>NW_027286874.1:59868610-60293610 GCF_022747635.1 Hetaerina americana | reverse complement strand
TTTACTAACCGTTGTTAATTCATAAGGCACAGAAATGTAATATATTGATGACAATAGGACGAGCAGTAACCAAAGTCTGATTTTAAATTCATCGGATTATTCAGCTGTTAAATAACTGTGTACAAATAAAATAAATATTAATTATTGTCACCAATAAAATAAGAAATGATTAGGTATCGGTATCATATAGGTTTCAAGGAAGTCAGGTTGAAAGATTCTTTAGTTAGTTTCCTGCTTAGATATGAGAGATAATATGAACCTAAATTAACTTTGCCATTATATTTTTGGTAAACTAGGCCATACCGTTAAGAGTCTGTTTACTGATGTCATTTTATGCACTTTCTTTTGAATATGCATGATTTCCATTTCCTGGCTTTCCAATTTTACATTCAGCACTTCAAAATTTTGCTTTAGCGTTTTACCTTGGATTTCTGTCCACAGTCTGTCTGTCTCCATACGAAGAACCTCTTTATTTATTCATGCCACGATTGTATGCTATGCAAATCGCCCCCCAAGTGCACCAATTGAGCGCTCTTTGTATAGGCTGCGGTTAACGTGGAGTGTTCATTTAATTTCTGAGCTCCTACCGTCGAATGCTCCTTTCGTATACCAACTAGCTTCCACTTCTACATTAAAAATATGTTCTAATAAAACTAAAAGTAATATTTTTCAGTTTAAATGATCTTAAATGATTTTAAATCAGCCTTGTGATGGGTTAAATTTTAGAAAATTGGTATGCACTTGATGAATTTACTTTAAAGTTCATGAGCGCTTAAGAATTTTCGTACGGTTGATTAACTCAATACGGCGCGGGTTGTTATTCTTTTAGCACCAACTATTCTTATCACCATTTTAGTAAATTACAATAATGTTTACGAAATTTAAGGTAGCTTAAATTAATTAAAGGGGGACGTAAGTTGAACTTGCGATCTTTAGAAACCTTTGCGAAAAGTGGAATGCGAGACAATATATGTAGTCTTCATTTGCTTGAAAATAATTCGCTCATAAGAGAGACAAAATGATTCCGTATTTGATGTTAAAATTTGCAGATTTTCTATGAATTTCACTCATGCCGAATGTCTTTGATGCCAAATAATAAAGGAATTTGATGTAATTGTAGCGCGAAGATCTTGATATTTAATTTTTGATTTCATTTCCGCGTTATTTGCAAAAGGACTTCATCAAGATTAAAGTAATTAAAAAATATCCCATGCTGTGGCTTTTTTTATCAAAATCAATTCATGTTACGAAAAATTCCTGGTATGAGTGACACTGGACCAAACGCGGGTCTAAGGAGGAGTGTAATCTCCCCCTTAAGGCCGTTAATTGAAAGTATCGATAATTGTTATGATTGGTTAATAAAAAAAACAGGGACTTGTTTTAATTTTAATTTGCATATTTATAGAGTGAATAGTATTTCAAAATTTTCGTTTAAATAATAGAAAAACCAGAGGACTACATGAATATGGAGTATCCGACCAACACTCAGTTATGAAGATCCTAGATCTACCCTTTCAGTGAACCGATATCACGTTTTTATCCTCTCGCAAGAATCTGTTACGTTAAGGTGATGTTCATTACATTTGCGTATGGCATTCAATTATTTACACTTGATGTGTAGAAAGGATGAGAGTTGAGCAAAAGCTGTGCTAACATTATGTGCTGGTTCGGATTCGATTGAGGCGGAATGTTTTTTTCTGCAATAAATTGGACAACAAATTAAACTCACTCTGGCGGCAGCACCTTTGGGGTTTGATTCACGCAGGATTTGTGTGTCGCGCGTGCAGCCTATGCAGCAGGGGGGGGAAACATTTGTATGTTAAAAAATATGCTCGTGGCGACGAATCCACGTCCTCCGGTAAATGTGTAAAAAATAAAACCAGTTTTTACATGCAATACAGGGCCGTTGCTACCGAGTTCATTTTTCCTCTTTTCCCCAGCGGTATTCATCAAAAAGTCTTGTGGCCCGAGGAGACTACATTGTTCCGGGGTTTTTTAATATGGTACAGGTATTACATAGGATCCCCTGAATTTCGGTATCCTTCGAGAGCCTAATCAAGCTCTGATATGCTAATTAAATCGTTTTTATTCACCAATGTCAAAGGTATGAGATTCTTTATGCAAATCTTTCACTCTCCCTCAGGTCATTCGGCTTCTTGCGAATTCATCAAATTTTCGTCCCCGCCCATGCATCCCCACGATCCTGCGATTTTCGGCAAAATTGAGATTTCGGCCCCACCTTCTTAGAATCTTATCCTGCCCTTTCGTCAAGAGTTTTGAGTTTATATGCAATCGCATCGAATCCGTTTCGAAACCCTTTAAGACTACGCCGGGGCTTTTCGACCCTCAAAAGGATATTCATTTCGAATCAACGGATCCCGCACGATCTTAATGAACTCCCTCCCGTGGAATAAGGGGGAGGGAATACTGCCAACCACCGATTTTGAGTCCTGGTGGCGCAGGGCGGCTTCCTTTTGATCGGGTGCCCCTCCGAGGATGTGTATCGTTGCGGTTGGAGCGGACTCGGGAAGGGGAAGGTGGCACGAAGGAGGAGTTTCTAAAGACGGGAAGGGTTAACGGATTTTGAAGTTTCAATTAATTACCCAGGGCTCCCCCCTCCGTGACCCGTCGTTCGGTTTTGATCGGCCGCCGTAGATAGAAGATGCTCGGGGTGGGACGGGGCTAGAGGGGTTGACGATTGAACTTGGCGATTCGCAGCGTGGTGTGGGGACTGGGCGAGGGCGTGGTGTTCTTTTAAGGTCGGGGAGTAGGTTGGGCGTGGGGTAGCCCCTCTTGGGGTATATATTCATGGTGACGAACGGCTGAGTAAACAGGTGGCACAATCGAGACAGTCGGTGCTCGTCTACACGCCCCTTCCCACCCGCCCTCTGTTCTTTACCCTCCAATTCTTCCCCACTCCACTCCCTTCCTCTCTTTCTCTTCTTCTTCCTTCTCTACCTCATCCACTTACCTATATCCCCTGTCATGTCCACGTCCACTTTTACCCCTTCCTCTTATCGCTCGCATAACTTGTCATCAACTGAGAAAAAACCATTCCAGTTTTACTCATCAATTCGAAAATAATTACTCACGAAGCCTCCGTGAAACTTTTGCGAAATGTTTATTCTGACAACTGGCGTCAATTGGTTAAAGTAAATTATTATACGTAGAGTTAATCATTGAGGAACATCAATTTCGCAAATAATCACCGACCAGCGTCTCAGAATAAATCAATGTTACAAAGTGTCTTCCATGACGAGCATTGTACATCCGTGACAATATTTGTTTTTACTGCGTATTCAACATGCAAATCTTTAAACGTAATTGATTCATAGAAAACACCGTATGTAATTTTAAGCGTCAAAGGCAGAGGCTGTGATGCATCAAGGCATATAAAATAAGTACGAGCATTTAAGTTTTTATGTATAGCTTATCCCATCAATTGATGGTCAGTACCATTCTCATATTCATTTCCGTATAAATGATTTTTTTAGTTCATTGTAGCAGGATGCAATTTCCCATTCGCTCAAAGAGATGAGTCACTCATTTAGAAAGAGATGAGGTATACGAATATCATCTTCGTGGTAAATATACGCTTTTTCGATCAGCCCAGATGTATATGCACATAATAATCAACAATTATGGATTCAAGGATTAGTTTGCGGGGCCCTCCAAGCGAGCGTTATCCATGTCAAATTTAAATATATTTCCTGACCTTTTGTTTTCTGGATCTTCCGTTCCTTACTTTTCATAATTCTACTCAGCTGCCACAGTCTCTCATTGCATCTCGAAGGATACTATTAAGTTATATAATATAGTTGTAGATTTCCTCTTTAGTTTTTTCCTTCTCTTTACCATTTCATTCATTTAAAATCATGCTTCAGATGTGATCCATAACTTTTGCACTCTTTTCATATCATATATAGATTATTTATTCATCTGCTTTTTGAAGAAAGTATTTATTAATGGCTGAGTCTCTACGTATAATATTAATAATAATTCCTCCGCACTATATGCCCCTAGGCTTCCAATATTTTTGTCTCTAAAGCTACGGTAGTCCCTCTTAAATCTGTTGAAAAATATTCTCCATGCATGTCTGTAAAGCTTATAGAATAAAATTGCAACATGGTAAAAATATCTATTACCAGCTATTACTGAATTAATTTCGCGGGCAGTATAAATACGCAGGTGAAAATAATCGAATCTGAGAAAGAAAATGTTTTAATAATGCATACTCTTGGCATTGTCATCGGAGCGCTGAACTCACAGTTGGTTAAAGGTTATCATATTATTTAAACAATTTATTTCATGTGCTCGAATTGTATTTCCCCAAAGAAAGAAGCCCGATGAGATTAATTTTATAATTACTCTGCCATTCTAAGTTCAAAGCAAAAGAACAAAAATTTAACCTATTTTTCCTTGAAATCTCCCATAGATATCAAGAACGCGAGACTTCTTGATTAATTTGGCTCCAGTTCTCCTGCGTGCTCGATTACGTTTTGTAATTTAGAGTAATGCACTGTCCGTTATCTATTGATGACCGCGAAAACCCATCGTACACATGTGTATCTTGCTTGCGTGTTTTGTACCAAGGCCTGAGTCATTAATTAAAAATAAATAAACTCCCGTGATGCTATTTTTGTGGATAAAATGACCCTTTGCATCGCCTCCCCTTAATTAACGTATTCCCTAACCGCCCCACAATTTTTAAATACGTCAGTTTCCGCACGCTCATCCACATATTTTTCATTAAGCTAAATTTAAAGCTTTGGCCCAAAAACCGAAAGTCCCTCCCTCCCACTCCGCCGACTCGTCCCCGCCTCAATTTCTCATTCACTCTCACTCCCTCTCCATTCGCCTCTCGTTTGGCGCTACCGAAAATGAAATGCCTCCTTCTCCTCATAAACATATAATGAGAGCCTCAACACGGCTCCCTTAACTCGTCCCCGCGGACCCCGCGCATAAAAGTTCTTTCTTTCCTTGCAGACCCCAAACACCAACACCACGACACCCATCGGCTCTCGTTCCTTTTCATCCCTCCCGCTCGCCGGCCACCGCCCACCCTCCCCTCGGCTCCCCACCCGTATCCCTTACCTTCCTCGCCCCCATTCGCAAACCTCCGCTCACTCCGGCTCCCTTCCGCATCCAAAACCCCCGTCCATTCCACCGCTCATCCCAAAACTCAACCCTCTGGACAGGTGAAACATGGTCTCGTATATGCTTTTTGTCCATCCTCCACCCCGCCCCCTCCTTTCCCTATTTCACGGCCGCTTGCATTTTTCAGGGTGTCATCAATTTTATTTTTTTTAAGTTCCGCGATGCCACATGCCGTTTTTCAAAAATCTACAACGTATTATTCACTCACCCACGGTCATTCCCTCTTCTTTTTTTCTTTTTTATTATTCTTTCATCTCCCCAGGCCCACGACGCGGAATTCGACCGGCCACATTGCCATTCATATTATGATCGTGTTTTTTTATTCATGCGTGAGAAGCTTTGTGGTTTTTGACGTGAGTGAGGTTGCACGCGTCGTGATTTTGACAAGATACCATTCGCAATGTCTCGGAACGAGTACCGATGAATATTTGACGACGGTGCCCTTGACTCCATCGTTTGGCACCCTTCATACTCTCTCCCTTCACCACTTTACTATCACAAGAATTCCTCCGGTGAGAGGTCGTTTTTAGATGATCCCGAGGGAAAAGTGTCACATGATGTCGTGGTTTCCTTAGGAAACTGCACATCCAAATCATGGCTTACCATAGTAATAACCCGTTGGAATATGCTTAATCATTCCATTTACCACGTTAAGAGAAGAAAATCTTTTTCCTTTAGTTTTAATATTCTATTGGCTTTTTTTGGGAAGGAAATTCTTCCAATTATTGAAACATCTGGCAATGCAGTGGTCGAGCGAAATTTTTACTTAAACTTGGGTCAACGTCCTTAGGCTCTTGTATCGTTTAATCCAAACTACTCTAAACAAACTAAATGTGTATTAATTCAGAAGCAGAGTACGGAATAATACTCTCATCCAAAAAATATAGATATATCCTTCCGTTTCCTCTCACTGACTTAGGTGTTAAAAATCGCTGTTGCACTGAATCTTTGAATTGTGATAATTATAAGTACGCATAGCGTGCCTTAGGAAAAATTTCAAAAAAATGAAAGAGATTTCCTGAGTTACACCTGGAATTTATTACAGACGTGCACAGGAAACACGAGTATCGTGCGTTCCAAATTAAAAAAGGCTCGGGGTTGTGCAGTTGAAAGTTGAAGATAAAATAATTACACTTTCCATTATTCTGATTTTTTACAACCTAAAGGTTTTCGGTGATTTTCTCTCAGTAAATCACGCCGAACCCTACCCTCCGCAAAATGCGTAGATTCGAGAGATTAAATGTAAATATTTCACAATGCTTTTCTTTGGAGTTCGCGTAGGTCGTGTAAAACTTTTAAGGCACGCCCCGAACTTATATCAGGATCGAAAGCATCTAGAGGATGAAAATATATTTAAAAAAGCCGGCAACATTCTCCAGTGAATTCCTATCGATAAAATAAAAATAAGACGTCGAGCAGGTCAGATGTGGAGATTTAAACTCGTGAATCAGCAGCAGGTTTGAGAAAATCCCTTCTCGGCGTTGTATCTTTCGCTGCGTGAAATTTTTTTCATTTATTTATTTTTTCAGGAAATTGAAAATTCCGTTTGGCTGCGCAATTTGAACCCCGGGGAAGATAAACCAAATATATCTGCGTTCCATTCCTCCCTTGTGTTTGTGTTTTCATGGTGTGCAGGTATACCCACGTATGCACGTCTGGCCACGTGGGAAGGAAGGGCCGTCCTCACCCCACCCAACCACCCCTCCATCCTCATTCCCACTGGAGGGGGAAATTCGATTCTCCCTCCTCTCCCCTTCCCCATTTGCCCTCTTTGCATTTCGCTTCCCTGGATTTCCCGGGTTTCTCACCGTCTCCATCTCTCCCTCCCAATCCCCCCCCCCCTTGCTCTGACATCCATTCCCGCCACGCCACGGGGAAACTGCGACATTTCTCCGCAGTCTATTTAACGGCTTTAGAGCACCTTCTCACCCTATCATGACATAGGAAGCTGCCAGGCTCCTTTAAAATTTAAAACGCATAAATTTTAGAGTAGAACCCCACCCATTTCCTAACCCCCTTCCCCCTTTACCCTTCTTCCCGAAGAACGTGGTCTTTACAAGCGGAGAGGCGAAATGGCGAAATTGTCTCTCGCTAGTCTCGACGTTGGGTTCAGACACATCCGCGGGTGCTCACATTTGTGATGGAAATGCTTTAAAATTAAATCCACCACCCTCCTTACAGTAAAGAATTAGCAGCTAATTCAGTGTTGATTTACGTCATTTTTCAATCCACTCAAACATAATTTGAATACCAGATTAAATTTTGAGTTTGAACATCTCTGTTTATTACTCACTAGGCCTTTCCTAGAGTCTCTTTGAGCTTGATTGGCTGCCTAAGGCCCTCTCAAGAATACAACATTTCCATTAGCGTGTATAATCGGGAGGTTTGGTACATAAATATCTGCTGCTTATCTCCTGAGAAATTCCAGAAATATTTGCGGGTAGCTTTTGAGCACTAGACGCTCATGCTATCTATCCACACCCCTCCGTTAAAACATTCTAGCAGTCAGAGAATATTAAAATACTTCATCCGTTTTTTTAATGTCCTTCGTCCTTTTGAAATTATATTTTTACACCCGTGGCTTTCGAGTTCAAATTAGTTAGTAAAAGAGAGAGTCAGAATGGATCATAAACTCAGTCTGTGATTTTCAGCGATACATTTCTCACCTGAAAATTGTATCGCTGGAACGAATGATGATACATCCGTAAGTAACAGTTACATCCAGGGTTCCTAGTCATAATTGTGACAAAAAGGAAGCCTAAGAAATGTAAATTTCCACTTTTTATCATCAAACGGTGGACTGGAGCGAAAAATGATGACTAACAATTATAATTTTCATTTTCATAAATATCCTTAAAAATGTATAGATTCGATTTTTCAGATTCACTTTTGATCGCAGTTAGAATAAAAGATTTTCTAATGCCTTTAAAAATAGATAAATAACTTACATCAATCATTAATATTTTGATCATTAGTTATTATTTGGCTAGTGTTGTTTTCGATCTGAGGGTAGTCATATAAAAAAACATTATGTGCTATCTGAGAGCGTCAAGCATCAAGGCTGAAAAGTATTTGAATGAATATCTAAGTAATGCGGCAATGTATTTTTGAACAGTGAGGTGTTATTTTGATATATCACTAAGATACACCCCACTTCATTGTAACAGGTGCAACCAGTCGTGAGTAAAAATTGTCCACGAGGATTTAAAAAACCTACATTTTTTCAATATTGCTACCTTGAACTCAATAGTTTTAAAAGATTTTTTCAATCCCTTTCATAATATTCTGTCGATAATTGCGTATTAATTGAGGAAGCGCTGGATTTCTCTGGATAAATTACTAATGGTAGCGAATTTTGGCACATTTTTGTAAATAAGAGTCCTCTTTGAATACATTCTTATTTCATTAATCTCTCTACTCTGAGTTCAAGATATCTTTTATCAATTTTAAAATTATGTTAATTTATTTATATGGGTTGTTTCATCAAATATCAGGCTTTTCATCCGCGAAATGAGTATTTATGTTCTCCGCGAAAAAGGATGTCTTAAGAAAAGTATGTACACAAAGGGCTTCGCTTAACTTAATATTTAAACATGACGACACAAGATGCTCCGCTCAACTCTATTTGACTGGTCAAATATTCTCAATACAAATATCGTCGCCAGAGGGCAACCCGACTGAGTACGGCGCAAAGGGTCAAGGTTGTTGATGGGGAGGACGCATTTCTTTTTTGGAAACTGAAGTGCTCGCTAGAAGTGGTATGAATGTGCCATTTCCAGGGGACTTCAACACGCGAGATCTGATTTCATAGGCTTTCGTTCCTCAAAACTCCGCGGATTCCGAGATTGGCGTCGGAGGGTAATTCCAATCCCCTCGGTGGATCTTCCTCGAGGCTATCGCCAGCTCCATTCTCTTCTCTCTCGCCCCGTCGTCCCACGCTTTATGGAACGAGATACGGGGCACCACATTCATGTGCACCGATGGGTGGGAAGTCCAGACCCTCTGGTGGGAGGGAGTAGAAAATAGAGGAACGAGGTTTGGGAAAGATGAAATCGACCGTGGGCGAGCGGACCGCAAAAGTTTCCCGCTTTCCTTCCCCTAGAACCGTCTACAGTATCTCACTTGTCCATTAACGTTATCCACACTCCGATTTGAAGCAGGAGGCCTTATGGTGTTGGCGGGTAACCGTCCCAAAATCCCGGCAGACCACACTAGTTAGCAGAACTCGTCTCTTTGTTTTGCACGTCTCTGTCAAGATGGTTTGACTTAGCGTTCGGGATGGACTGTGTTCTCCTATTTCGATATTCTGCAGTGTGTGCCTTTACTCGTCGCTCGATGAAGATAATGGATTCTAATCTCCCATTCCCACTTTAAATTGACAATTATTATTATAGCTTCCTGCTATACGAAAAAAAGCCATTTGTTTTTGCTTCTTCGTATAGTCTATCTGTCCGTCTCTTGGCGCAAAATACCCTGGGTAGACGGCTATAGTTTTTTGCGGCATAGAACACCCCTGCAACGGTTTTTTTCCATGTGATATTGGATGATTCCAGCCTTTACAACGAGATGATGTGACATAGAGTTGATTGACAGAAGTCGAACCAATAGAAATTATGCAAAAATGATGCTAATAAAGAGTAAGGTGGTTGGAAAGAAGTATTTTTCTACATTGGCATTATGTTGACAGGAAGGAAGAAGCAAGTGGTAGACGTTGAGCAGAAACAGAGCAAGAAAATATGACACACTGTCAGAGGAAAAGATTCGTAAAGGCACAAGCCAGCTCAGCATGAAACTTTGTGAACATATTTATGCACGGAGTTTCACTTAATACAGTTGGGGTATGAGTGGTAACAGCAAGAAGGAACAGAATGTTTGAAGTGATGTAGATATCGTTGGATAGAAAAATAGCACGAGCAATACTGATAAAGACTGACTGATAAGTTTTCCGAAGCATTAGTGAAGGGAAATTCAAGGAAGAAACTGAAAGGAAAAATATAAAATAATGGGGCAGATTTCTGCTTAGCTACCGAACAATATCAGCGATAGTGATAAACAAGGCCAACTGTAAAATGATGGAGAAGACCAAGAATGAAGTGACAGAAGCATGTAATGTGAATCGGCCACTCAATGGCTATGAAATCATGAATATTTTGGCAGTGAAAACAATAATTTGGAGGGATGTTGTCAGTTTTGGGGTGTGAAACCTATGAGTGATTGTGACTTAATAGCAAAATAATATTTTCAAATTTTTCAGTTTTAGTGAGGAAAGGAATAATGGAAATATATGGACGTTGTCATGGGCAACATTTTTTCTGTTTTCTATTTAGTGAGTTTAGTCGAATTTGAAAACTGTAGTTTTGCAACTGCCACAATTTGAGAGTAAAAAAAACACTAGACATTTTTTCACATTTGTAAATAATATCGGGATATTGAAAGAAAAGAAAATACTTTCTCTTAGGAAATATCGCAATGGTAAATAGTCTGTTTACATCTACAGATCTCCATGTTATAAATAATTAAACCAATTTTTCTATTCTTTTGAAGACCTTCTTCAACAGTGCATAATTGAAACCAAGTTGTTTCTATTTTCTATGCTTTCACATTAGTTGATGCCTCTTTGGTTTCAATTTCAGTTGTATTTCGAGATGTGCAGCCACTGCCCCTAACTACAATGGTAAATTTTGCAGCCACTATTACTTTTCGTTTAAGTTCCTCCCGAAGCGAAGGAGTGAAAACCTTAAAGGATTTTGGCAAACCGATCATCGGGCTGAAAAAAGGACGAATATCTCCCCTCAGAAAGAAAAGACGGCTGCGTTCGATGGGAGGAAATCGCGTGAGGCCCAGGCGTGAAACCGGCTCGGGAGTGTGTTGACTTGAAGTCCCACGCGCCTGTCTTCCTCAATCTTTACCCATCATATCCTTCCAACCTCTCACCCAGGTCTTTCTTATCACTTCTTATACACCCACACGACGCGGCCTCCGCTCTGCCAACGGCTCGCCGGCCCCCCTCCTCCCCCCTTGCAATCGCTTCTCCCCCTTGCTCCTACGAAAGTTCTTTCGGCCTCACACGCCTTCTCCCTTTCTCGGCTGACTTGATATTTCCCTCTTGCCTCTCCACTCACATCCCATCTCTACGCTTTGAAACGTTTTTTTCCGAGGAATCGGAGGCAAGAAAAAAGATTTCTCAGAAAGAGCAGTTTCTCCCTCCCTCGCCCCTCCCCGTGTCGTAAACCTTGGGATGACCCTGCCGTCCACACGTAGTCCTAGAATACGAGCCAATTATTTCGGCGAAAAAACCACTCGGTTGGAACGGGAATTGACCCTTCGAGGAGGTAACTTGGCAATTTTCTTCAGCTAGAGAACAAATGAATCGCTGATGTCGTCATGTCGTTATGTCTCACTGTCGGAGACGGTGGAATGTTCCCTTAGCATTACGTGTTTCCTCTGGAATCAGTTCAAACGTTGAAGAGACTGTAGACACCTGTTTTATATTCAGAAAAAAAGTAACATGGAAACGATAACCGTTAAAAAATCAAGCCTAGTATTTCGTTTTATTGATTGATGGAAAACTTTTACACAGTCACCAGGTAACACAAATGGAGTTTCAGTGCATTAGTATCCTCATCAGGTGTGGGAAAAGAAACAGAAATTCTCTCTCATAGTCAAGAGAAAGCGTAGGAAAAGGTGATGAGGGAGAGAGGAGGAAATATAAGGAGAGGGGAAGGGTTCACCTTAATAACCACTGCAAGGATGGGGAAAAGGCGGGATACAACAATTTTCACCAGCACTGGCATCATCGTCTCAGGTATCAACCATCGCGTTACACCGGAAGATGTTAAGATTCCGAATGAGAAGAGGAATAAATAGTTTAAATAAAATACATGAAGCATGCAACTAAATAAACTGTATGCCATTGAAGACATCTTAAATTTCTTTGTGCAAAACATCCTTCAACCAACTTTCACTATCTCCAATCTCGGATTCTAATTCTATTCACTTTCCAACTTTAACATCAAGGCATAGTCTTTTATGGCTCCTTTCCTTTCCGCCAGTAATATCAGCACTTACTTTTTTTTACTTTTCATTTTTTACGTTATTTTTTCTATTATTTCTCTCCCTCGCACGAAATTTCGGCCGTATTCCTAGCGCATATAACTTCTTCCTTGGTATCAACGTGTTTTCGGTCTCACCTTCGGTCTCACTCTCGGTCTATGCAAATCTCGAACCTTGTGAGTCGCCCCTTCGTCGTGTGGAATTTCAAAAGTGTACTTGAGGAAATTTTAATATAAAGGCTTCATTTGAAAATTTTAGTTCGTGAAATTTACCTTAGAAAATATTAGTGCTTACTGATTAAAATGAAGACGTTGGAATTGGGTGAATGAAAGAGAATTGTTGGCTGGAAGGTGGTTGTAGACCGCTAAAGGAGCGCTAATGCTAACATACAAGGAGGAGACGGTGGAAAAAGATAGATATTTTAAACGAATATTATGAAGAGAGAATATGTAGCGAAATATATAAGCTCAAGAAGGCACTATTTTAAGATGCTAATATTTTCAGAGTTAATTCAGAAGTTCATTTGGAAATATTTTTCTGTTTATTTAAACGCTAGTTTGCAGATTTCACGCTACATGGCGTACGTGTACCTTCATTCAAATGTGTCGCAGTAACGCGGATTTGGTCAGTGTAAACTGTCAACCGTATGAATGGTTATTATCTTGGCTGCTACGATACTTTTTTAGAGCAATTCATATTTTGAAATCTAAGAAGAATTACAAAATGCACTGTATATAAAATCAATATAACAATGCTTTTGTGAATGGCGATACTTTCTTAAAGCTTCACGTTACCTTGTTGGCCCTTCCAATTTACACACACTGAATCTACTGTTGGAAAAGAATTTGGAGAAATTTTGTCTACATTAGGCAATACGCAAAATTTTTCTTTATATTGAGCCAATATATTATTATATATTACACTTAAGGCTCTTATCCAGAGTTTAATATCTACGGGTGGCTTTGAAAAACTGACCCTCTTCTATAATTAAGCATTATTTTATAAGGTATATATTGAACATAATTAAACATTTTCAATATCTCTGTAGACTCATTTGGAATGATTTTTTTTTCAATCCATTCAGTAAACGGAAATGTGCATGCTAATAACCATCAGGATTGTTCGTTGGTACGAAGGTATTCCGAGGGAAAGGCATTTGAGTGTTCGAAGTAATTTGTCAACATGCATTTCATTCGTTTGATCTGGTTTTGAAGTCTATTATTTAATTGGGATGTGCCCCTCGGTTTCGCCAGTACGAGGCTATATATGCCTTACGTTCAACTCAGCGTTTCGGGGCATGCTCTTTATTCAATACTCTCCCGTTGTGCGTCGTTCTCTTGAATGGGGCGACATTTTCAGACATCCAAGTCCGTGTGACAATCGGAAATCCGAGCGGACCAAGGTAAATATTAGACATTTTTTTCGAAATCAAAACTTGTCCCAAATTGATTTTGATGTCCACTGTGATGGCGTCAAATATTCCATTCATTCCTTTCCAATCACTTTTCGAGATCGAGGCTGACAGGAGGCACTAACGAACGAATTAAAACGTTGAAGTTCTGTAGTCTAGCCAATATTTTTCGGTTGAACTCATCGTCCATATGGTTCGGAGCAATGGCGAAAATGCTGTCGTTTATTGTGTTATTCGGTGACTGGTAAATTGACCTCTATCAAAATCGGATCGAAGCTGTCGCCAAGCGATAAAAGGTGCGTTCTGATTCTCAGTAATAAAATATTATGGCTGGATGCGGCCGCGTGGAGACAAAGGAATTTTGAGTGGTTATTTGAAGAAAATGTTCTACAGGAAGTCTAGTATATTTAATTATCATATAAAACTACTAGAACGCTATGTTAAATAATACTAGAAGGAAGATAAAATACAGATACAGTCTTGTTTAAAGGTAATTCGCCCGCTGCCCATCTTTTTTGGCGTAGTGACCTTTGAATCACCTGGTGCAGTAGCACACATTTTTTTCCCTGCACCTAACAAGCCATTAGACATAAAAAAACAATCGGTGGGTTATGCATTAAAATTCATGGACTGCGAAATAATTTTCCCTTCGCGAATTTTACATCCTCTTAATGTTCATATTTTTCCGTCGCTGAGATTTCCAAAGCCCTCCCTCCGAAAAGATTTTGCGAAGAACTCTTTCAGCTTCCAGCTCTCCTTTCGTCACACTTCTTCAATACTAACCCGCCACCATTTCTGTTTGCATCAGTATCTAAACCTTGTGTCCTTATAAAATAAGTCAATACCCCGAATGTTTCAAGTAGAGGAGTCCATACGTAAAAACTATACGCCGTAAGCGCAAGAGCGCGTGGCGGGAGGTGTTGGGTCTCAAGTCATGAAAAAGAAGAGTTAGTAGTGTTCCGGAAGAATTTTGGCCGATGCTGCAGGGCGTGGATAATTCCCTTTGTGGACCCATGTTGATCTTAGTGACGGATACCCTTGCAAATTAATTCTTACTATACGTAAAACACCTAGCTTTTTATTCCTGGAGGGGATGCAAATTCAAGACCTTTAGTAATTTGCCGGCTCTTTGTGCATTTCCTTCGTGTCTTTTTTTCCCTTACTTGATGTGGCTTCCCCGTTTCTGTTCACTCTGGCTCATTATTTTCCTTAAAACATCCGAAATGCTTGCGCGTCATATTCGATTCAGCGCCTACTTTAAGAGAGGTACGATATTATTCGTGGCTTGATCGAAATATATTTCCGATGTACATATTTAAAGTGGCAATCTCTTCAAGTTGGTATCTCGTACATCCGCGCAGATATTTTTTTTCCACGCAAGCAACGCATTCGTTCATCAATCAAGCGCCTCCGTCTCCAAGGATTTCCCTTCCGTCTCAGCTGAGGTGGGTGTGCTATTCTTCCCATGAAAACCATGCGAAATCATAGTCGACGCAAAAGCTCTCCGAATCTCCTTCCTAGAAGTTGTTTTCCTCATTTGAATACTATTTTCTCGCTGGATCATCATCGGTGTCATATTTCTGGAAGAGGCAGTCTGCCAACACAGTGGAAGTTATCCTAACCCCATTACTACGCTTCAACCACGAACTCACCTCCCCTGGAAACCTCTTCAAAACCCCATGATGTATTTTGACTATTGAGTTCAACTCGAACTCGCAGTTTATCTACAAAACTGCCAAAGTGAGCGTTATTTCATTCCGCTAATTATTTCTTTTCCAATATATATTAAAAATGGGATTTGGTATTCCAGTGGGTAGAGTATTGTGCTACTGACTCGGATTAGATTTCTGGCAACGCCTCTGGGCACATTCAGCTTCACCCAAGATGTCGGATTTTCCTGGGAAACCATAGACGGCACAGGGAAGGGAACTGGTTCACCTACCCACATATCCTGATGTTTGAATTTCACCCGCCATTGAACTTAGTACTAGGTGAGCTTTACCTTCGCCTATCAAACCAATCTTTGGGTTGATAACTGTTATTTTTATGTATTGATATTTCCTTACTGATCCTTTGACATATTTTTTACCATAATCTATTGATTGGGATTAATGTTCTTGGATACTTTTTAGTTAACAGCAGTTCGTCTTTTTACAAAAATTCAGAGTGATTAACAATCAACAAAAAGCCTCAGCGCTCTTTAGGGAACTTAGTTTGATGCATATTTTAAAGTTAAATTACGTACTTAAGTTATTGCCAAATTTTGCATTCCTTAGATTTTTCCCGTAGGGCAGGTTGGCATTTACGGAGATATGTAACAACAATGAACGCCATTTCAATCGATACGCATCTATCGAACCGAGTGCTAGCTAGGTCTTTCATAGACGACCAAAACATCCTTGATGCACCTTGATGGTCGTTGGCTGCCGTTTCGTTCGAAATGCAAAGCTTGTAAATTCCATCGTAGATTAATAATTATTTGGTTTGTGTGACAGTAAATATATATTCACCGTACTATTTTCCGATGCAGCAAGTTTTCCGTTGACGATACAGCTCGATTGATTCGCGGTGGCTCCGGGGAACGCGATATGTTGGGTCTAGTGTCTCGCATTCTGTAGGATAGTGAGAGGACATTCGTTATCCATCGCGTATACAACTATAAAGATTACGCGCGCCTTACAAAGATGCTTAATCTCATCCGGGATTCATTTTCAACCCGGGAAGCTCGGTGAGTAACACCCCAATGGTGGCGGATAAGGCGTGGGCGCTCCGTCAGGAGCACCCAAGGTAACAAACCCGATGGTTGGTTTGGATAGGTTAGCAGGGTATAATTCCCCTCAAAATAAGGTTTGAGATGCATGAAATCCATCCATTCAGGGTATGGGTGGTGTTATTTTCCCCGTGCCACCAATCGATTTCACACGAAATCCGAAAATAGCAAATCTTTTTTAATCGTAACTTGGATTGCCCAAAAGCCTTGATCTGAATACAGAACCATCAAGCAACTAACTGACCACTCTACCCACAAAGCTACTGCACGAATTCGGGGTTACTACTGCCGAATTTTGAATTTTCTTATGAATGAACGAGTTTATGGATTAATATGGCTTTACTCTTCGGACAATCGTACAAAATTAATCACTTCCACTACTCCTCGCACTTTTATCGAAACGTCTGGACTTCGTGATGGGAGCTATCACCTTCGAAATTTGGTTAGTCTATGCGTGAGTTTTAAGGATAAATATGGCCCCCTCAGTCATCTTGAGCACTTTATAAAATTAATTACCACTACTCTAGCCCTCTCGGCCATTATTTCTCCACCGGGATGTCGGAACGTTCTCCTCCATTTCTCACCCGAATCACACCAGACTTACTTCCTCTCGCCCTTTCTTCGACCACCACTCCACCCCCCCCCCCCCGCGGCCATCATCCCATCCCCTCTAATTTCCTCTTCCTACTCGCCCGCCCAAAGGCCTCACCCTTCCGTCCGGTCCCTTACCTCCTTAATCACCGGGGGAGGGTATGGGGGGAGGAGGGAATCCTGGGAAACCCTCCTCCATTTCCTCTCTCCTCCGAGCGACAAACGGATGGACGTCCCCACTCCAACCCTCCCTCCCAGGGTCAGAGTATTTCGGCGAGAGGGGGGAATGGTGGGGCGGGTGGCGATGGGAGGTGTGTCCCCGCCTGGAAGAAGAAGAGGGTGCGCTCCAGGAAGGTCGAACCGGGGGGGAACGGGGCGAGGGGAGGGTTGGGTAGAACTGAAGTCCGGGGTTTGGGGGGAGAGGGTTGTGGGGAAAGACATTGCCCGGGAGTGGGTTTGGGGGACGGGAGGAAGAGCGCACCTCCCCACGGGAGCGGAAGCCCCGGGGTGGGAGGGTTTTTGCTCGTTCGCCGTCGGAAGCTCCCGACCGTCCGACGCGCGGCCCGTTCTTTTCATCGGAAGCCCCCCTCCCTTCCACCCCCGGAATCATCCTTTATTCCGCGAGCCTCCACCCTCCCCCCGCCCCTCCACCCGCCCGCATGAATAATACTGCAGAGCCCGCCTTCGACTCCCTCCACTTGAATCGCTCGGGATGACGATAAATTCGGATTTTTAACTTCCGCCAATATCAATTTTTAGCGACCCTCTTCCGCTCTCGGCGGTCGCCACTCTTCTCTCTCTGCGCTTGCTATTTTGGTCGCGTCGCCGTCGACAAGTGAGACCACCGCGGCACTTATTTTATCCAGCGGAAGACGAAGATTCCAGTAGCATCTAAAAGAATCCATTGCCTCCGCGAGGCATGTAAATTATAAATTTATGAGGAAGGAAAGGAATTTTTATGCTTCATCAATTCACTTAATTGACGCAAGCATATGTGGTGGTGGTTGGAAAATATTATGGGATTCAAAGATATGGGGAGAGTGAGAGCAAAGACAAACGAAGCTTCCTCACTAATATTTTCTTTCATTTTCCCCCAAATCATTTTTGCAGTGTATTTGTTTACATACCGAACGTGTTTGAATCGCATGGTTTTAACCAATGAAATCGCAGTGAATTTGAAATTTGTGATAGAACCAAAAATTAAAGGGTAGACATCGCACTTCCCAGTCCCTCCCAGCCGACACCCAATGCAGAAAGTTGTTTTCATTTTACATTATTCCACACTTCATTAACCGATGCTGCTTCTTAGAGAAACCGATATGTTTGAGCCATGTCCAGAACTTTACACCCCAATGATTCGAATCAGATACTGGGATGGATACTTTTAGGAGTCTCATGATTCTTGAAGGATGAAGAAAAAAATGTAGAGCATAAGTATTATAGACCAAGCAAAGGTTTAGATTGGAGCAAGTCCGAAATGAAGTCAAAAACCTAACATCAAGAAGTAAACCACAGCATACTTATTCATGATTCTGACGACCCTTTAATTCAATTGTGAACTTCTATTGGCCAAGATTGGAAGGATTTTGTCGATCCGAAATTTGACTTATACGATAAAAAACTCACGCTCTGTTTCTATGTCATGTTTTATTTTTTTTGTGGATAAAAACATTGAAAGAAAAACTTTCTCTTATTGTCTTCTACAAACGCTAAATTTTGTCACCTCTGGTCAGAGCAAGATGTAGTGGTGTTCTTTACTTTACGTCTCGACCCTACTCGAATAGATATTTTCAATATTTTCTCATTAAAAGTTTCTTTCACTCCTTGTGGGTTCCTCCAGAGAGATACGGAGTGATTGTGGTTGGCCCCGTACGCAAAGGGTGTTGGCGATGGTGCCAACTGGGGCGATCGAAAGTGAGCTGAATGTAGCCCGACCTTCGGATCAAAGGAGGGATGAATTTTTCCTCTTCCTCAAAAATAAAAAGGGGAACGTTCAAGTTCACCACGAAAACCGCTGTAAAATTCACTTTCGATAGGGAATAATCTTTAGGTAGGCTCTTTGACTGATTTTATAAGGACAGAATGTTGATCTGTGAGCAAGGAGCTATTTATAGTTAATGATTTGAGCGACATTGGCGAGTGGGTAGGTTACGTTTGTACACCAACCAGTTTATGTCATGCATCATTTGAATATGATTATTTCAATAACATTAGAGTTTCGTTTTTTCTCAGTAATTATGGAAAAATAATTTTTTATCTTATATAATTATGCTGAGTTAAATAATATTTCAATATTGCTGTTTAGGTATATATTTTTTTCCATCAAGCAATCGTGGAAATTGAATTTGAGCGTTTTGTTTCCATTTAGGTGCATTTTAATTTATAACCAAAAACTTTCTGATATGTTTTATTTAGATCAACATTTCTCTTCCGGCTTCTCTGATTTTCCTTTCATAATTCTCAATTCCTGAACGCTCAATACTTTTTAGCTTTTAGGCAACTGGGCCTTTTCTCCTATCGCCCCTCCTCCTCGGGCCTATTCCACCGTCCAGAAGGACTTAATATTTCTAACTCAGGTACACATGTAGTTGAAATATATTTGGAAACAATTATGGTTTCGAGTTTGCCGCGAAAGTTTCAAATTGTATTTGGCATAAGCCAACTTCCCTGCTCCTTCTGTAGTTGCTTGGTTATTTTTTCCCCTCTGAGTAATATCTACATATACGTACAGATTGACCTTTCTCGTTCTTCTAACGTTACAAGTAATGCCAACAATCTCAGAGTGGTTTATAGCTCTGTATAAGCCAGTCACCAGGTAATAGGACGTATTTTACTTACTGATGTTAAACAAAATCCTTCGCTGAAGAACATTGATCTTTTACTTTGCTGCATTTCTTGTCATCGTTGCTGTATTTAAATATATCGAATATATATGCATATGTATGATGCACATATATCTGAATGGGACATCTCGACGACTTGAAATTTTGGGGGCCCAAAAACATTTGAGCTCTTCAGAAACAAACGAGCAGTCATCTAGAGCAATCGATAGTGCCAGTACACGATCCTGCTGTGATTTGCATACCGTTCAGATGGAAGCACTTACTCAGACCGACAATAACAGTACAAGCTTATGGATCCTCTGGAACAAACAATTTAATATGGTGGTATGAGCAGTTAGCCTCACTTAAATGGTCAGGAGGAGGATAATACATGGACCCTTTTCAATACAAGAACGCAATTGAAGGCAATTAAACCAGTTCCAGAGAAATGGCACTGACATGGCTGGGCGTGTAGGTAATAAGCGATTTAACTAGCAATAAGGTATTGAGAGGTAAAATAATGGAACCAGGAGGGATAAGAAAAATGAGAATGGTAAGGAGGGAAGATGTTTGGTGTTTTCCAATCCAAAAAACTCAATAATGCGAATAGTATGATATGAATAATTCCAGCTCCCATTTGGCCAATAATAATGCAGAACCAGAGTAGTTTGAGACTGTGGTCGAGTAGTGGTCTTCCTGGGTAAATAATAATAAACATTCTTAATTACAAAAAATAGGATTTTTTGTAATTATTAAATTATTATAAATGATTTAGGACGATTCACCTTCAGTACGCTGAAGAGGGTTACTTTGTGGCCGAAAATACGCGTATTCGTATTCACCTTTCTTATCCCTTTCCATATTTACCATTTACCCCATCCTTTGACTTGTGGCGTCAGCCAACTAATCTCATTTGCAATTTGTTTTAAAAGGTATACTGTTTACGTATATTGGAGTTTTTCGTTTATTCAATAAATCTGAAAATTTGAGAATTTCAGCAATCACCAGTGTATCTCACCATTCATCGAGAACATTGATGATGCACGAAATATTAAGTCTTTTATTCAAAACGAGCATTTGTCCCTTGTGAATGCTGATATCCCCCACAAGGCGTTGGTTTATGTTGCATTGGATAATCTCCACTTCCTCCGTTGCAGTCTCACTGCTAAGTTTAATTGATCTCTATACAAGGCAGGAATATACCGGTTTCATTTTATTTAACATAAACCAACGCTTCACGATTGATATCAACGTTCACCAGCAAATTTCGGACTGAGATAAAATACTATTAAATTTCCGTACATATACCAAAGTTCAAGGTGAATGTCAAGAAGGCCAACCGGTCATTATCGGCATTCGTCTCAATTTGGGTATCCACTGTGACATATAAAGAAGTCAACTAAAATTCATGGTCCATCGTATTCCCATCTGGTTGTGATTTGATACTTAACTTTTGGCGTTGAAGATCGCTTGGTGATTTTCTCTTTCGTTGAACCGTGCCAGCGGATTGAAATGGCCGTCACTGAGAGGAAGGTCGCTCCATCTTAGCTCATTAAGGATCAGTTAGTATGAATGCCTAGCATCGATAACGCGGGGGATGAAATGTAAAAGAGGGCATCTGAACTATATTTGCATTGGTAAAAGTGGTATTACATTTCCAACGCCGACTTTCGATATAATTAAAAAAGAAAATAGGCATAGGTGAGCATGTCGGGTTTATTGAGTGACTCTCACGAGAAATGCATCGAGAGGGTATTCATCCATAGCCTATGTAAATGACGTAAATTGCAGGGGCACTTACATGGTGTAAACCTTTTAAAGAAGGGTGTATCCTGTTTTTCGCAATTTCCGCTGAAATTTTAATTATTAATTAAAATTTCAATTAATTTTTAAATTAAAATCTTAAAAATTAATTAAATATTGTTCTTTTTAAAAATTAAATTTAAAAATTTCATCTCATCAGTTAAAATTTTTATTGATTAATAGTTAAATAAACTAATTAATATCCATTTCTATCATTTTTTAAACTATTTATGAGTTTTCCGTAGATTTGCTTCATATAAGTTGGATAAGTTCAAGTATAGAGATAGAAGTATAGAAATAAGACCACCGCAAACAGTACCTAGATTCGAAGAGGTTTGACTTGTGCTATCAGCCCTATGTAGATTTTCCCTCATGTTATCTACTACGTGAATACTTCATCGATGACAAACTGAACTAAAGTCTTTGATCTTTATTTATGGCCCACTGAGATTTTCCTCCCACCTTTTTTCGGCAACTACCTCCGTATGCTGCTGCAAATTTTAAGCTCGTGTCATAAGTGGTTATAAAATTAAATTTAAATCATTTTTTGACGTAGATTGGTATCTAATGGTAAGGTGGTTGGACATTTGTGTCCTCTCTTGTGCGTCAGAGGGCCTTCTCCTGATTTCTTTGGAATTTCGCTAATAACAATACCAATGAATCACTCGAAAAGGAACGGTATTTCACGTATGTCGCACTTATATTCTGCAATTGATTTCGCTTGCAGAACTTTACGCTGAAGTTTTCAAAATACTGCTGGCAAAGTTATGTTTGCGTTACATATGCAAATATGCGTACAAGAGAGGATATATCCTAGGATTCTAGAAAAGCATGTTTTATTAATGTGTATTCTTATGGTTCTTTTGCACTCACTTGAATTTGAGGCTCTGATTCCGTGATATCTGTTTCTTCGTTTTAGTCTCTTTCGATGCTATCGTTTATTTGGAAGACTTCTCTAAAATAATTCCGCGGGAAGTAAGAAGTATTTCCTCTATTAAAACGGGAAGGGAATAACGATAGCAAGAACCTAGATATATCCTCCCTGGAGAAATCCCAGCGAAAGATAAGGAAGCTCCCTTTATTCTTCGGGATTGGATGATCTCTCTCGGAAATCTCGGTTAGGCAGGAGTACACATTGGAATGAAAGACCCCAGTGGAAGTGAAGAAATTGCTTCATGATAGCTGACACCGACATTTGGGACGACGTCTTTGTTCCTGTCCGCAGGAAAGGGGAAACACGAGGATTTCCTTCTTTTTATAAGCCCTCGGATTCACATGACAATCTGTTTGCGGGAGACCCGAGTTTCTGAGCTCCCTAGCCCGTACGTAAACCAGATTAAACCTCCCGAGAATACCACATTTTATGGGATTTCTTCCTTTTATGTGCGAGATAAAAGGAGACCTACTGCGCTTAAACCCTTTGTCTGTTATCCCTTAAGTATCTTGCTTCAATGCTTACGGCAACAACTGTGGAGAAATGTCCACAATTCTCTCAATTTTTTACTTCTCTGTTAATTTTTTATTCGCCTTATCACTCTTACTCGCGGGCAATTTTGTACACAAGTTCCAATTAATTCCTCATGGTAGTCTTATTATGTTATTTCCTGTGCCAGGGAACCCTAGCGGATAAGTACTGGCTGGATAAAAAGGATGTATGCGAGCCCTTCTGAGCCATAACTCGTCTTGTATTTTGCATACGATTTTTTTGCTCTTAAATATTATGGTAGCAAAATGATTCGGAAGGGTTTAAATCCTTGAGAGTTTTTAATGAAGATCATGTTTTTTTGTATGATCACAGTCCTAGCTAATTTCCGTGGTATAATTTCTCCTCTTATACGTATTTATTAGTTGAGTTACGGGAAAGATTCAAAGCATTGCCTTCAGAAATTGTGAAAAATTACAAATTTGATTAATCATCATAATTATTTGTGGAATAATTGAAAGCTTTAGTTGACATATTTTGTTAACATCATGTGAAAGAATGCATACATGTATATCTGTGTATTAAACTTTAAAGGTTGGTTAAATGTCGGCTGTGGTAATTAAAACCCGTCGGAAGGAAAATATACGGGCTCTGAACTGTCTAAGGGACTGGCAAAATTGATACTGAATCCTGGTATTTTAAATGATCCTTCATTTTAAATAATAACTTTGGAATTGTAACTTTGCAACAGCCCATGATCCTCCTGTTAATGTTCCTTGCACAAAAGTGGACGCCTGCCCTAAATATGCCCCCAAAGATTTTAATCCAAAAAGCAAATGGAAGCCAGTGATGATGAATAACACAACCTGGGTATTACCCTAAGTATTATTTGTCCATGCTTCCCTGTTGATGAGGACGGTGTTATAACTGTAAATAAATTGTATTTATTTGTGAAGCCATTTGGTTTGATTCGTTAACTAAATACCTGCCTCGATTGTTATCATCATTAGTTAATTAGATAGTGCTTTTTCAAGCCTCGGTTATGAAGTACAGATAATATGGACTCAGTGATGTAATGTCCGACACATAGATTGATGGCCACAGAATGGAATAGTCTGGAGAGCTACTATAAGACAATCATCGAATCGGAAACCGATGGCGATGTGAATATCAGTGTTTCCGAAAGAGTGACGAAGTTTTTTAATGAAAACCTCAGGTTACAAATGTGGCTTCTAAAAAGTGAGCCTCTCTGAAAATTTATATTATGAAGTATTTCCAGAAAATATTTGCCTAGATCGTACTTAATCATGTACTACTATATTTACGAATGAAAAATGGCGATTATCTAAAGTTACCTCAAATTTTCTTACCTTCCATGTTGGTACCAAGTTTATTGCTTGATAGTCTATCGTTTAAAGTGGGACACCTATGACACCACTTTATTTCTTAGCCTAGCTAACAAAAGAAAAATGAAACACCATATTACAATAAACTGTCCTTCAGCATATTTTCCATCTCCCATCATTCCGTCCAACCCTCTCTCATTTCCCCTCTCGTCTATCGTCCAAAATATTTCGCCTGAAAATCTATGGTTCCATTGTTTCCTCTCCCTTTTCCTAATAACTACTCCTATGGTTTCGTTTGCGGTTTTCGATATTCCTTTAAAGACAAGTTCCCATCACTCTTTTAATGTACCCGTCTACCTGCCCTCACTTATAAAATTTTCCACTACCGTCTTGTTATTTTCGTCCCGGTTAATGCTTCCTTATTCCGTATCCTCATTCGTCTACCCCGGGGATATCATCTTGAATCTGACGTTACTCATGCTTATTGGCTGAGTTATAATCTGAATCCGCAACCGCTCTCGGGAAACTACGAATTAATCATGCTCTTCCTCGATCTGTTTCTATCCATAATATATTCGAACTGATATATCTCTGAATCCTCGAGCGTTTCCCTCGTATACCAATTTCAGTGATTAAACCGAGTGTTCATTATGATTAAACCGTACCTCCTCCAAAACTCTATGTATTGCTTTCTCCCCGCAGTCATTTCTTGTTCGTAAACCTTAGACCCCCAACCTCGCGACTATTTTCCCCCAGGCTCATAACCGCGTTTCAATCTTTCATCACTATCAAATGTTTCCTCTCAGGAACACCCGAAGCAATATCAAAACTGTGCCGTTAAGATTTCAAAGGGAAATTCATCTAAGAGAGCAGGTAAAAAACTATCATCAATGGTAACTCATCAAAATTAGCTAAGTATCAATTACCATTATACATTACCTCAGAAAAGAGGAACTTGCGGGCTTCAAAGCATCTGAGATAGCTGCTAGTACTTGATTCCATTTTGTATTAGGTTGTAGCCAATTGACTCTGGGTGGCCATTATGTTACATTATACTCGTAGGTTTTATCCTAATATGTTTGAGGATTTTAATTTGGTGGCTTACTATTCCAAAATATTTCAACCTTTAAATGGAATATCCTCTGGAGTAGAAAAGGTAGGAAAACCTATAACATTAACTCATTTTTTATGTGATGAAATGTAAATATAAATTGAAGTTCGAAATAAGTCTAAACATTATTTGTGATAATTATTGTACTACTTTGAATCTGATTCGATCTGAGCTGCGTCCGATCCTGGACACAGTGCGAAATAATCACCCTGTTCCTGAAACCATGCCTAACCTTAATTCCTATAGTCTTCCCTGATATATTTCTGGACCACAGGAATTTTCCATGCATATCTACGCCTATTGTGTTGTTTGAATCAAGGGCTCGTTATTCTTCTTCTACAGAACTCTACTGTTTCCCCCATGCGGTCATTCCTTATTCCTGTGGTTATTTCTTCGAATTGATCAAATAACCTGTCTGTTTCTTGCCCATATAGAGACCAGTTTAGATGGGCCAGCTTTTACTTCTACTAATGATGGTCTATCACTCACCTGCTTTGGGTTTACCACGCTTCTCCCTACCTTTCTTTCATTACTACTATCACTCCAAACCGGTTCTTTCCCTCCGCTGCACACAGGCCTGTTTTACTGTATAATGTTTTACTGTTTACTGTACTGTATATACCCTTCGAAAGCAGAGAATGCTACACTCTAGGGTAAAGAGAGCAGGCGTGAACACATCATCCCCTGAGAATAAACAATTATGGGACACATATAGATCCTCTAAAATTGAAACCAAAACACAATTACGTAGCGCTTTACTGGACTTTAAACGCAAAGTACTTTGCGAGCACTTGGACACTGACCCTAAAGCTTTCTGGTCATATGTTAGGGAAGTAAATGGGAATAAACAAACCGTGGCTTGCTTAAGGGATTGTAGCAATATAATTCATACAGACAGCGAGGGTAAAGCTAACATCCTAAATTCATTCTTCCAAAGCGTTTTCTCGAATGATGTTGCCACCGCATATCTCCAAGAAACAATACATACTCCACCCATGGAAAAAATAACAGTGGACCAACAAGGAATTCTAAAATTGCTTAATGAGATTAAACCCAACAAATCCCCGGGTCCCGAAAATATACCAGCTAGGGTGATAAAACATTTAGCTCCAAACATTGCCCCGTACCTTGAATTTATATTTAACAAATCCCACACAGAGTGCAAAGTACCTAAGATTTGGAAAACCGCGCAAATAACGCCTATTTTTAAAAGTGGTGACAGGGAGGATCCCAGTAATTACAGACCTATATCTCTCACTTCTACCAGTTGCAAAATCTTAGAGCACATAATTGTCAGTTCAATAATGAGACACCTTGACAATATTAACTTTTTAAGCGAAAATCAACACGGATTCAGGAAAACCCGCTCCTACGAAACCCAATTAGGACTATTTACACATGATTTACTTTTATCAGGTGAGAGAGGTAGGCAAGTGGATGCCATCTTCTTAGATTTTCAAAAGGCATTTGATAAGGTCCCACATGGTAAACTCATTCATAAATTAAAGGTCGCGGGTATAAACAAGGGCGCCATAAGTTGGGTTAAAGATTTTCTTTCAGAGCGGGAACAGAGGGTAGTCCTTGATGGCGCTAGTTCCGACAGCGTTCGAGTCACGTCGGGGGTACCTCAGGGAAGTGTGATCGGGCCGTTGCTTTTCTTGATTTTTGTTAACGATTTGAACCGCGAAATGAAAAGTAAAATTAGGATGTTCGCGGATGACACGGTGATCTATCGGGAGATATCTGGGGATGAGGATCGTTTTATTCTAGAGCAGGATTTAGATTGCATTACTAAATGGTGTTCTAACTGGGGATTGACTCTAAATTATAATAAATGTTCAGTGGTAAATTTCTTTAAAAGATCAACGGGATTTGCTTACAAATTAGCTGGAGGTGACCTAGCAGTAGTTGATACGGTAAAATACCTAGGTGTCACATTCACAAAAGACAACTTGGGGGACTCACATACGTAAAGTCTGCGGTCAAGCATATGAAAAATTGGGATTCATTTGACGCATTGTCGGCAAAAGTGACTCGAAGGTCAAGGAACGTTGTTACCACGCTCTTGTAAGGCCTCATTTAGAATACGCATGCAGCGTGTGGGATCCGAGTGAAAAAGGTCTCATTCGGGAAATTGAGAAGGTTCAACGCCGGGCAGCCCGTTTTGTAAAAAATTCCTACGATAAAACGCAAAGCGTCACCGAAATGCTCATGGATTTGGGGTGGGAATCATTGGCTGAGAGACGATTCAATGCAAGATTGAAATAATTAAATAAATTTAGATCTGCATGTTTCAGCACCGAGGTCTCGCAAATTATTCGTACTCCTACATACATTAGTCGCTTGGACCATGCATATAAAATTCGGGAAATAGATGCCAGAACTAGCCGACTCAAGGATTCCTTCTTCCCACGGACAATACGGGATAGCAACTGCAGGGTTATAGATAGCAAAAATTCCACTTGCCACCCTCAGCGTCTAAAAAATAATTAGTTGTATTTAAATGCATGCTCTTCCACTAACCTTATGTGTTTTTCTGTAATAACCCATTCTTTCCGAATGACCTCATTCGTGTTCTGTTCATCTGTTTTTAAGTTTCCCTTTCAGTCCCTCTTCCCTCCCGGCGGGGGGAAATTCCTGCTACCTGCAACGTTGGGTCGCATTCCCTGCCTTTTACAGACTCTTTGGGGGTAGAGTGTTTCGTGGTGCATTTTCATGTGGTGTTTCAATTTCTTGCTTGTTGTGTCCTGGCTTCCGTGTTGTAGGATGGCTTTCGTGCTGCATCATGGGGTGCAGTTTTTTATTTGTTTTGCGGTATATGTGTTTGCATGAGTATTGGATGAAGGGATTTTTGCATGAGTGTGTGCGCTGCTGTGGGTGTAATTTTCCACGTTGTTTTTTTGCATGTGGTATTTTTCCTTTTTACGGTTGGTGACCTAACACCCCCCGCCACACGCCCTTGCGGCGGCTTGCGGGGTATTATGTAGATGTAGATGTATAACTACTGCTCCATTTTCTAATCTCACCCTGTATTGCCCTAATACATATATATTTCCTCTCTCTAGTTATTCCATCTCTCGCGTTATATTTACTAATTTCCTTATCTTCGACATGGTCACTAAGTACGCTTGAAATCATTTAAAATATTTTCAAAAAATCAAATTTCGATTTATTTACTGTTTTTGTACCTTATTGGAATAAAATAATAAAACGATAAGTATCTACTACTCTATTTTTAGAGACCGGTTTTGAACAAGCTCTTAAATAAAAAGAGACGTTTCAGACGTGATATGGTGGAATATCATGGTTAATTAAAATTAGGTAATTTTTCACAAAATACAATGTATTAAGACCGGTTTGAATATAACTACATCATCATCAGGTAACAGTCATCACTCAAGAGTCCAGTACTGCGAACACTCCTCCCCACACTCATCGGTACTTTGAAAGGGAGGAAAATACCTTCACCACCCTTCCGCAAACCCTCGTTAGGGCGTGCCACCTGGAACCATAATACACAAATGGTCACAAATCCCTAATTACCGGTTTCTTACCCTTTTCGCATATTGCTTCTTTGTGCATTGAGAACATTCTCCCAGTCGACGACCACGGGGAAAGCCCCGACCTCACCCGCTTTCTCCACGGACCTAGGAGTATGGCGTCCGTGGACATCCCCCTCAACCCAGCTACGACGCTCTCTCTGAACTTTGAAGGACTTTGCACCTGTTTACTTTGTCTTCCCCACCTCCTTCCCCTCCCCCACTCTCATAGATACCCATGCTACCTTCCACCTCTCCTCCCTCTTCCCTTCTTTTCCACCACCCTCCCCTTACTCGCGATTTTGTATATATACTGGACCCTGAGTGATGACAGTTACCTGATGATGATGCAGTCACATTGAAACCGGTCGTAATAAATTTTATTTTGTGGAAAATTGCCAATTTTTAATTAAAGAGTTCTAAACTGTTTGTGACTCAGTGTTTCCAATTTTTTAAAATACATGTCATCACTCCAATGTCAGGCTTTTCTTTTATTTTTACTGTTTGAATTCTCCTAAGCCATAACCACCCCTCTCTTCCTTCGCCCACAACCATATAGTATTTCCTACCAGTGACACCCACAGTTATTTCCTCGGATTGATTATATACCCTCAATTCGTCGTTATTATTTATATTAAAGCAAATAAAAATTAAACGTAGACTTTCAATTTCCATAGTTTAATGTCTAATATTCTCTTTTCTATTCCCATCACGCTACAGTAAGACGCAGTTTCTCTCGTGCATTGACAGTATCGTACTGTAAATTTAAAAAGAAATTTGGATCCGTATTTAGGATAGAGAATTGAAATGAAATATTAGGATAAAAGAACAAAATATTTTGGATTTTTTTTCTACTGGGGAAACTTTGTACTAATATGTTGTTAAATTCGTTTGAATTATAATAAAGTATGTTCGATAGGATATGGAAGGTAATATTGAAGAAAATCTGGGGTACATAGCGGCTTCATACTTGGCAGGGGATATTCGGATAATCTGTTTACTATTACGAAAATACTTTGCAAATACGTGGAGGCAGAAAATTTAATGTAAATTTACTGATTTGACGAATACTATCAGCGGGGAAAATAGTGAAAAATTGCGGAAGAAATTGCGCACCCAGAATATGGAGTTTACAAGCAGGCTTTCAATGCGATCAAAGCGATGTGTGAAAATAGTACTGTGTCAGAGTGAATGGCCGTCCTAAGCTTCATGAAATAACTACGGTTAATCGACTGTTTAAAGATAAATGTATGAGAAACCAAGCGTAATATTCTAGATGAATAACCGATTCACCAAGGTTAAGGAAGAATTGGAATGGAATTTTGAGATTTAATCATTCCAAATTCCAAAAATGCAGTATTGCCGGTTGAAAGTCCCATTTGGCTTACATGAAGCCCTGGTAAAATATCAGGGAGAATACAATTAGGATAGAAGTGTCTTAAGACAAAATAAACGACTTTGATTGCGAGAATGAGAAGAATAAATGCATAGTGATTGAAAGCGGTGAAGCTATTTATAATTCGTTAATTTTCCAGTATATTTTAATATAATGCATGCGGGAGCTGATGAGGTGGATTAAGAGCTTAGAAGACGCGAGAATTCCAGCAGCAAGGTGTTTGGTAGAACGAGTGTAAAACAAAATGAGTAATTGCCTCAGGCAGCTGAAATGGCAGAGTATAAAATCTGTTTCTGTCATTTATGGGTTATGAAAGGACGTTCACTGCATGCACCGGAAGTAGAAAAGTATTAAAAAAGTGTGCTACGCTGGTTTGGCCTTGATGGGAAAATGGGTGAGAGTCGATTCACCAAAGAGATATTTAGAGAAACGTAAATTACTTGAGGAGTGAGGGTTGAATGAGAAAGTCATGGGTGAACGAGGTCGAGGTGTTCAGAAGACAATGAAAATTAAAAGTCCCGGGAGCGGAAAAGCATGCTTGAAAAAATATCTGAATATGACCGAGGTGAAAGAACTACTCAAGGATAGATTGGTATGCAAAAAATTAGTATAAGGGAGTAGTAAATGTCCTGGTTGAACCCAAAAAAATCAGTTTATTTAATTTTAGTCTACCTCGAAAGAAAATGGTGTAAATTTTATGTTTGTAATGGACAATATGTATACGATAGCCTGCTTTAGCATCTTAATGAATTTTTCTTATGTCGGCCAAAATTTAGTAGGCTTTCTTGCCCAAAAATTCTCCAGAAAACGACGTATTTTGCGGTTAAAATTACGCACGATCAAAGTTCATAAAATAGATGTATGGTTGGTTTTTAATTTACAACTAAAATAAAATGAAATATCAATAATATTTCAGTTGGGAAGAAAAGTACAAATCTTTTTGTCGAACGGTTATTCCCTCTGGATGTGGGCCAGGATATAAAGAATGAAAAACACTGACTCCTCTCGGAATCATCAACTCCCTTGTCACATCTGCAAACATCAAAAGCCTTAGCCTTAGCAGAAAATTGCTCCATGCCTTCTCAGTCAACTCTGTTTTAACCCAGCCATATACCAAAGAAATACCCTCCACAAAAATAAACTACCATTCAGACTTCCCTACACCCGAGCGCAGCATACTTATATTAAAGTGTGAGCCAATCTATGAAACGCAAGAAAATGACAAAGAACTATAGTATAGTATGTCTTGCCCGAATACAATTCTCTTAAAAGCTAAGTATTACAATACTGCCTACTAAGCCTTTCCCTTCAATTTTGGTTGTCCTTATCATTGGTTATTTCTTTTTGATTTGGCTAACGAAAAATATTATTTACTCCTCATTAAGACCCAAAAACTTTCTAAGCCATAAATCGTATTTCGTATCAGTGTTCTTTTTCAATAATATTCAAAAAAGATTTTTCGTCACAATTCAAGTGAGATTTTCAAATAATGAATAAATAATTCATCTTCAACATCAAAACTTCAACTACAAGTCTGCTCGATGGATTCATTAACTTCAAAGACGACCGTCACACTTAACTTTCTATTTCCGCATGTCACAAAAGATTGTAAATAAATTGGTGACATTTTTCTCTTTAAATTAGAATTCCTGTAAAAGTAAAGGTACTAATTGTTTATAGATGAATGGATCTTTATTTGTCGCCCTCTTGACGACATTTCCTCATAAAAGTAAAGCATAGTATTTTCCAGGAGTTTCTCTTCTTTTACGTACATATAGTATAGTCATTAGAAATGATATCCTTATGGGTTCATTCACTTTTCCTTCCCCACCTATGTCACCGTTATCTCTTCTTTCAAGGGATATAATTTTTCATAAAAAAATATGATGAATCCTACATCTATTTTGTAATTGAGTTGTAAAATAGAACGAAAACCAAACTCAATGAAACGGTAGAGAGCCACTTTCTTACCACTCAAAAGACAGCAGAGGCCAAAAGGAGTTTCTCTCACATATGACAGAGGCCTAAGTCTTTCGTCCAAACGAGCATAATTCCTTGGTGCATGCGTAAACCTCGACGGAAGACTAAAAGCTCTCCAAGCTTTTCTGTGCCCCCCAATGAATTGAAATCTGCCAGAAGCACATTAACCCCTCTCCCGTGCAGTAAGAGCACTCCACGTTGAAAATGAAAAGTATAAATAAGGCCCCCATCATACCGAGTCTCCGTCCTGTGCGCCGATGCTACTTGCTCTACCTTTCTAACTCCCAGCCACACAGCCAAGCTCTAAGCTCAAGCCAAACTTTGTTATCCCATCAGTGGTTAGGTATAGGTATTCCAACTCGTGGTTACCACGAGTTTTGCAATGAACTTGTGAATAACGACACATTTTAGAGGGCCATTTAAATAAAGTTTAGTTTTCATCAGTGGGGAAAAATAATTTTCTACTTAAATTTTAATTATTGAGTAAGCAACGCACGAACAAATCAAATCGTATCGCCATAAATGTACAATGTTCATTTTCATCAGTTAATTTTTTTCGGTGATAAAAATATTGCAACCGGCTTCAAAAACGGATCTCAAAGTTTGCGAGGTATCATTGTGCCGCCATTCATTATCGTGATGATGTTTTAAAACCATTCACCGTAGTATCATGTCGTGCAAGTATGTATCTTAACTTGCCGTCTGTCCTTAGGAAGCATTATTAATTTAGTACCGTAAAGTCAGATGAAAATATATATTCCACTAATTCAACTTAAATCAATATTATCGTAATTAATTGTATTTCGAGTTTATTCCATAGGCACTGATAAATGATTGGTTTTTCATTTTATTTTCTGATGCGAGCATGATGATTCCAAATAAATGCAATACATAAATTAGACGGTGCCCTTGGTTGAACGGATGGTGAGTTTGTTCAGTGATTTTGGGTATAGTGATTTTAGTTTTTCACCTTTAGTCTTCAGAGTTTTTTTCAGAGAGAATATTTTAAGTTGAAATAAAATTGTATGATATTTTTATATCCTTAAACCGGTCTGCAGGAAATGCTTTTATACCAAGGTAAGAGTTAATTACTAGAGGAGCAGAAACTCACCGAATGACGAGCGGCTAACCCGACCCTACGTACATACATTTCCATTAAGTTATTTTCAAATTCAAAATACATTCAGAATCCATCATGGCACTGAAAACATGTATGCATCAATACAATGGGAAAAGTATACAATCAATCAATATAATGTGCATTTTAATGAGATCTTATCTTTCCGAACCAGGAACTCCTTGTACTTCGACGACCGTTAGCGCATACCCTGTGTACTCGTATATATTTTATCTTCGATTTTAACCTGATACTAATGGTAGATTGTTTGTCTGAGTGTAAGTGTTAATCAGTGGGTAGATGGATACTTCGGGAATTTAATTTCATCAAACCGGGAGCGCCTAGGTATGAGGTAGTGCACGTTATCTATCCGGAATGGCCCGTCGGACTTGCCAGAATATTAATCCACGAGTACTTGGACGAAAGTTGAAAACGAAATCCTAAAAGAATCAGCAGAAAAAATATTTCAGACTTAAGTGTCGTTTCACTTATAATAGAATTTCAATTTATTTCAATTAGATTTTTAATCTATAAGCCTTGCGATAGTAGGACGACCTCAATTCGATACATGAATCCGTATAAAATTACCATATCTCTGTGGCGAAACCATAAAAATGTGATTGTCTATGTAAAATTCTTCATGAAAATTTGATGTTCCACGCAGTTCATCGCTCTAGTCTTCCTGCCTGAAAATTTTCTTTTACGTTTAGTTTCCAAAGGGCCTTCTCCTTCGTCCTCTTCAACCCTTATTTTTGAGTCCCATCTTGTTTGCTCCATTCTCTCTTGACTTTTATTTGCCTTTTCCCCTCAAGCCTTCCAAACCTAAAGTATTCCTTTCAGTCCTCCCCACAAGTCAAACTTTCCTCCCCCTTGTCCCTTCACCATCTCTTATGCGCCTGTATAATGTAGCCCGAGGAAAATGTTTTTTTTCGCCATAATTTATGTATCGACTCGGAAACACCGCTCCGGGACTCGTAAAAGGCTCAAGGATAAGGTCGGAGATATTCCACAGGAAATTTGATTATTGCTCCCTATCTCTTTTCATTCTACCTCCTCCTTCTCCTCCCACTTTCGTTAAAAACGCTTCTTCGGCCGCGTCGAAAATGGTGTGCCATCTTCTCTCTCATGCTTTTGTTCGCTCCTATTTTTTATAACAACGCCATCCTTTGATGAGGGGTCAACATTAGAGAAATCCCGAGGAATAGAATGATCAGTACGACAGATTGATACGGACAGCTATGAGGCTTTAAGAAACGTGAATAAATGTAGTTCAACTGACAGTATCAATTACTGTTTTTTTAGTTATTTATTACTGTACCCCATTCTGACGATTATTTCTACAAATATTCCAAATGGATTTTAAATACCAACCTTGTTTATTTAAGCATTGCGTTAATTCAAAGAAATGGCAGATTGCACTTTTTCATCGTTTTTATTTGGAAAAAACGGTTAATGTATCCTTAATAAGACATTTTCTGGAAACTCTCAGGTAAAAGATGCCCCATTAAGGTGAATCCAGTTCCATTTGGTCGAAGAGAATAAGAGAAAAAGTACCATGCCTGTCACTCCTTTGAATGCACATTACTTCCACAACGTTACACCTGAAACTACTGAGTTTATTGAATCAATTATTTATAAGCGAAATAACTTCAACAAGTTTCCCGTTGATAGATGTTCAAAACTACGCGGAACGTTGCACATTAAGAAGAATTGGTTTGAAGATAAATCATAAGCGTTATGCGATTATTCTTTCCATAGTGACTTTATAAATGCTAACTGGGTTGATATTAATTTACTCACGTAAACCATTGTGGTAATAATAATTGTGGTTCGAATTATTACGTAGTTAGATGACACCAAACTTCATGAATATTTGACCGGATGTTAACAGATGAGGGCTTGAATACTAGGTTTAAAAGGGGTTACTGGTAATTTTTACCCTATAAATTTCTATTTCTAAGTTGCTACTAAATAGACTCGTCCCACTATTTTTCAAAGTTAGTTAGTCATTGATGTTTGATTTGATTGCGACCGAGGATAGAATCAATTCTCACACTGAAATATTGAGTATCTAATTTTCATAATTCATCTTTTACTTTAATCTATATCCATTTTGATCTCCTCGTATATTCTACGCTTCATCCCGCCTTGTTGAATTGCTACCCATAATCTTCCGCCCTCTTCCGTCCCTATATCATAATTTCGCTTCCATCATAACTTTCAAATGTACCTCAAATATTCTCTCTACTGTCTATTATTATTCATTATTCGCAATTTGGCCAAAATTCTTCTCTTTCATCACCATTGGCCAACATTTATTTGTTTTCTCCTCTTCTCCCTGCCCAACTGTTCCCGAGCAAACATCCACAAAAACTCGTCTATTAGCCACCTCCCTGAATATTTTACTGGCAGAAAATTTTATTCGTCAAATATTCAAGAAAAACGGTACTTTATTTGCTAAATTCCATTTTTATATAATGTCATGTAAAGTTTTAAAAAGTTGTTTATATATTTGTCATTAGCTTTTTTCTTGCAATTGACTGCGTCAACTGATTTACCTACGTGGGTAAAATATACCAGGCGACTCCCAAAATAGTTAAAATGCAAACATGGATGTTGACAGGGTCTCGCAGACCCTAACTCCGTTCACATCACTTTACGAGGTTTGTGGCGACTGCAACAGCTGAGATGAAGTGCTGCCTTACTGTGAGAGGACAGCCCGGTTCCCTTCACTTCATATTCAACCCTAGCATGTTCCCGAATATCGCGTCCTGGAATTGAAAATGATCCAAAATGGCCGCGATATTCAAACAAACATGGGATTCAAAGCATGTGAGAAGTCGAGAGAGAGAAAGAGAGCTGTAGTGGCGGTGTTGTCGCTGTTGCTAGTGGCATCAACTGTTCTTAACATAAAAAATATCCTCTTAAAAATAACTGAGGAATTTTGTAAAATCATTTCTCGTAAATCTAGGCCGCTGCTTTTGGGAAATTGTAATGTGTCCACCAAAAATATTCTCGATTCTAAGCTCCCTCCTCACGGATAAGAATATATATATATATATATATATATATATATATATATATATATATATATATATATATATATATATATATATATATATATATATGTGTGTGTGTGTGTGTGTGTGTGTGTGTAATGTATAAAATTTAGCACTAGTGGGCACAGACAAAAACACAGAAACCTTCACATTCTCCACCTTCATCTAGGAAGAGAGGTACAGAACTCAAGTTCTGTCCCTCTCTTTCTTGATGAAGGTGGCTGCGACCACCGAAAATTCAAAACTTAATGAATCTCTTTTTTGTGTGTGTCTGTGTTTTTGCCTGTTTCCCTATGCCCTATTTTCAAAACCAAAATCACATCCATTTCCCACCCGCTTTTTAACTCTCTCCCACCAATTCCCTTATCTACTTGCACATGTAGCAATGTAGTTTATCTGCTGAAGTGCCAACTTTGCCCTGCCTATTATATTGGACAGTGTACCACACCCCTTAACATTAGAATTAACAACTACCGGGCCTCATGCAAGAATTCTTCCCTAAACGATATGCTCCCTATCCCCAAACATGCCTCCGAACACAACACTCCCTTTGATAAATGCTATAGTGTATCCATCTTAGCATCCCTCCCACCGTCTGATCCTCCACTGAAACTCAAAACATTAGAGCAATCCTTCATCTGGCTCTTGGAGTTCTGGAATTGGCCAGGAATCAATATTAGGCATTAATTACCCTACTCCAAACATATTTTCATCCCCTTCCACTCCCATTCCCTTCAACATTTTCCCCACCCTTCTGACGCTGCCCCTTCAAGCCCTTCCCTTCCGAATTCTCTCCCCACCTTCCCCTTCCATCCATCCACACATCCTCTCCGCTCTTCCCCGAGAACGCCATTCTGAAGACGACAGTCGTGCTGTCGAAACGTCAAATAACATATTGTGAGTGTCCTTTCTGTGTGTCTCTATATTCTACAAATCTACATCCGTGTTTTTATATATTTGTGCGTCGCCGAAGAGCGTTCCATTTCAAAGATATATATATATATATATATATATATATATATATATATATATATATATATATATATATAAATAAATATATATAAATAAATATATATAAATATATATATATATAAAAATATATATATATATATATATATAAATACATATATATATATATATATAAATATAAATATAAATATATATATATATATATATATATATATATATATATATATATATATATATATATATATATATATATATATATATGTTTATATTTATATATGTGTGTGTGTGTGTTTGTGTGTTCCTATTTGATGTAAATGTTTGGTTTGCAATGCATGAGAGAAAATTAGTTAAAACGAACCCGCCAACTCCGAAATAACGGGTGAGCTCATGAACTTATAATCCCGTCGATGTTTTCCCTTTAGCGATACCTTTTCGTTGGCCCCTAACGTTTGGCAACTTGTAGGAGATGTTCACGCAGAGGTAGATTTCGGAGATGTATATTTAATTTTTGAGACTCTCTCTAACCATATAATATTAAAATCTCAAGGTAATTTTTTTGTAATCTAGGCAAACATGAGATTTTACTTATAAATTGAACTTTATTTTATAATATTTTTGAAAATTATCAAACTCAGAGCTGAATATTTTTGCGGTACTATACATTTATGTAAGTTCTTAAGATGAGGGTAAGGTTAACTGTAGCCAAAGATTAAGTCCAATCTCTGAAAATGCGGGTGAAAGTCGGCTGGCAAATAAGTTGATGAATATCTTCATGAAAATTGCACCAGTTTACGGGAGCTGAATTTTTCACGAGGCCAATTTTTCACATGGCCCAATCGTCGTGAGTGGAAACGCAGACGGTGATTTGGTTCAGTGGATCGGCATTCGGAGTCCAGTGAATTTACCGCGCTTCCCATTTCATTGCAATAATTATGTATATTTCCACATTTTTTCGGCAACTTGATGCCTTCCAAGAGATTCGTGCGACCTCGTCGCGGGGACGTAGGAGGGCGGGACGGGATTTCGTGCCTTGAAGTTTCCGTTTGTCGTTTCTTTCGAACACCACTCTCGAGAGACTCCATATGAGATGGAGATACGTGCATGAAGTAGGTACTTTATTTTGAATTTTTAAAATATACTGATATTTTACGAGAAATTGTTTTTTTCCTGCTCAATAAGTCGGAATACAAGCCGCGGGCTAGTCTTGGGTCGGACCTTTTTTTGAAAGACTGAACTGTCCCACAATTTAATTATTTTATTCCTTGCAGGTAGAAAATGTTGCTGTCTCTTGGTTTCCGAGGATTACTAATATAATCCTCGGCCAAAATGTTCACCTGTGCTCTAATAAAATAAATAATTGAGAAGAAAGTTGTAGTGCTTAAAACTGCGTCCTAGAGTTGTCCTATATTCTGTTTGTACTCACAAAAAATAAGGGTGCTTCAAAATTTACGGTTTTTCTTTTTATTTGCCGAAGTACTATTCGATGACGCGATCGCTGACATCGTTGCGTGAAATAATACCCCACGTTTGCAAATAGATTTTCATTTAAGGAAGCATTCAAGCGACACTTTTATTCATTAATTTTATGAATGAATGGGAATAAGTAGATGTCTGTGTTTTTTGATAGCTTGATTGATTTCAACGGGAGTACGTAATGGTATCCTTGTCTGCCATTTCTTTCCTATTTCCTTCTTCTAGTTAGAGTGAAATTCCAGTTTTCATTCCCCTTATTTCTCCCTCAACCTTTTTCCTCCACGTTCTTACATTACCTTCCACTTTCTCAAGGCAATAACCTATTTTGTTTCATAAAATTCCATTTACTAAGTTAAAGCTTGATCCCATTCCTTCAGCATTCAGCCTTGAATTTTTAGCGCTTCTTTCTTTACTCAACCCTCTCCAGAAAAAAAATATAATTAGGTTTCTGAGAGCCACTTACGCATTTATGCAACCTTTTACTGTCCCTAGCCAAAATATTACTTTTCCTCCTACTTTCGGACTCGTTAAAATTGAATAAAATTGTAATCGATGGTTTTAGGCTGAACTAAGTGAAATCTCATGAGAAAGGAAGAATAAATATTTGGAATAATTTACGGTTCTTATTTTACCTTCTCTTGGCGCCGTACAAATATTAATTACAGCAATGGAAACACTTTGGTAATTTAGTTTTTCCTTAATTCTAGTTCCTTTAGATGGTTTTTAATGTTGTTAAAGAAACTGTATACAGTGTCTTTTCGTTGACTTATTAGCCTTTGTATGGAGAAAAAAGGAATTGATTATTCTAGTCATGAGGTGCTCTTGTGGTTCATACTCTACAGTTTTTTTTGCCATTTATTTGATATTTTGGAAGATTTTAGTACTAAAAGCAGTAATAATAATGTTTATTTGGATTACTGGCAGAAGATTGTAGGAGAAATTAAATCACTTCCAACAGACTTTTGTCTTGGCTTATTCTTTCCACTTTGAAGCGTCTAGAACTAAGTTTTAATTATTGTGTAAAGCATAAGCAATATCTTAGTCACAACAGGGTTGGGTACAAAAATTTGTAAAGAGGAATGGGAAGGGTGTAATATTAGGGGTTAATGCATATTTTTCAACATATTTATATCTATTATCTAAAAGTTTTATGCCCCTTCCTAAATAATAACCGTTAATTAAGTTAATAATGAACTTTAATGAAGTATTTGTATATTAGATAGCAGTGAGACAAAGAAAAAGGGTAGCTAAGGCACCAGTATAGCTCAGTGATTTTCTTGTTTTGACAAAATTGAATTAATCCTGATGAAACTAATGGATCTAATATTTTCCCTTCCATTCTTAAGTGCCTACTCCATCCTAATATAATCTTGAAGTTACTCGCGCGTTGGATGACGTATTAGAAGGTTAATCCAATTACGAAGTTTCCGTATGCCTCATGGGAAATGGACGTCGTTTGTCCGTATTTTAGATTGCATGGATGAAGTTTCAGATACCGAAATTTTCTTAGCTTACGAATCTATATTATTTATTTCAGCTGCCGCTACTGGAATATTCAAGAGTCCCGCTATAACTTTTTAGGGACACATTTAATTTAGTTAATGTCTGTTCCATTACTTGGCGATGATAGTCGCATCCTTTCACACAGTTTACTAGTAAGTAGTATTTTTGATTCATGTCCTTTTTTGTCGTTTATTTTTTCTCTTGGTATTCGAGTAACGTCTCTCCAGATGTAACTTTTGGTTTGAAAGCATTCTCAATCTCCGTATAATGGCATTCCAGGGACATTATTAGCCCATGAAACGTGTCAAAATGCTTCCATCGCTCTTCAATTAAAATTGCGTCCTTTAATGCTCGTTAAGAGAGCTTATCATCTATCTATGTAATGTCATTCCATGCTTGTTTGCATTCATTTCTCCACTTTCCTTCAGGAGTCTCAACCCTTTGAAAAATGGGAACCACTTGAAGTGCGGAGAGAACAAGCGAGGCTTAGACTTTTAGAAAGGTTTAGAACAAACGAGTTTAACTATGACACTGAAGGAATTATAATGGCCCCACTCTACTTAGGTAGATCAGACCACAAAGATAAAATAAGGGAGATAGATTCCAGTACAGATAAATAAAAATACTCATTCTTTTCCCGAACAATCAGAAATCGTAATAGTAAGAAACCGATGTCACTTTAGAAATATTAAAAACATTGAATTTACCAGTCGGGACAAAATTAAACATTGCAAAGCTGTTAGGTATACTTTCAGGTGCATATGTATGTTAGTTGGTAGTTTGAGTATACTATATGTAATGGGGTTGGGGTGTAAGTGTTCTTGTATGAATGTATGCCATGTTTTTTTGTGGATGTATGAATTTGTGGTTTTTGCATGCGGTTTTTTTTTCTTTTCTAAATTACGGGTGGTGTCCTAACACCCCCATCACACGCCCTTGCGGCGGCTTGCGGGGTATTAAGTAGATGTAGATGTAGAAATGCATTCATATCATAACATGTACCGGTTAATACAACAATCAAGCAAAGATCCGTATAATACCGGGAAATATACGAATAGCTGGTCTCAGTTATGTTCACTCATTAAATGTTTAATCAGTCACCAATACTTTACATTTTTTCTAAGTAATTAGTTATATTTACTGGTATATGAGAGTCTTGATAAAATTGTAAATGGTGATGAGTTCATTGCCATACTTTTTTCACACAAAATATTATTATTTTATCCGAGATGAATGATAAATCTAAATACAGATTACCAGAAAGTATGCTAGCTAATAAATTAAGCTACATGAACAGATTCAAAAATAATAGTAACTTTTACAGGCTATGATGCTCTTAAGTATTTGGAGGGAGCTATTTTTTTAATTTAGGCTGCGACATCGATAGTGATTGTCCTCCAAAAGTATCGAGGAATTGTTTCAAAATTGATTTTCTTTGTATCCAGCGAAATTGTGCGAGTTGAATATATCCAGTGGAATAATGAAATACTGAGTTCAAATCCATGAGAATTATCTTTTGAAAACCATGAGAAGATTACAAATAGTATTTATATCTTTAAATACAATGATTCCAAGTACAAAATGCTTAAAAATAATCATTACTGACACTCAATTAATTTTAGCTTCAACTCTACATCACTCTTGATATTTCACGCTTTCTTCCTTCAATAGTAAAAAAATAAGTTTGCTTTGTTATTCAGCAACGAATGAATTCCTCGGCGACGTCCATCATTATGAATTTGATTGTACCTCCTAGTTGAGCATTTAATGGCAGCAGCCCAACTTGCTGATGCGTCCTCAATAATGGCTTAATTTTCTTTTTTATGAAAAGATGGAATGCGCTTACCGCAAATATGTCCGTATTTTCTATCTTATGTATTTAGATTAACAGAGTACGTGAAGGAATACGCATTGTGATTGCACCAATTTTTTCATCGCTTTTGGAATATTTTTTTCATTCGGTATGTGGGCATCTCTTTTCCTTGCCAGTCTTCTGGCCCCTGCGATGGTTGCCCATTAGGACGAACTGAAGCTGAAAGCTTTGCTTGATATTTGAAGCTTGAAATTTATTTGTGAAATACTTGCCTTATTTTATAGCAAGCATAAAAGAATATGCCTGAAATACAGGAGCATTTACCATTTTAAGCAGCAAGTCAGATCCTGGAAAGTTATTTTGATGGCCGTAAAAAAAACGCTATCACTGGAAAATGCCAATGAAAAAGCACAGAGTGTTGGAAAATATACCCGTGGGTGATAAAAGGAAACTTTCCATGTAAAAAAATTGATTCTGTTTTTCAATTCCTTGAATCCAAAAAAAAAAGGTGAAAGAGGAAATCTGAAATTACGAGGTTACGGCAATAACCTAAAAATGTGCGCACTCTTTAGAACGGTTAAATGAGCGTGAGCTACGTACGGTATAAAAAGTGCTACAGCGTGCAAAATCATTTTCGAAGGTATTTAAAACTTAAATTCTGCGGCGTAAAAATAGGTTCAGGACTGTGAATGGCCCACCATAAAGTTATTTCTTGTAAGTTCACCTATGGAAGTCTTGTTTCCATATGCACGGTGGTTTCACTGCAAATTATAATCAATAATGCGGGGCATAGGGATGAAATTTTATTTTCAATTTTTACTGAAAACAGGTATCACCTCCTCAGTATATGTCTAATCCATTTTCTCTTCGGTACCGTGTGCTTTAAATAATTAATTAATACCTTTTTCATAGCGGAATATAATCGACCGAACCTTAGATCTAGAAATATGTACATTATTGACGAAGGCCACAAGTTGCTTTAACGGCATTAAAGACAAGATTTTGATGATTTCTTTTACTTTTATTGCAGGACTAGAAGCTGAAGAATAATCATGCTGGCACTGATGTGGCGCCGTTTGATGCTGGGAAGTCAGTAAATTTCTTATTCACGAGAGGCTGAGGAAACTTAACAAGAATTGTTGGTGGAAACGGAAAAGACTGTTTAGGGCCTTTTAGGTGAGTGCTTATTATGTTTATTTACGGTAATTAAGAGCACGCGTTTCCCTTCTCTTTCGAGAGCTGATGGAACTGACTAACTGGACTAAGTTAATATAAATGTACCTGCTTCTTCATTTCATAGTTAAAATCTTATTCATTTTCATTTAGATCATGTTGTATATTAAACATTGTACTTTTCTGTTTCTAAATACTTTAAATGAAACATTTTTAAACCTTAATGTCATTTGTATTTAATCAAACAATTTATGAATGAAAACTATACTGAATTCATAGACAGGGATATAGAATCTACTATAGGATGAATCATGCAAAATAATATTCATTTAAAGCCAATTTAGTTGTCTTTTTCACTTAAATTATGGATAATTCAGCTTTGGCTACAATTACGCAGCTATATCAGCCAACAAATGTCGATGAAATCATCGAAATTTCACGTTTCAAATAGATTTTTGTTTTTCAAATTTTCGAGTTTTTCTAAATGATGGACAGAATAAAGAGGTATGATTTCTCACACGCATTTTAATTTTACATTCTCGGCTCAATTTTTTTTGCCGTGCATGGTTTCCTCATATTAGGCGTATGTAAAACGAAACTGGATTTGACGGTCTTTAAGAATGTTTCTTGATTGCAAACAGCGTGGTTTTTGACGTTGTTGTTCTGTATTGGAACTACTCAGTCATGTTTCCTTTTTTCCTGGGTGATCAAGGTTAACATGATTAGGAGTTTACTTCACGTGGTGGAAACCAAGCGATTGAAAGCATAAGGATTTAATAAAGTACGCTTTTCGTGTGAAATTTTAGCGGGTGTAATACGACCGGCCGTATTTTTCGTTTAATATTTCTCGCGGAACCTTGAGTTTTATTTTTTTTCTATTTCCGTTTCTAGGAAATATCTCGCGTATAAAAAAGTGCCTGTTCTATATGAGTTTCTTATCATTTAGTATTCTTTGCGATCGTTTCCTCTTCTACCATTTTGCACATTGGGTTTTTTATTATTTTTTCATCCATTTTATTCTCCAAGGTCATAGTCTATCCTGTATTTACCCAATTGACGGAAAATAAAATAGTTCATAGAGCCTCCTAGATTATATGTTTCATTGCAGCCGTGTCGACCTGATATTGTTGCGAGAAAAATCTCGTCGAAAGTTACGAGGTTAAAGCCCGTAAGAAAATATTTTCGATAACTCCCACATTTTCGAGCATTTCCATTCCCTTTTGGTGTTCTGTCATGCATCTTTTTTGCGAGTTGCATCAATCGTAAATATGCACCGCACAAAGTTCATTTTCAGCACATTTTGCGATCGGTAATCATGTTTGTCAGTTCCAATGAATCGTGGGGTGACTCCAGAAATATGCTTGCTTCGATATGCTTGGTGTCGGTATCATTTAATACAAAGTACAATCATAGAGTACGATGACTGCTTATTTGTACACGTGTAATCATTTTTTCTTGAATAACTGTAGCGGATGCGTTTTGTGAAAATACTTGATACTGTCTATCTACACTGTACAATATTTTACTTCAATCTCCTCGAACCTCGTACGGAATCTTTAGTTGTAACAGTATATTATTTTACTGTAGCAGTTGCTTCAACATTCATTCCTACTTCTTTGTTAAGGGTAATTGATCCTAAAAGAATATTAAACTTTCCTTCAGTCAATCTCAATCTATTCCTGCATGTCATCGTTTGGAAATATTATACCAGTTCTTGATGAGAGACCCATTTAAACGTAGAAGGTGGATCAAAATTGACTTAAATACTTAGCATTTTTTGTTGGAGACATGAAAATAAGACCAGATATCAAGGTCAGTGATAAGAATGATAAATGCGAAAAAAGCCAATAGAAATTATGTATACTATGAACGAAAAAATGAGGAAGCGGGTTATAAATCTCAGCAGACGCTTTTATTTACGAACTGTCACGTCACTTCAGCGTTGTGGAAATTGAGCTGCAAGAGCAAAATTTATGCTCGTGCGTTCTGTATCGGAATTCTTTTGCGCTTATGCTTTCTGGGAAAAAGGGGTTGTAGGTGAAAAAAATATAATAATGAACTTTGGTAGTGAATAGGAATCGGAGGAAAAATCCTCCAAAAATACATTTCGAACACCCGTTGAAACGAAGCGAGAGCATTCATCCTATCTCCGCACGCCAGAATTAAAAACAATTCACTTCAAATTCGTTTCTTTTCCTCCCGTCACGTGAGGACATTTGTGTAATGGTCGCCCAAATTCCGAGGCATCTCCGTCTCTCCCATTTCATCCCAGGCTGTTCCCACAGATTTATTTGCATAAATCTTTTTCGTACTCACCTCCACCACCACCCCTACCCCGGGGCATCGCTCTCCCTAACGAAGGAATACTCTCGGCTCCCGGGTGACCAAATGCTTTCGCCGACAACCGTCACGTGAAAGAGAAGACAATTTACCTTAGAGAGAGAAAAAAATCACGGAATTTCAAGCTTAAACCCTGGAATGAATAAACTATTTGAAGCTAAACTATACCAATGTTTTGCTCTGGTATGAAACTAGAATAATTTTTACGGTATGTTGCAAAGATAATTTTAAGAATTTAGCTGCTCCACTACAAACATATGAAATACACACACTGCTCACGGAAGACATAATTCGAATCACATTTACTTGAAATTAGAATCAATTTTCACACCACCTCATACTTATTAAAATTCATTGAAATATTTAATTTTATATGGGTCAAATAAATTGTAGAATGTCAGTAGTCATACAACATTCAATGCTCTTATGGGTATATATTTATACCTGCCTGGTAAATACTCTGTCAATCTGATTCTAAATCAACCCGGCATAGCAATTTTCTGCCCGTGAAAGTATGAGAACCTTGAGGCATAAAATCTACTTCCTTCATTTCTAAACTATATGTCGTTTTCATGATGTAATAAATAAAACAAAATAACCATATCATAGGCAAGTAGAACGAAAACATTATTGTGCAATAATTTTTCCCCCACAATTACAGGCACTTTTTGTTTTATGAAATAGGGTGACATTTTGCACAGTATCATTTTTCCATTTAATTGTGATATACCGCTATGTTTCCAAAATGGTTTCGTGTTTACTACATGGGAGAAATACTTTTCCTAAACCAACATCACCCGCCCATTGCTTTGAAAACAACAAGAGACATCAATTCTACCCGAGAAATGGCCTTCGGGTACAAAACTGTAAAAGCCAGTACACGCTCGAACGGGGGCGCCTGTTGACCCTTTCTGCAGACTGCGCGCATTATCTGGGGTCTGGGGAGGGAGATGGGACGACTGACCGCCCGTCTGACTGACGCGTCCATTTCCGTTCGCTCTCTCACCTCCCCCCCCAATTCCCCTCTTTCCCCTCCCTCCCACCCATGCCCATCCTCTCCCTCGTTTTTTTCCCAACCACCCCCCCGCAACCCCACGCCCACCGCTTCTCGGACGCGTGTGTGCAAACCTTTTGCACGCTGGGGTGATGGCCCCCGTGCCCCCCTTCCCCCTCCACCCGATCCCTGCATCCGCGATGCCCCCTTATACCCCAACAAACACCTCCCCTTGGAGGCGCCGTCGCGCGAAAACTGCTCCCTCTCGCTCATTTATTGCGCTCTCTGCAAACTCGCCGTCATTAAAAGGGAGAACGCGTAAATAATTGAAATTCCGGAATGGAAATGCATCTCGCCACTGAGGTGCGGGGGAGGGGGGAGGTGGGGGAACTAACGCATCCCGCAGTTTCCTTTCGCTCCCTCAACGTCCCGCTTCGTACTTCCCATCCTCTCCCCACCCCACCCACAGAAATGAGCAACTCCCCGCGGTCTCCCCGCCCAATCCTCTCTTTTGTTCCCGGGATTCATCGTGTTTTTCCTACCTTTCCCGTACCCTGATCCATCCCAACCGGCCCATTCCCCTTCCCCCATCACATACGTACACATAGTGTGCCGTATCTCATTCCACCACCCTTGCTCTCCCATGTCAACCCTCTGTGCTAATTTTCCGAGTGGCTCGGCGTGTCGAACCGTCATTGACGGAGATTAAATTTGTCCACGCTGTTCACTCCACGCCCTTTTCAAGTGCCGATGTCTCGCGGGCGACGGGTTATTATTGCGCCGTTTTGTCACGATCACATCTTGACTGAACACCGTCCAGGTGCACCGGTTACATAGTTTACTTTTCCGAATTGTTTCCGACCTCCTCTGTCGGTTGAAGTCACCCGTACTTGCATCCGTCTCATCTCTTCCTTAGTCTCAGTCTAAAATGCAGGGAAAATCACCAACACGTTCCCTTGCCTTTCAATCCAATTCGGCGGCAGTGAATGCTAATTGTTGCAGTTACCGAGTTTTTAGGAAGATGTGATAGCCGGCGATTACCATCGATTTAGAAATGCGTTAAAACGTATGAATTGCGGTTATTAATACCAAATCACTATTAAACCTATTCTGGAGGCCCAACCCCACAATTTAATGACGATGGTAAATAGAGGTAGTGAAAACTTAGAGAATCGCTTGGTAGTTAAACCTAGATTGGGTTGTGTAATATTATTTATTTCATACTTTCATGAATAAATGACTTTTCGATCCTATTTCACGGACCCTGAATCCAATCAGAAGAGGAATGGCATATCGGCGTCGGATATGCTAATTTTAATTGGTTTATCATTTTTGTAGTAGTAGTAGTAGTTTTGAGGGGAGGCGACCGACAGCTAAGGTCATTTGCGCCATAGGGGAAGGACAGGAAAGGATGAAGGGTGGAGAGAAACCCGGCGTCGGCATTTGCCTACTCTTTACGAAAGGCGCCAAGGGGTCCGCGGCTTAACGTCCCATCCGACGGACGGCGTACTCACTCAAAGTGCCCTCCACAAAGCACCTCAAGTAGGGATCGAGATACCTCTGAAAAATATTCAACACCGCCGGGATTTGAACCCGCGCCCTCAGGGTGGGAAGCCAGTACGTTAGCCCCCGCACCATCTCGATCCCCCATCATTTTTGTTTCAGTGCGTTAAATTGTCGGGGTCGATTCTGAGGCACACTCTTATTTAGCTGCAAAAATTCTGAACGAAACGTGTGCCCTCTCAAGAGTTAATGAATTAGATCTGTGACTCACTTCGCAATGGGAAATTTCATTTGCAAGAAAAATGTTGCCTAGAGAATTGTATTATCTGGTATAGACTTCCGCCACTGAAAACGTATCTGTTTTAGAATTATGTGGAAAAAAGAATTCTGGCTTTTTGATTGTCATTTCTTATTTTACCTTGATTGAGAAATAAATTTACCGTTAACTGAAGGCAATTGGAACTGTAATGATAAGAGCTGGGTGTAATTTCTTAGGAGATTCAGTATTATTAAGTGAAGAGCCCTAACGACCTTTCTATCACCAGCACAAATGCTTCTGGAACAGTAATATTGCTTATTGGGTCATGTAGTAGTTATATATATATATATATATATATATATATATATATATATATATATATATATATATATGCTTTCGTAGACGTAACACGGAAGTGCCGAATAGTACAATACACAGTAACACACAATATAGAAACACAAAAAAAGAACACTCACACGTATTTTCTTGATATTTCGACGGAAACAATCCGTCTTCCTCTGAATATATATATATATATATATATATATATATATATATATATTTATATAATAATGGACTGACACAATATAACACAAATAGAAGTCTTCCCTCTCGGAGGCCTTCTTCAAGAGTTGAAGAAGGCCTCTGAGAGGGCCGAAAGCTTGAACAATTTACCGTGTGAGTGTCCTTTTAAATGTTGCTATTTTAAATGTTGTGTTATATTGTGCCACTCGTGTGAGTTTTTCCGTACAATCGTTATATATATATATATATATATATATATATATATATATATATATATATATATATATATATATATATATATATATGGAAACACAAAAAAAAGAACACTCACACGTATTTTCTTGATATTTCGACGGAAACAATCCGTCTTCCTCTGAAGATATAGAAGTAATGACTGCAATATATGCGTTTTTATTTCTTGGGGATAAAAAAATCAATACAAATTGGTTATATGATTTAAATATAGATACACGAAAAACTGCATTTTGTTGCAATGCATTGCATTGGATTTCCACTTCATCTCGCCTGAATATTTCCCATTGGCCGATATTCATGATGAAAATCTGCTTTGAAAAATTAATGACCTCGTAATGCTTTATGAGGAAGGTCATCTGTAAGAGGGTTTTCTGATGAAAATTTACATTTCCATCGTGAGAGTAGTAAAGTATCAGAAGGTGGGAATTGTAGACCGAGGTGTTCAATTTCACGCGGGAAAATCTTAGGACTGAGACTTATATAAACAGACTGGTTAACAGGAAGGTACACTTGTAATTTGGTGAATATCAGCTTGGGTTTAAGATGGGTAGGGGAGCGAGTGGCACGGAGAGGTAATTAATACATTATCAGGAAGGAATATGAAACTTGCTAAAAATGCCTTTCTGAGTTGTGGATTTCGAAGAGTTTCAAGTTCTTTCTTTTCTTATATCTCAAGTTATTTAGGGTAAACGGAACTATTGCAAATTAAGGAGTATGACTATTGCAGAGTATGGAGTAAATGCGGTCATTTTCGTCTGAGCAAATCTACTTATTTTGATGATTTACCTCTCAGCTTTTTTTTAATTTTCCCTTCGTCCTTTTTTCTTTTTCATAGCCTTTTAGATTTTTCTTAGCTTTTGTATAAATCAGAAAGGAGATATTAGTTGATGGATGGAGAATAAGGATGGGCAGTGAGACAAGCTGTCCGTTATCCCACAATCATTCAACTCAAGCACCGAAGATGAGGTATGAGGGCATGGGAAGGGCTGAGGTCAGAATGGAGGTAGAAGACGAGCTGATTAATTCAGTTAGATGTGCGGAAGATCAACCTTTAGCCACGTAATTAAAACTTAGCTCCTAACTTTTGTGATCAAGTTAACCAGTTGACCAAGGGATTGCAGTTCTAATTGATTACGTTATAGAATTACTGTGAGAGTCATGGGATGAAGGTAAACATTAAGAAAAACAAAAGGGGCAATAACTCGAAAATAATTCAACTAATTTGAGCATCAGAATTATTAATTAGAGCAGTTGCGGAAACTCAGGTACTGCGGAAATATTTTTTGCCAAAATAAATACAGTAAAAATACCATGAGGGGAATACTAGCCTTGGAAAAAGGTGGAACATTTTATCAAGACCGAGAAAATGACTACTGGAATGTCAAGTGTGAGTCAAGACTTAAAGAAAAGATATCGATGAGACCTAGGATTTTATAAACGAGAGCATAGCTTATAGACTTTTGAGATGTGGTCATGGAGAAGAGTGGAGAAAATGAAATAGACAGAAAGAAAGAAAGTGATGAAGTGTGGTTGGGGAAAAGAGAAAGTTTTTGGAAGTAACTCGAAGAAAGACGAAAGACTTGACGGAGGGAATATTGGGAGGTGGCGTGAAGGTGAAGGCAGAGGTAGGCTGGGGCGTGAAAGCAAGAGAATAAGCACTTTTGGCGTCAGGAAAGAGCCCAGAAAGTATGACTTGCAGGGTAGAAAATAGTTTATGACCAACAGTGTTGAGGTTGAGCAGAAGCGCTTCAAAAGTTCCGGATGATATATGCAGTATTCAGAGATTTTCCAGATCATACATCTAATCTGTAAGCTATGTAGGTATAATAATAATGATTTAGGAGGCAACAAATAAGTCAGCTAGTTTTTCAAAACACATAAATCTTCAAGTTGAAGCTTTTGAACCGATGTCGAATGATATTTTTTTGAAAGATGGGGGGGCACTGTTGACACGTCCCTCTCTCCCATTGAGCATTATAGACTCACTAGTTGAATCTTTTTTCTCTAACTTTCACAAAGCTTTTTACCAATATATTTAAAACGTCTTACATTTTACTAAATCTGCGGGATGATGATATGAAACAAAATAAGATTATGTATTTATATCATCAATTTAAATTAAAGAGAGGAGTTGGGAAACATTTCCGTTGGAGTAATAACTTTGGAATCCGTATTATCTGTGGCGTACTGAAATGATGAATTTTATACGTTGATCGAGTTTAACTAGAAACTTAATTGATGAGTAATTTTTCTGTTATTTTGGTATTTTGTAGTGTTTATACGGATTCCTATTTTTAAGCTCATAATAGGAATATCATCACAACCTATTTGGTCACTCTTACACACTCTTCAGAATCTATATTTGAGCCTGATACGATGATTTGCATGATTGTAGCTGTGAAAGCCTGAGTTGGATTACCGTAGATGACCTAAATACTCGTATATACTTGAGTTCGGGAAATTCATACTAGGATGAATTGTGGCGAGCTCTTTGAGGACAGAATGTCGGATGAGATGTTGAATTTTTATCACCTATCATAAGCGTAGATTCAAATCGACTACCGCGTCCCTCCAACTACATATGGGCATACTTTTACCAAAGCTCATGTTTCTTCTCATTATCGCTACGAATAATTAAGAATAAATTTGGTGTAAATTGACGAGACTTATCTTTTGCGAATTTAGACTAAATATGCATAGCGAAATCACTTAGCACTTGAGGAACAGAAAATCATCGGGTCAATTTTGGCCTAAATTTGAGATTTTTAAAACCTGGGTGGCTAATTAGAGCCACAGAAAGCAGGTGAGAAAAGTGTAATACCTGTATTCTTACATGATAATAACTCGCTGTTTTTGATGATTTTAAGGCTGTCGAAAGAATGCTACGTCACCTTGACTAGGATGGATGGTTGGCCCAACGTCGAGAAACCCCTCCACATTTGACGTGGGTTCGGAATCCACGGCCTAGGGATTAACCGACGAGCGCGGGACACAACCACCAGACTGAGTGGAGATCTCCCATTGGGGGACCAATCCGGCTTGGGGCGCGTAACCAACTCAAACTTTTATGGATGCGAAGTGCGGTTGCGGGGGAGGTTGAGGAGATGTGCACATGGGAGAGTGGCATCTGACCGGGGGTTGACGAGATCGCCGGGCTTAATCACCCGCGAAATGGATTTGGGGTAGGAGGTGGTTTCCAGGGGCAATGGGGTAGTTTCCTCGCGGGCTGCTGTTTTGGGAGAATTGAGTGCCTGATGTCGCGTTTTAGTGTTCCCATTCATTCTCGGCTGTCACCCCAGTAAACGCCATCGAAGCTCCTTACTTCTCCTCTCTCCTGCTCCTCTTCTCTCTTCATCTCCCTCTCGCTTTCCCTAATCCTTTCTCCGGCCTTTACAACCTCATCCTCCCCTCCCAAAATTCCCGTATTTATCCGCCAATAAAGACTTCGCTTCTAAGTGCCGTAAGTGCTCCCTGGTTCTCAAGGCATCATTAAAAATTGTGAGGGGTGAAGTGGCTTGGTGGGTAGAGCATCTGACTGCCAAGTGAAGGGTTCCGGGATCGAATCCATGTCAATGCCTCCGGGTGACCCCGTCGAAGTACAAGTGGTACGATTTTCTCGGTACGAAAACTTCGTCGGAAACCTAATGGTGGCACGCCCCCCCCCTCTCTACTGTATGTGAATTTTAAAAGTCTTTAAGGCTTAGTTTTATAACTAAGCGAGCCCTACTAATATCTATCAGTACCAACTTGCGTGTTGATTACTGTGATGATTCCCAGTACTTCTCTCATGAGTTAATCTTGATAGATCGGACGGAGAGATTTCTTCGCGGATAGAAAAAGACTCACGAATGGTAACGTCTGGTTCCTTCGTTACAGAGGATTACGTCCTAGTTCTAGAAAACGCTACATAAAAAACACAAATTGTCAGAGATACTACGTAATTTTGAATGGGAGTTCTCCTAGACTCGGAGCCAGAACGATAGGTTAAAACTAGTCCCAATATTTCTATCGCCCAATTTTACGTGGAAGTATAATAAAATTACCTAATAATCCTTCACACTAATTCGTAATGTGAGTCGGTAATAATGCTAATTAATATTTGAGAGATATACTGTCGTAATTTTATGGTCAAGAATCCGTTTTTCCCTAATGTCGTGGAGCGCAATAGTCTAATGGGCGTAACTTTCCGCCTCTGACCTGGGGGATCGGGGTCAAATACGGGAGACTGGTGACTGGGCGACCTCAGTTTCACGGAACCTGTGTAATTATTTTTGGAATCCAGATCTTTCCGCAAAAATATAGGCGGCTTACTGTTAAAGTAACTAAGTTCCTATCCTGATGAGTCTATGCCCCACGCTATAATGCTAATGGGGCGAGTTCTTTAATCTCATTAATAAACCTAACCTTTCGGTTGATTTAAGGGCTGAGGTAAAGTATATAGTGAAGAAGGAACAAATTAATGAAACCTTCCTTTAATTTACCCCTTCCACATCATTTTTATGGCTGTTTCCATAACTCCCTCTGCAACACGTCAAAGCAGTTAACCGAGGGACATTGTGAAGATGTAGATCAGGGCAGAGTAATAAATGCTTCCTCATCTTCATGCCTTAGCGTCTTGAGATGGTATCAAGCCTGAGAAATCATACGTGAATTTCCTTTTGGCCTGGAATCCTCACTTCGCATTAGTTCCGCAAACACAGAACACAGGCAGTGATTGATTAACGGCAGTATACTTATTAGGCCTGTGTTTTAGTTTCAACAACGACAGTAAAATATAATAAATGTAGAAAATCGCCAAATTAGGGAAAACGTAGCCATCAAGCCAACTATCAATCATGATGATTATTCACTCCAGGACAATTATGACCCTTTTCGCAATCATCATAGTGTAATAATGATGAGTCAGTACGGCCGATCAAGTGATTGAGGCTCAACGAAGGGTTGGTGCAAGCGGACCTCGGAAATGGGTGCCGTGACGGACGGATTCACTCGTTAGCGTCGCTTGCTCGTGGCGGGGAACGGCTTCTGTGCCGTCGTATTGCGTTGTAAGAGAGCGTCTGTGCTCTCAAAACGGAGCACGCTCCCCGATATTGACCAACCTGGGATGAGACCAAGACACATCTTGGGCATATTTTACTCCCGGGGTGAAGTTTCAGCGTGCGCTTTATCGGATGGGGGGGCAGTCGGCTGCACCCGGCGGCAATCATCAAGCATCGTGTGTGACGTCACGGCGTTGCATCGCGGAGGTTGATTGTCGCTTGTGACGTGGCATGTTGATCGTCCGATAAAAATGGAATTTTCGGGTTCAATCTAGGTCACTCCGGAAAGAGGAGCATCAGCGGCGGGTCGTTTTACGAAATTGCAGCCTCTAGCCATCCCATCTCTTCAATTTACTAGTCCCAAAACGAACGGATGGGAATTACCCTCTCGAACGATAATCCCGTGTCTAGGACCACTCATCACACCGATTTTCAGCCAGAAATTAGTTTGATGCTCTAGGGGATCTTCTGTTTTTGTGGGGCTTAAAGCGGAGTTACTGTTTGAAAAATAACGTTGAATTCCTACTACACAAGCAATATTTTCCGTCGAAAGGGTTAAATTTGCCAAGTTCATTACGATAATACGCAATATTACAGTTTACAAATTTTTAAATTTAAAAATATCCGTGCTAGCAGTAATTTGCGTTTTGGGAAATGGGTCTCAGTTGGTTTTTAATGCGATTTGTTTATAAAAACTAATAAATAAACTTAGGCATTTACTGTTTTATTTTTTCATTCCTGGTAGTTATACCTTCATAGAATTTCTTCGTACATAGTCTGTAGACCCTATTCGTTTTCCCCCTATTCTCTCTGGGCCCTCTCCCAGTACATTTTTTAAGCTCGTTTAAATGTCCCCAAAAGCGATGTCTGGTGGCGTACCCAAACATAATAACATTAAGAATTCCGTTTTAGTAATGGTTTAGAAATCGGAGTTGCAAAGAGCGTAGCCAAGATATCGATAATGGATTACATTATCCTTATACGTTCATTTGTTCTTTTCCATTTTTGACTCCGCATCGAAAAGAGCAAATCCTCCGAATGCCATAGTATTTTCGGTGAAACCATCACCCTAGGATAACAATAATATCGCCTTATCATATGAGAATTCCACATTTTCTTATCAGAAAATCCAAGTGGCGTAATTAAACTAAATATAAAGATAACACTCAATAATATCAGACTTGACTAATGGAAATTCATTTTCGAATGAAAGAAGAATACTAGGTATTTACTGCAAAACATTTTATTTGGTTCAACTTGGTTCATAGGCGTCATCCTCAGGTGGGACGACGCCTATGCGTTGAAAGTAGTTGTACCAAATGTAAATGTTTGTGGAAAAAATCTATTTTGTCGAAGTATGTAGTTTTATTTGGATTTAATCACCAGTCATCCTTATCATGTACCTAATAATGTCTGTAGCTAGTATTTTTATTCTCCCATTCATGATACAGGTATCCTGTAACACATCATTGAGAATTCATAACCAATATCATTGGTAAAAGTTTTTTAATTACTTCAAGTTTCAAGTTACACTTTACAAAGTTCGAGTGCGTTTTCAAGTTAAAAGAGCAAAGATAGTGTGGTTATAATAATTTTCATTGGATTTAGCAGTTAATGATTGCTGTGACCGTGCATTCCTCTCGTACGGAGGCAATTATTTCCACTGTTCGAGCCGCCTCGGCACGAACTCATAGCCGAACCTTTACTCTTTCACCGGATAACTTCTCAGATCGAAACTCTCTCACTTCGCATGCCAGATATTGATGTCTTCAGCTACCCCTGATCTCATATATAAGATATTTACTCCGATCTCTGACTCTCCGCATTCCCTTGCCTTCATCTCCCCATTCCGAAGACCGCACCGCTGTCGTTAGCCCGTACCACATGACCAGGGTTTTCACTCAACGTTTCCACTTACCTCTCTGCTATGACTTCCCGTCATTTCTCTCTTTCCCTTCGTTCTGAATATTTTTTAAACCCGCTTGCCGATTTTTCTGTCTTCACTAACAACGCGTCCGTTTAGTTTTGCTTATATTTCCAACAAACATTATGGCATGACCATAATGTCTGTCATGACCAGCATTTAACCTCCCCTTTCAATTGCTCGGAAAAGTTTTTTGACCTCAAATTTTAGATATTGATTATATTCGTTCCGTACGTTTTACGTGCGTCAGTTTATTTCATTTATAATTCATTTCAATGTATCGGCTTATTGGCCAACAAGGCATAACCGTCAGTAACCGTGATAATAAATACACATGCCGTTGCTCCATTCCGGAATCAAGCCCTCAAGGCTATGGATTTTTATTTAATCTCGTCCTAATAAATAAAACTGTTGGTTTCACTGTATTGTATAACAATAGTTTCCATGTGTATGAATTGCGTTTGTAATAGGTCTTACATTTCAGAGGACCAGTCTCTGCTCGGTGAGGTTCCCAGGAAGCTTCGTTTCCGTTCGTTACTTTCGTTTCAACTGGCGCTGTAGCAATGGCGAAACTTCCCAGCTCTGTTTTAACCAAATTTTCAGTTACTTCTTGGGATCAATGATTTTTAAGCAACAAGTATCATCTAATGACTTCCGTGAGGGAAGAAACCAACTCTTTGACTTGGAAATCCAAGAAGGTATTGGTTTCGCGAAGAATCCGAGGGCAAGCGAAGATAAATTTCGTTCTTTCCATATTGGGATTCGTACGTATACCAGAGACGAATCCCCGTAATAATGAAACAAATATTGCATACCCAAGGTTTGGATTTTGGGGCAGGGATTTTCAGGTTTCAAATCATTACCTCTCAATAGTTACGACTTGGTCGGACTTCAAATTCAGTGTTTGATAGGTTTATTATGGATAGTGGTGAACGTTTTGGCCAACTGGCTGAAAATCCTCGCTTTATCTCTAATGTTCGGTTCAACCATTCCCATACCGTTATTTTTTGTCTATTCCTTATTTTCAACCCTATTAAATTATTTTGGTACTCAATTAGGTAACGTAAGAAGCGTGTAATTGTGTCATGTTTATCATAAAATATATCGCAATCATCTATGAGATTTGGTTGACGATGTGTGACGCTGACACTTGGCATAATGGCAATGACGGAGGGGTGCAATTTCCTTTAACCGCATTAAGAATGCGGATAAAATTAGTTTCTATTTTAGGTGGTTCGGTAGTTACTTTCCTCTCTCGTTGTGATCTCACTTTCCAGTTTAATATGAAGGGCCGGATTTTTCTACGGGTTTGGTTAATTGTATCCATAGTAACTTTGTGGAATTGCTTCATATCAAAATGAAATACACTATGTTATCCCACAGAAGAGCTTTATTGTACGACCCGGGTTTCGTCGAAGATCGACATCATCAGGTACAGAATATTCCCAGCCTAGGTTTAAATACATTTTTCAAACTGTAAGAGGGGGGGGGGCTGGAGGGGGAGAGGGTTTTGCAAACCTCCCTCTCCCCCTCCAGCCCCCCCTCTCACAGTTTGAAAAATGTATTTAAACCTAGACTGGGAATATTCTGTACCTGATGATGTCGATCTTCGACGAAACCCGGGTCGTACAATAAAGCTCTTCTGTGGGATAACATAGTGTATTTCATTTTGATTTTCTACGGGTTCCATGTGTTGGAATCGTACAGTTTGTAACCATCGCATATGTTAGATTTTCTAGCAATATTCACGCACAGAGTCGCGCAAACAACCTAATGTCTGAATAAATCCAATTTTCAGGGTAAAATGACTTTACAATAGTTATATCAATTGTTTCTGCGAATTCCAAACCATTCTCTACGGGGTTCATTCTCTTTATTTGGTAAAATAACTCTTTCCGCTATAGATATATTTAGCGTTAATTTGAGCGGAATGAAACCGTTTGTCCCTTCACCCTTGCGCACGGTTTTAAGGATACGGCTCGCCCCATCCACCCCGGCGTGTCCCGAATGCCAATTCCTGGGGCATGTAGGCCGTCGGACCGTAGAACCGTCTCCGCCGTCGCAAAATTTTCTGGGGCGTGACGCGAGAGGAAGGAGAGACGTGGGTATGGAGGAGTGGGAATGGGGAAGGAAAGGGAAACTGGTACTTCGTGAATATGCTAGAGACTGTGACCGGTTGTTCTCCTCTCTTGGAGGTGAAGTGTCGAAATTTGGTCCCCCCCCTGGCAGCGGAGGACGGGCGTGTTGAATATTCCCATTCTTTCGGTTTTTCCATCATCTCAAGCCCATTAGATGGCGAAAGTAAGTGCTACCACTGATATTTTATCACAAAAAAGGAAAGTTACCAATCTTTCAATTGAAAAACCGAAGAATGATCGTTCAATTTTATGTTCCCTCTAGAATTCCTTCAATTTATTGTCATCTTTCGATCAACCTTGCCAAAGCAACCTTCACTTTGAATCCACGAATCGGAAAGACCAATACTCCTTATTTTCCACTGTCCCAGGAAAATTTCGGTGAACAATTTGTTGCTTCTGCCATGCCACACCCAGCAATAACTGTTCAAAGATTTGGGGCAAATTTCCACTTCCAAAAATCCAACTATAAAAGTGAAATGTTGACATTTAATATAAATGAGATATCTTGGACGTTATACAAATACTTTTAACTTCTTGCCACTCTATTACTTCTTTGCTCCATATTTCATGACATGAATCTTCAAATACGGAAGACGCTTTGCACCTTTATAAGTTACAAATTATTCATTCTCCCTGAGAACACATATACCGTTTTAGTGGAAGTAGTACTTCGGAGACGCGTTCGTTTGGAGTTCTTTAAGTGTTCTTTCTTTCAGTTTCAAATAAAGCGTCCATATATTTATCCCAAGTTAAACTTATGCTGAAGAAAAGATGCGCGCTGTTCGTGATTTTAGACGTGGGTAAAAGGGCGAAGCAGTGGGGAAATCGGTAAAAGAATACCGTCGGCGAAGGAAGCATGAGCAAGAAGAAGGAAACTGATGGATAGTCTAATCGAAAAAGAGCCGTCCGTCCGATGGGACGTTAAGCTGCGGACCCCTTGGCGTCTTTCGTTAAGAGTAGGCTAATGACGACGTCGGGTTTCTCTCCACCCTTCATCCTTTCCTGTCCATCCCTAATGGCGCAAATGACCTTAGCCGTCGGTCACCTCCCCTAAATACTGCTATACTACTGCTAATCGGAAAATGCCTCAAGGGAAGACGAGCAAAGACTTGAATGTATGGGCGGAACGTAGTATGGACGTGAACACATCTTTGAGGTGAGGCTGAGCGTAAATCCGATGATTTTAAGATGTGAGTATGGAGAATCATCGAGGAAATAAGTTGGGTAGAGAGGAACACTAACGACGATGTTCTCAACGCGTTGAGAGAGGAGAGGAAGTTGCTGGGTGAAATCTTAAAAAGGTTGGAAAAAATAGGCGGAGAAGATATTGAGTGATCGGGTGATGCTGAAAGACGTAATAAAATGGAGAGTGTTAAGTAAGCTAGTGAGAGAGTAGGGTTTTTCGATGACATTGTGGTTGGCAGAAGTTACGAAGAACTGAAAAAGGAAAATCATATAGGAAAAGTAAGTTCCCTTGATGCAAAGTGCGTAATAGAGATCGCCAAAATCTTAACATTAATTACATTTACTTCTACAAAGTACGGACACTTAAGGTAGCTAGTGGAAAAGATAAGGTTTTGGAAGATCGCATCGAGTGCCTAATAATTGGGTGGGAAAATCGGGAAAAAAATGGGCATCACTCCCTTACGTGTAAAATTCGGGAAAAGACTGAAAGATTTCATATTATATAAATATTGGGATATACTTTACACTTTCAGGCTTCTTTTTGTAGAGTTGTGTGATGTCCATGTATAGATTTTGCAATTTATAAGATGAACGTAGGGAATTCTCAACCAGAGCGATGTTTCTTTTTAGTTGCGAGGTTATTACATGTTAGATAAGCTCATGCGAGGGTGAGTGCTATAGCAAAAACCAAAACTGTTAGTACGACAATATCGGTGATATAGCTGACACGCCAGTGATAACTGATGATTTACAAAAAGCACCCAGTCACATTTAAAACTCCCGAAGAAAATTTTGGGAAGAAGGAAGGCGTGTTCGACGGGAAAAGTCGAGAATGAGAATCTGGATTGAATGAGTGATTGCCCTGAATTAATAGGTATATACAATATGTGCGTGTAGTATAAATACACGTGGGAATAACATATATTTTAGATTTTTGAGTGGACGTAGTTCAGAGATCAATCCAACATGCAAATAACTTTACTTTAATTCGAATCTAGATTGAGTTTCACGCCCATTCGGCCAATCATAACAAATTTCCGGGTATGCTTAGTTCTCCTGCCGGAGGATCGGTTGTGCTTTCGCGTCTAGGGACTTGAATAACTACATCCTGATCCCTCCACCCTGCCCGGCAATCGAAGCGACACACAAGCAAGATACATTTCTCTCCGACAATTCAAAGTTAATTTTTGAACTCCGCCGTCGAATTCGGGTGCGCCGATCGCGAAGGGGGGGGGGGGGGAGGGGTTGTTGAGCATCCTATTCCCACTCGCACACGCACGCGCTCTCGTACCACTCCTGAAGGTTGGGTGCCAATCATTCGGGTGTGGCATGGAAAGGATGAAGGTACAGGGAAGTTCCTTTTCGTTTGACGAGATCCCTGAATCCAACCATCTCTTCCCACCCTCTCGCGTGTTAAGCCGTCAATGAGTGGAGCCGTCGCGCGGTGTAATGAATGCGTCGATCTGAACTCCCAGGACGCCCGAGTCGAGCGACGGAAGCAAGATCACGCCACACCTCTCTCTCATTTTGGAATAGGGAACCCAATCATCGAAAGGGGAAAATAATGGCAAAAGGTCGAGTGGAAACCGTCGATAACGGACGAACGAACGCATCGGTTTGGTCCCCACCCTCCTTCACATCCCCTTTGCATTTCCAAAGGGCGGATTTCGCACCTCACTTCAACCAGGGCACGTGTAAATACGTCCCCTTACACACGTGTTGGTGGCTAATTGGACTCCTTCATTCCTCTCCTCCCCTCGCCCACAACCTCTACTCCCCATCCCGCCTACGCAACCTGCGATACCCCTACTTGCCCCTAAGCTGGGTGCCCGGGGACCGAGAAAGGTGACGATTGCTATGATTCCTTCGTTGACGACAAAAACCCTGTGACAATCGGTACGCAACAAGGGAGTGAATATTGTTAACAAATTTTCAACGTGATCCGAAGTATTGAAATCTTGATTCCATAAACATTCATGTTTTTTATCTCCATTAGATAATGAAGATATCGAATGACTTCAAAAATAGTTCTCGCTTCTTATTATTTATTAATAATCGTCTGAGGGACGATCATCTAGACCAGTGCCTGATGATCTGCCGACCATGTACTCGCAATATCCTCATTTTTTGCCTCTTTTATTTGGGTCATCGGTTATTAAGGTATTTTTCGTGCATGCGTCTTTTTTAATAAATTTTCAGAGACTACACTCACTAATTTAGGTCCTGTCCATTCTTTTACTATTTTTTACGAAATATATATTTTAGCTAATATTATACTATTTTTGAAACTTTGCACACCTTTTTCTAATAACGCATGCTTCAAAACGATACGGAACCCAATGCTTGCTACGAAGTACTTGCTAAAAATTTACTGGTTTCGTTTATTTAAGTACTGCCTAAAATCCTGTATTTAATTAGCAAAGGCTTATCCCTTATGTTAACGGAATTAAGACAATTAGATAAATGATTTCTTAGGGTGGTTACTCTATGTCAACCTATGATGTTTCAGCAAAACAGATCAATATATTTGTTTTATTCTTATAATTTAATGAATTGCAGGCTTTAAGTATGTAGAAGTTAGATTTTTCGATCTATTAAAGAAGAATGCATTTTCGAATTTATTACTGTTTCAAAATCAATGTAGTCAAAGCAGAAGCGGCGCTCTACCTCAATCTCGTCCTTTCCTTTTCTCTATAAAACCACCTTCATTTTGATATTCCCCTTTGAATACACTCTTTTGTATGGGGCTTTTTGAGGGAAAGAGAACCCTCTTAGCTCCCTCACGGTGCTATTTCAATATCTCTTTGATAATAGGCAATTAGTTTGCACGCACGCACGCCAAAGAACGCCAAGTAATTTCCTGTTATTTAGGCAAAAAGTAGAGTCTCACGGTCGAGTGGTCGTAAAAGTTAAAGCATTCGCGCGTCCCGCAACTACTTTGCGGAGGTCTGGAGAGGGTAATGATTCGATAAATCCCCTCTCACCTCCTTCCCCCCCCCACCCGGGAGACTATCCCTCTGAAGAGTCTGTCCCATATACAGTGACGTCATCCATTACATTGGACACCCTAGGGATATGCAACTGAATCGAAATCATCAAAACAGATACAGATATCGGTAGACTGTCCATCTAATCGATTTAATGCTAAATTCAATCAAATGATATAGTACCGTGAATGAAGTACCCATAGGAAATACGCATAAAATTTATTTTTCCAAACCTGTCGTTTCATTTAAATTTTCCAAGAGGAGAAGATTTTAATTACAATAAAAATGAGCGCTCATAATTTATATTGGTTGTAAAACCACATGTAACAACTCGTTATGTTAGCATAATGTATTTCAGTGCGAGCACTTAATTAGGATTAGTAAAATTCATCATGACAGGGTGTGCTGAAACCGATCATGGCGCCTAAAACCTGTGGAAATTTTTTCTTTCTGAAAAGGATGTTTTATATTGTTTTCTTTCGTCTTCCGCGTGCCCATTAAGGTCCGACCGGTATAGCTTGAAACCGCAGAAGGCATTACCCGCTGTGCTAAAGTACGTATGTTCATTTAAAAAATTTGAAAGCCTTTCCCATTCAATCAGGTATCGCAACAATATCATCGATAAACATTCGATGTCATAAATCAAGCAATTATCGAATGAACATCATCGATACGAGCTCAATATCGATACATACAGACCATTCCTAATAGTCACACCTCTCCCAGTGGTGGGGTCGTGATTCCATCACGCATAAGATGCTCCGGCAGACGACTCAAGCGGGCATCTCGTGATAGGGTGGGAATATAAACGAGGCGGGTCTCATAATTTCCGCTCTCTTGTTTTTTCACCGCTGCTCCTCTTTAGCCTCCGCCCCTCCCCCTCCCTCCTTTCACCCACGGAGCCTCCTCATCGGTGACTCCCGAATAGCTGAGCCCTGCTCGTTAATGGAAAGAGGAGGTGGTGGTGTGGAAAAGAAACTCCCCGTCGAGGAAGTGAGAGGAGAAGTACGAGAGTTGATTTCATTCGCCATTTTTCCCATTAAATTTTAACAAAAATGTATTAAAACGAGGGCTGAGGGTGTGCGTGCGCTGGGGCAAAGAGAGACGTCCAAAAAATGGGGCCGTGGCTGGCGAGGATGTGCGCTAATGGGGAATGCTCCGGTGAAAATTACAGACGCGTAAATTGCGGGATGGGTAATGGAATTTGATTAATATGGGCCGCATTATGACCAATTATGTAATTTCATCGTGGTGGCCGTTCGCGTGATGGATGTCTCGGTTCGCTCTGACCATTCTCACGAGTGAGAAGGGGATTTCTTTGTTTTACCTGGGGTTATTGTCTCAAGGCTACAATTCATTTTGCAAGTACACGTAATTTGCATATGCGGAGTCTGCTGATGGTAATAAATGGAGCAGTAAACTTTTCCTTCCCTGCGTTACGCATTGCGTGGATTTGGAAATTTATTACAGTATTTAAAATTTCTTCCAGATGTCCTGTAATTCTACCTGTAGCCTTGACAAACGGGTCTGCCTGGTGACGGATGAAATTTACATCATCGCAATTAAAGTTACTCAATTTCGGCGGGCTACGTTGTGAGACAGCGGCAATTATATTTTGTTGCAACCTTGTTTTCTCTCATCAATGTGTAAGAAAATGCCAGAGACCTTGGTCGAATTCTATAGAAAAAATGTCTAATCTGTAAGCCTAGCCTTCAGAGAATTAATATAATGATTCATCACGCATAAAATTAGGTCTTTACCTCTATATTGCATAGATTACACAATTGTTTGGAGATATTATTAATAAAACGTCTTTATTGGGGCGGGATTGAGAGTAGATAGTCCCCTTCTTTTGGCTAACCCATCTTAATTTACATGAATGAATATGTGAACAATAATTACTACAAAAAGTGTAGAACTTTTGATTGTGATTATAAGGAAAATACGAAATAAAATTTTAAAAATAAAATTACAATGTACGATTGGGAAAAAATTGGATAGAGTAAGAAAAGATATATACTCGTACATTTGTAGGAAAATCGTAAGGATTGTGGACGAATATCCTTAACGAAAAAATCCACTGTAGGGAATCACCCACACGGGTAGGGGTGTGTGAAATTCCTTCGGAAATCTATTGAGATACGTGAGGATACTAAATTGTATAGTAGACTAATGTGTGGATAATAAATAGTAGTAAAAGTGTGATTCGTAGCTTTAGAAAATTAGGAAAAATTATACAACACATTTAAAATAAAAAACAGCATAAATATCTGGAAAAAATATCACGTTTAAATTAAAAATTGGCAATATTTTCCACAAAATAAAATTTATTAATGCGACCAGTTTCCATGTAACTACAACATCGTCAGCATTGATAACTTTTATTTTGTGGAAAATATATTGCCAATTTTTAATTAAATATGATATTCCACCATATCACGCCTGAAACGTTTCTTTTTAATCACATAAAATTAAAAAATAATGACAATAATTAAGTATCTGCATATAAAAATAAATTTTGGTAGAAATAATTAAAGTAATAGGTATTTGTGCGACCGGATATGATTTATTGAACATCTATATTTAGAGGATTAACAGAAATACTGGAGATTAGCTGCTCGTCCCAATATAAGTGAAGACAGAAGAAAAGAATTACCGAAATCTATAGAAATCTGTCGGGTAACCAGGAGTCGTTTTCGCAACTGCGAAGATAAATAGCCTATAAAACATCTGGAAACAAAGCAATAAGGCAGTACGTGCATACTATTTTAATTGCTTATGCCACTGTTATTATCATTCCATGCAATAAAGGTGTCCCACAATTGAGTCTCTCGGAACAAAACACGTTAAGTAGGCCAATCTACCGCTAAAAGATTAGTTGTTCCCTCTGCCAATACAGTGACCCTTTCGGCAATCATATTTATATCGTCATTCAAGAGCGCTTGACGCACGGAATGTGCACATTCTGCAAGTAATTTCCACATTTCTGATTAATTAAATATGAGCGAAATAAGGGTGTTTAAATTATGTATTTTTCACTTTTAAATTATTTCTCCAATCCACGTTAGGATTGGGTCAGCGGTGTTACTACTACTGGGGTACTGTAAAAATACTTCTGAAAAAAATCTAAAGAACCTATGGATAAATATAAGCGCTTCCTGAGGTGCTCGATGTTTTCGAGTGAGTATGAGATGTGCGAAGGAGAAAGGTCGAAGGGACGGTGGAGAGGATTTCGCGTGCTGCTTCCTGTACATTTTTGCACGCGATCCGTGTTTGGATGTATACTCCTTAATCCATCTCTCTTTCCCCTCCGTTCTCCCATCCTCTGCATACACTGCGCTTCCTCATCCATCCAACCTCGGCCCTGGATTTTCCTCTCCCTCTCTCTGCTGACCCCACGAGCACGAAACATTCCCGATGAGCCGATGGGATGGCCTACCTATCCTCGGGGAGTGATGCTAAAAGGAGAGGAAAGACTTCTTTGCCATTGGGACACCTTGCGGGTGCGACCGCGCGCGTTTTCATTTCCCAGATAAAAATATGTGTTGAAATGTGGAATATGCCGTTCACATTTTTCCTTTCCCGCGCAGAACAGGGGAGGTTGGAAGCCGTCCGTTATCACCCCCCACGGATTGAGGTGTGCGGACGAACCCTGGTGAGCCCCGCGTCTGTTGCTCTCCACTCATCATCATTAACGACATCATTCCCATTGCACTTTAACCGAGTCGAACTGACTTTTTTTTCTGTGCCAACGATTTCTTTCCCTTTCGAATGCGGGTATGCTTACGGCGAGCACGTACGGTCATGGCCGATATCCACAGCCATAAAGCCTGTATATGCATGGTTTTCTGAAATAAGGCTGTCTCACTTGGCTCCCGGGACTTCTTTCTATGGAATTAATGATTTTTGCTGCTGAATGAGATACCACGGTCGCATTTCCGGAGAATCGAGAGTAGAAATGTAACCTCAGCTGCTCGTGACTGCAGAATATGTGACCCATCCGTTCATTGAATTCCAGTATATTTTTTGTTGATGGAGTGACCCCCATGTCATTTTCCGTTTTCCTAAGTAATCCGTCGATTATAAAATTAAAATTTAAAAAAATAAATATCCTTCTTGTATAATTTTACAAACTTCAAGATAAAATGGAAAGGATGATAGATGCTATTTAATGTAAGCGAGTGCAGTGAGCATCCATACAATGCGTGGATTAGAATTCTATTTCATAAATTTAATTAATATTTTAGACTCACTTTGTTCACTGTTGTTACTTGATTTTGATGGTAAGTTAAACACTAAAGTACAGCTCTAGCAGTTGAAAGAATTTCTAGAAGCCCGAAGGCCAATCTATTAGGATAAGAATGGAATTTAATAGAATAGGGATGTATTGTAAGGTAATTTATCGAGAGTTGTATTTTGTGGGTACTCGTAGCCATATTTGGTCGTAATTTATTTTCTTATGTCCCGCAGCAAATGTATTTTACACATTATTGGAAATTGCGCGCTTATTCAACACGAGTAATTGATTTTACAGATGGCTGATACATGGGTAAGAAGTTTTAAAGGTTGATTCATTGCCGGCATGCAATTTTCAACACTTGGATAACTATGTACATTTTACTCAATGAGTACAGACTTATTTATTAGCTTAATTAACACAAGTTTCCAACACGGATTAGAAATATATAAACGAATAAAAGTTGTGAAGTATTTGTTTAACAAATAGTTAATGAATATTGGAGACCAGAATAGTCATTATCTCAAAAATGTTACATGTTTCCATGATTAATGCCCTATTTACGAGAAAAGTAATTTCGCTGAAGGCAATGCGACATATCAGAGAATATTAGCATTACAATAATTTTTCTTTTAAAAGAGAATAAAATTAACTGGAAAAAGTTTGCCTAGATTATAAAGATGCAAAATCAAATAAATTTTCAAAATAAAACAGAACAGTAACGATTCTTCCCGGAGCTTTACCCAAGCTTGAAGCAATTAATGAAATAAGTGAAGTTTTAAGTAATTACATAGAAATTAAAGTTAACTGAAATCAGTTAAAATCATGAAAGGATAAAAGTTCAAATGTTAATTATACAGGGTTCGTCCGGAAAATAAGTGTACTGAGCTCAGGAAAAAAAATTTATTACACTTTTATATATCTTAAGCTAATATTCCTCAAAATAGGACCCTTGTGAGTCGATACACTTGTTCCAGCGGCGTTCCCATTCCTGGAACGCTCCCGCGAAGGCATCATCGGGAACCTCTCGAAGACACGTCGTCACGGCCTCTTTGACGGCGTCCAAAGTCCCGTATCGCGTTCCTTTCAAACTCCTCTTTATCTTCGGGAACAGAAAGAACTCCGGTGGTGCCAAGTCCGGGCTGTAGGGCGGGTGCGGCAGCGTTGCCACGCCGTGCTTGGCCAAGAAGTCCGACACGACAAGCGCGGTGTGAGACGGCGTATTGTCGTGATGCAGCCGCCAGATGTTTTTGATCGCTGGCCGGACGCGGGCGACTCGTTTTCGAAGCCTGTCGAGCACTTGGACGTAAAATACAGCAGCTCTGCTATCATCCGAACACTAAGACGACGATCATAGTTCAGTACATCGCGAACTTTTCGCACCATTTCCTCGGTGAGTGTCGTTGATGGGCGTCCAGGCCGTGGTTCGTCGTCGACCTCTTCTCTGCCCTCCACGAACATCTTGTACCACCGAAAGATCATGTTTCTGGACATGGCTGACTCCCCGTAAGCCTGGTTAATCATACCGACAGTTTCGGTAGACGATTTCCCAAGCTTTACCGCAAATTTGATGGAATAACGCTGCTCCAAAAACGCGTTCCGTGGCGTGGGTCGAGCGTGGAGGTTCGCGTTAACAGAGCTCCTCACTACACCACAGCTCAGAGCCGACTGCCTTTTTCAGCGTCGCTTGCCAACATACCCCCCTCCAATCGCAGCCCGTCAGAGCGGTGCTGGGCGCGCCTGGAGTGGCGGGAAAAAATCAGTACACTTATTTTCCGGACGAACCCTGTAGTCTCGGTTTATTATTTTTAAAACTTTTATACAAATATTTTCTTAATAATTGAATGATACTTGAATGATATTTTTGGAGGAAGAGCTGACATGCCTTTTTAAGGGCCTCTTTTGATTATAAATTTCGTGACCCGCTGAATCTTTAGCCAAGTAACAATTCGATTAAAATCATTATTTTTACACTTGAAATGCAGCTTTTCTTTAGAAATTTAAATTTACCGAATTCAATTATATCATTGCTCTCATATAAGCAACAGAATTGAACTAAACTATGGATTATTTAAACCATATATCTTTCCATGCATTTAGGTAATTTGGCTACGTGATCTGCGCATGTTTTTTCCACTTTGAAGTTTTTTATGTGGTCGATGAACAAAATTTAGCATAAAATGGCAGTAAATTTGAAAATAGGCGGAAAAAACTGTTCGCCCGAGTCCAACGACCAGTGAAAACTGTCTCACAATTATTTCTACGATTTCCAACTTTCGAGTAAATATAATTATATAGTTTATAGAATGCGTTGGCGCTTTGACAGTCATGATTTCATTCCACTTTCAGATATCGGTGTCATTTAGCAATATGTTAACGCTCAATTTGGAGGCAGATTTCGCAGCGTGTCCTCCATCTCATATTCGGAAGTCTGGAATATGACTTTGGGATCGAAAAAAGCGATGCCAGCAGCTCCCCCTACATTCTCCCTTGCACCTTCCTTCTACAAAGCGACCAAGTAACATTTCTGGATGCCTCTATAGATCAGACGCAATTTTGTTTTAAAAGATAAAAATGTCTTGTAATATCTGTCTTTTTATAGAACTAAATTCTTTCGCTGGGAAACTGCGTGCCTTATCCAGAAAGTAAATTGCGGTTTGATTAAAATATAAACATAATGACATGGAAAATTTTTATCACATACATTTGGAAGTCACATTTTAAAACAATTTTTCTGCGTAGTTTTTATACAAATTGGGGCATTTCTCATAACGATACACAAGCTTTTTAATTCTGTCTCTGAAGAAATTTACCGCCTAACATTTTAACCACTTGTTTACCGCAGCATGCAATTCTGCGTCACTGTAAAAGCGTCGTGCCGCAAGCAATGTCTTCTTCGCTGCAAAGAGGTGGTCATGTCTCATCCCCAGTTACGATGCGTTCTATGTGTGTAACCATCTTTTACCAAAGGCTTTGAGGAAAGTCAGCGATGTAGCCAGACGCTGTTTTTTGTGGTCTTCCGTCAAGATTTTCGGCACCCATCCGGCACAAAACTTGTTATAGCCAAACTTCCCTGCTGCATATTTATGTAGTGGACTTCGTGAAGTATGGAGAAAATGAAGCGAGAAATTTGTAATCGTCAATTGACGATTTTCACGATCTTTTTTGTTGATTTTTACCGTCGGTTCATCTGTCTTGAGGCTAGGCCGACCACTACGGTCCCAGTCGTGAACATATGTGCTGCCATTTTTAAACTGAATGTACCACTGCCTCACTCCACCTACCCTCATTATTATGTCGTCGTACGCTTCACAAAGTTGCCAGTGAATTTCAAATAGCTTGTGATTTTTCGCCGGTAAAAAACCTAATCACAGATCGCACTTCACGGCTCGCAGGATATTCTATTTCAACGCACATTTTAACAGTTTGCAGTGAGCAAAGTAGAAAAAACCACAGTCTGCATACTACCAAAGCAGGATGCGTACTGAGTGTAGGGACGTTTAGACACCAAGATGTTGGGCTTTAGCCCTACTCATCGCCACGCTAGGCCGAAACGTTTAATGGACAGGCCTCGTAATTGGTTAGCGACGCATTTTGTCCTCGGGATGCGTGCCGTTTACGCACAACTCCTCTCATGTGGGTTTCTTTAATAATGCGCTCATCACATTGATTTAACTATCCGAGTCCGAATACCGTCAATCTCGGGCTTGAATATTTTTTTATCATTTACCTATAGAACTTTATTAAATGTATTTTTCTTTCGATAAGATCTTAGCTGTTAGAGCACCTCACAAGCTAAATACTTATTGCTAATTTTGTAATTAATTTCGTCAATTGGTACACTTGTGTCCTTTATGCATGAAGTGAAACTATAGACAAACTCATTGAATAGTCTCTTCTTATCATACTCGTAGTTGGTAAAAAGCGGAAAAACGTTTATTTATCAATCGTGTTCATTGAACACAAATTTAATCCCTTTTTCAAGCAATTTGAACTCTTTCCTAAACCAAATAGTTCACTAATACTAGACGATATAGCCGCGGCGGGATGCACCTTGTTTTCGTCTCATTACTAATGTTTGGGTTAGAAAGAGTCCTCTGCCCCTACCGAAAAGAGTGTAGTCTTCCTCCATTCAGTGCACAGCTGTCAACCAGTCGTCGTTACATAACTCAACAGCATGAAAGTTGATCCACAAATCCAGATCCAAAAAAATGCGATCTCATCGGAGGGAAGTGAGTGCTGTTCGGATGTAAATTCCGACAAAAATGTTGCACGTCGATGGACGAATAGCACTTCCGTTATCCCCCACGGCGGAAGTATTGAAGGCACCGAAGGCTCCTGTGAAGTTTAGCAGGCACCCCTGCCTTTTCTTGGCGGTCCTCCTCCAGCAAGAGTGGTTTCCAGATGAGAGAGGCAGGGAGCGTGCTTTGTCTTCAACACTCTCATATCCCCCACCCCTTTTCCCTCGCTTTTCCTTGTCTTCCCCCCCCCCCCTCGCACACTCCTTTCCCCTCTTACCCCCTCCTCCCATCGGGCCCGCCTCCTCCTTACCGGCGATGCGGAGAGAACTCCGCGAACGGCAGACGCCGAGTGGTGTGGTTTCATCAACCCTGCCCCCCCTCCCTTCTACTTTCTCCCTCCTCCCGGCCGCCGCCTTCCCCTTCTCCTCCCAACCACCCGTTACCCTAGGGAGTCCTTGACCAGATTAAAAAGAACCCCCGCAAGGCCTCCCCTCAACCCCCTTTCGCCCCCACCCACGTTCAGAAGACGCCTTTGCTTCCCAGCACGCACTCACGCACGCACACACACACATACCCGCTGCCCGCCCAGTTGGCCAAAATAGATACTCCAGATTCTGAAGATGCGTTCCCCATATTATGTTCTTGAGGGATTTCACTCCCCGCACCTCCCACGAATGCGAGGTTCTCTCGCTCGCACTCCAGTCACTCCGCGTGCTTTCCCACTCCGAGATGTCGGCGACGAGGGCCTCGGAGGTGCGTCACTGCGTCGCTCCCCATTCGCCCGGACGGTCCACGGCAAATCATGGAATGATTTTTGACTACGTCTGTTTTCTTTAGGTACCGTAGTTTCATATGTCGTTATTATTTTTTTTCTGTGTCCCATTATAAATGAAAGGGATTGACTAATGAGATTCTCAAAAATTAATAATGCCAAATCAAACACGAAAGTTGGATGAGATACTGTAAATAGTCCGCGAGGACAGTTTAAGTACATATTTGATTATAATTTTTATGGAATTGGAATCGGTAGCAAGGATATTACGTTAAAATTGACATTGACAAAGGGGAATGACGTTGACAAAGGGAGTAAAGGGAAATAATTAACGACCAGAACCCTACTTAGGGAAATAAGGGCGAAGATTGTGAAATGGATCTTAGCGTTATGGCATTCAGAACCTTAGTCTTTGAGAAAGGGGTTGAGAGGAGATTGTAGGTTTTTTATTAGATGCTGTTGGAGAGAAGAATTCGGAAATAAGCTGAACTGAGAGGAAGACGAGAAAAGAATATGCCATTGGAAATAAGGAAGCTGTAGTAGATGTGAAAATGATAGGGAAAAAACAGACGAAAAAATGTTGGGAACTAATGAGATGTTAAAGACCCTGTTTGAAAAAAAATATTGTGAATATTAGGGAGAATGTAAGATGAAGAGGATATAGGGTAAGAGGAGCTGAAATGGTCAGTTATTTTGGAAAGGGATGTACATGTAAGTGTAGAAGTTTTGCAGAAGTGAGTAAAATAGCTGCGAGGCTGTGTAAGTAGCTCCTGGGTGACGCCCAAAACATTATCGAACATGGTAGAATCTCTGAAATAATAATTCATCTTAATTAAAATGATATAAACTTATCTAATATTAAAATGTATTCTAGGTATATGGTTAAAAATCAGATACTAGGATAAAATATAAAAATTTGCGGAGGTGAAATTAAAGCAATGAGATGTAAAATAAGCAAGGAAGAATTCTTGAGAATCTTTAGGTTGTTGCGCTAAAGAGAGACTAAGTGACAGAGAGATTAAGGAAATGGAATTCCGAAAACCCTACCGTTGAGATTAAAGAGCACGACGACAAATTCCAGCGTCAAATCTACCTCTACGACCTGTTTTTTTAATCAAATGAACAGGGCGTTTCCTTGTAAGCTCCGCATTGCTTATCCTCGATTCTGGCATTCTATTTTTTGCTCCACTTCAGTGCCGAGAGGGGTTAATTAGTTGAGCAATATGTCAGTCCCATAAAAAAGCAATCACCGGAAGATCCGGCGGATTTTCGTTGTCTTGGAGGTTGCTAAATTTTCCGTCACGTATTTATTTAGTGGGTCGTGGTAGTCCAGGGGGTGTTGGACCACTGACCGGAGGGTCCCGGGTTCGATTCCAGGGCAAGGCTCTCTGGGCAACTGCAGCTCCACCCGAGCTAAAGTGATTTTTCGGGTACCAGGTCTTCCTGGGAAACCATAACCGGCACAGGGAAAGGAACTGGCCCCCCCTACCCGTAATATGCGAATTTCACACGCCGTCGGCCTTAATAATTGGTGAACTCTACCATCACCTATCAAACCAACCTTCGGGTTGATTACTGTGTTTATGTTTTTTTATGGTATTTATTTAGTGCCGATGAGACCAAATAAATAGGAAAGCGGCTCAAAATAAATCTATTTCGGGTCTCGTAGAATTGTCCTCGGGTTCCGGTTGAATGAGGAAAAAATAATTCAACGCAGCTCGATGCTCCTCTTGGATGCCCCGATCGCCAATAGATATGAACGAGGTATTTAAAAATGAATGAAAAACCGTTTAAATGAAACATGCACCTGATGGAAACATCAAAGCAAGGAAATATGAAAGCATGGAGAAGTTAGAAGAGAAAAGAATCAAGTGCAAAGGTGCAACAAATATGTATTCTGACAGATGGATTCATGTTCGTTGATGCTGAAGGTTACCGATCTAACATTTGTGTTACTATTGATGTCAACGCAGGCTTAATCTTACGTCTTATCAAGTCAACAATCTAATTTTTCTACTTGCTGGTATCTTTGGTTTAAGCTTCACCAGCGATTTTGAATATGCAACCTGCTTTTTACGCACAAAAAAGCCATTTATTTAATTAACATTTTCAATTTTTTCACGAAACTTTTACCTTCTTTTTTTCATTGTGCACATGCCTTAGCTTTTCTTTACTTTTGAAATTGTTCATTTTAGTTACCCGTGGTTTTATGCATGTACTCTTTCCGCAAAATATTTGAAACCTTTCTTTAAATTTCCCTGGTATATTAAGGCTGTGAGATGATGAATGAGACTTTCTGTGAACTTTCAACACTCGTGTCGGTGAGTGGGGTTCCTTTACGTCTCCTGCCTGTTTGAAATGGGTGAACAGGTCACCACCAGGAGGCTTTCTTCTCTTTAAGCATAGTGTGCATGAAAACCTTGCAGTGTGAATATTCTTGAAAATCTTCCAAGATATTTCCCCAAGTCAATAAACGTAATCACCCCGTGCAACTTTTCGTGTCTCTTGACTTTTTAATGCTAAAACTTCTTTAACTCAGCGTAGATGTTCCTCACGAGGTTTTCTCTGGAAATTTCCTTTTTTTTGGTAAGAAATTTCCTTTTTTTTTATAGTGGCCCGAGTAACATTTTACAAAGTTTTACTCTGGTAATTCAATGTTGATACTTCATACCCCCCATTAAGCAGATTGATGTTTTGATTGTCTCCTAGTAATCCAGAGGCTTGAAAAGTAAAAGTTTGTGAGAACGATTGGGCCTTAATATAAGAAATAAGTTTTATCTTTTCTCATTTCCTTCAATTCCCATTATTTTCCAATCGGGTGATTTCATGACCAAATAATATTATCCCAGAAGAAGAAGTTTTACGTACTATTTAGCTTTGCGTGTGAAAACGTAGGATATTTGTCATTTCGGTAGTCGGTGACATGATAAATGGAATCAAAACTTTGAAAGCCATTTGATTCGGAAATATTGACTTAAGTATATTTTTTGGGGAAGATACTGAAAATATTGCTATATTTATTTCACAACCCTGTCTCAACTCCTAGTATCTTGTTTAATTATTTCTCCTTATGAGATGTGTGTTCAAACATGGAATTTTTTGTTGTTAATGGAAAGATATTGGTTGAACTTAAACTTCGCGAGTATTCTTTCATACGAAACATACATGAGGATGGCTGCACCGTAGACTCTACAAGGTTCATATTTATGTCGCTGGAGTGAAAAGCGTTTTCAATACTTAAAATTGCGTCGGTTAGTCCAGAGGAAAAGCATGATCATTCCTTTCTCCATTTGCGCGACTTAGCACCCATCTTAATTTATTGTTGGCTGATTGAGATTTACGGTGATGGTGTTATGGATGTGAACAATGTGTGCCCGTGGACGAGACTGTTCTAAGAAGGCCGTTAGGCGACCGACGCAGAGCTCCGTATTTCCGGGGGCCGAAACAAATTCTTACGCATTCATTCTCAGCAGCCATTGAATTATGACGTCTTAAAAAGTGCACGTTTACAGAGAGATTATGTTGGGAAGGAACAGCATTTTCAACTTTTTGATGTAAGTTGTTTTTGCCTGAAAAAATGAGAAAATGTTGGAACTTGAACGTTCCACGTTTTTATCGGAAAAGGCATTCAGGTGATATACTCACATAAATAAAATCACTTGCGGATCAAAAGCACACGCAGCTTGTTTGGTATCGGATTGCGTTTTATTTTTTTTGTTGCTTCTTATTTCGTCATGAAATTTTGATTCCAAGAATCTTAGTAAGAACTCCACTAACTCTCTACGTCTGGTTCAAGATATTTTATTACCCGTTTAGCTTTTCATCTTAAACTTAATTATCTTATCAGTCAAATACACAGTCGATCCGCTTTTTATTGTTGGAGGATTATGTAGGTAGGATAAAAGGGAACCTTATATCAGAAAACAACTCTTATTGAAATGGCTCCTTATTTCTTTGACCCCATGTATTGATTTCTAAATTGGAAAATTCTTTTGCCTGCCGTGCTCCTTGAATGTGTATGTCTGTTGGTTTGACTGAAATGATTAATATTGAGATTCTCAATGGCTCCTTCTATTCTTTGGATGAATATTTCCAATAAATCTTTTTTAAGGGATATTTTGATTCAAAAACATTCAAACTGGTAAAAATAGAGGAAAAGCATTCACGCATTGTTCACCAAAGTTTGTGACTAATTGTAAAAGATAATGTAGGTACAGTTTGAGGCTTACTTTATATGATTTAATTTTTACTATGGAACTTCATGGCCTATGAGAAACTTAACCGCTTTATTAAAATTTTAGAGGACATGGAAAAAAAGAGAAAGAAGGAATGAGACGACAAGATTTTTTGTAAAAGAAAGGAAATAAATACAAATTTTATGCAGATAACGGAGTGCACAATAAGTGGTCCTGAATTTTCTATCAAGCCATTAGTAAATTTTATGATAACGTTCCTTGTATGTGATTCCTTTAATAATTTAAATGTTTAGAGTGAAAAAATATTATATCAGACACTGAATTACACGGATACATAATGAAAACTCACAAATTTTAAAAACCTCAACACGCGTAATAAAAATTATTGTGGGAAAGCGATATTCAAGGTTCTTTGATTATTTTTCATTTATTGAACGTATTTAATTTCAAAAAAGTTGTCTGCCTATCTGAACCATAATTACGGCATCATAGTGCAAATTAACCACTCAATTTGCCTCTTCAAAAAAATATTACTTCAGCCGAATGACGTTGGGTTGACGTTTTTCATTCTACTAACCTTATTAGGCGTGCATTTCATTTATAAAATACTTCATGCCCAATACTATCATGTAGAATAAACTACCTCTTATCCGGCCAAATGTAGACCTGGACCCACGTCCTGATAATCGAATGACCGGTAAGCCATAATGCAAATGCAAGAATAGAATTTCAGGGATAGAAATCGAAGGAAAATAATTTGTCGGTATTTGGTAATGTGTATTATTATAATCGCAAAGAAAATTAATTATTAATCGTCGATTGACCACTACCTAAACCTTTATTTATTTACCTACTAAATTAAATGCAAATATTAAATATAGAAGATAAATGATGGGTATAAAGTCGCAGAAGGGAGGATAAAGTCCGACTCTGTTGCGCCGATAGTCGGGCAGCCAAAAGCTCAAAACATTTCTCCACGAACATTTGAATCACCAGTAAAAATATTTGTGTACAATATTTTTTCTTCTTTCATCATTCAAACTGTTCTCGAAAACTCTTGAAGCTTTTTGTGCCGTGAACCGAAGGATCGAGACCTGTCCGTTCCTTCCTAACGAAGGCATTTCCCCGTTTCATTTCCCCTAGATGCAACACCACTTCACGAAATGTCGTTCCCCGCACACTCCCTCATTTCTCCTCCTCGCATCCGACGGCCCCTCCTCTTCCCAACATTTCGGAAAGGAGCTCTACTCCTTTCTTAATAAACCATGCCTCGCCACTTCTGCTCTCTCCGAGTCGAAGGAAAATCTACCCGGGGAAGAAAAAATAAAGACGCCGCCTATTTCATCCAAGCGTCCTCTTTTTGTCGCGCGCTCTCTCTCCGTTATTTTCCATTCCGTAGCCCTAATATCCGCCGTCGGTGCGCCACAGTTTGGCCCGGTCGGATTCTCTTTGACCCCCGCGGCCCGGCGAAGGAGAAGGGAGCGAGCGGGGTGCGAAGGCTTTCGGCCTGTTAACGAGGAAGAGGAGAGAATGAGGCAAAAACGAAAAAAAAACTATTTCTGCGCGTCGTCATTCCTAATCGAACGTGACGCATTTCCTCCCAGGGGAATTTTGGGAAGCTTCCAGAGAGCCATGGAGTCCATGGGGGGGACCTCCTCCCTCCCGCTCTCCGCTCTCTCTCTCTCACTCTCCCAAGAGCCTCCCCGGGTTATCCTGCGGCGCAGTTCTGCTTTTCGCTCATCAAGTGGACGAGGGGAAAAAAAAGTATCCCAGCGATAGGAAAATTTCGATTCAAAGATAACTCTCGCCTCTGACGCGATCGCTACGTCAAGAAATGAGAATTCCGTGACTTTGCCTTGGCCATTCCTTTGTCCCGCAGCTTACGAAGGGAGCGAAATCTAGTGGTGTCGGTTCACTGACCGGATAATCAAACTGTCGTCGGATCTCAACCCGAATCGCCGACCGGCTCTTTGCGATCTTGGCTCGTGTTTCCTTGGACGAGAGAGATTTTTTTTATGGTGTAAAAATATTCCGGAAATCATGGACCATAGCAAAGCTGAGAATGTTGTTATTCGGTGGCAAAAGATTTAAAGAGCATCGTGTTTTGCCGCCGTATATGTATTGTAAAAGTCCTTCATTCGCTGGAAACGAGAGTCTTAAAGTTATGGAATCGGAGGCCCAGAAGATGATGGTCGAGTCGAGAACTGAAATATGTTATGAAATGGATGATGTGTTTTGCCGATCAAGAGATGCCAAGAAGAATTTATGCACGGAAAAATTACATTTTCGTATATTCGTCTGGTGTCTCAAACAATAGAATAGCCCATATTAGTCGTCCTTATGCAGCATTCTGGAAAATCATGCTGCGTATGCAGGCCTTTTTGTTTCCTTGAATAATCTCCCGTCAGTATTCCAATATAAACTCCTGTTAATAAATGGAGGCTCGACATCGAGTTTCCACATATCTGAAATTAACATAATAGATGTATATTTCGCATCAATTGATTTGCTAAATTGCAAATACATGGCTAATACATTCGAAAAGGAGTATAATTTGGCTTTCATGACTCGTGTATTCTGTTTTTTTTAATAATATTCTGGCGGCCCCTTCCTGCCATTCTAAGATTTTGGCTTTCAACTTTTATTTCATCCAATTTTATTTTCATTTTATTTACCTAACAAACGTAAAAATAATTGCGTCTATTTTATGGAAACGAGATTGGCTTGAATCTTCCGATTTTATATTGACATTGACCCTGTGACATTGATAATGAATAAATATAATTTTGAACCAAATTAGCAGCATCTTTTTGCCAATGTAATGGTTGACTGGAGTGGTATTAGGTAAAAATTCTTTAGTTCGCAAAAAGTATGTCGGATATATAATGTTATTTACCATAAAACAATGAAAAGGTAACTTTTGTATGGCAGTTCAAGATTTTCTTAATTCATACATTTCCGTGAGAAATTGCTTTTATAATATTTCGGTTTGGATTTGATTTTGATTTTTGCTATAATTTGTCGCAGTCACGCAGTGTAGATGCGGGTGAGGAGTACAGGGAAAAGCATCATTTCATAATATTTTTAATCTCTGTTAATGCACTCTTGATGCAGCGGGTTACATTATTTCTCTGTAGACGAATTTCGTGATTAGAGTAGCGCGCAAAATAAAGGTATTACAGAGAGACTTTATTTTTTCAACATTAAATTGATTTTGTTTTGGTAGACGCGGTCGTTCCGCCGTTTTATTTATCCTGGAACTTTACCAGAAATTTAATTTTGGAAATGTGCGTTTCGTTCCATGAGTTGCAAAAGCCCGATTAAAGGCCTTATCGGAGCACGCTCTTCGGAAAATTTTTAGGAACAGCGGATTGATAGATTGATAGAGGAATGAGTGAAAGAAGGGCAAAAGGAAAACCTTTCGCAAAGTATGGGCCTTTGAAAAACAGGAAATTTTATTTCCCAAGTCGTAGAGGATGAAAGCCGTTCTGGCCTTTTTCAACTGAAAGCTTTGATAGTTCACTACTCCTAGGCCATTCTGCGGAAGAAAAGTTTTCAAAAGTTCACTTCTAAAAATACTTTCGAGAAGAAGCTCATCATCGTTTTACGAAAGTTCTGTGATACATATCAATTGTTTTTATTTTATCGGAAATAGAGGAGGAATTCCTCCCCTTCAAAGCAGAATGTTGACTTATTGGCAAGCTTAAAACGAACACACGAATCCTACACGACAAAGCCACCATATATCCGTAAGTAACGTCAGTGCACCATGGGGTAATTTTAAGCGTCTGAATTGTAAACATTACCGAAAAATTCAGTTCGCTGAATAAGGAACACTTAAGCAGAGCTAGTTTCTCAAACTTCATTTATTGATGGAGCTCTCAGATAAATTTCAATGAGGACCTCACAAGTTCCACGATTCAATGAACTCAAGGAACCAAAGGTGGAAATGAAGATTCGAAATAAGTGAACTTTTTGAAGAAAGATATTAGAGTGATAAATGCACGCGCCTTTAGTTAAAGAGGTCGAACAAATAAAAAAAGCAAATAAAAACCCACTCCGGGAGTGCAAGAATTATTATTAGACGCAGGAACACATTGCAAAGTTTCCTAGGATATGGAATTTAACGCTTTTATATCGTATCCTAGTGTTATTGACTCTCAACATCCCAATCACCTAGTTTCTTGTCTATCAAGAGGATCGCATAGTTGAAGACCAACCGTCCTATCGAAAATTTGCGATGAAAGGAATAAAAAAAAACTTCGCATGAAACTTAAATTCCAGTGAAAGGCCCATCCGGGGTTTCTCAAGAAAGCATTCATCCTTCCAACCGAGTGGAGAGCACATGCTTCTGTGATCCACGGCCAAATATTTTCAACACTTGGCCCGCACTTCCCCCCCCCCTCCTCTCGTTTTCCTTCGCATTCTCCGCAATTGGTTCGATACTTGTCTTGTTTAACCTCAATGCCTACGACGTGTTTGTGATTGTTTCTTGAATGTATGTGTGTGTGTTTCTCTTTTTCGAGTGAGGAAATTCGACTCAAGGTCGCAATCAATCCCCGGCCGGCTTCACTTTCCGCCGCAGCTGCCCCCACCCTCTCGCCACCCCCGCCTCGCCCTTTATCGCCCCTCCAACCCTTATGGATGGAACACGACCGCCTTCCTTCCTCCCCGTCCTCCGACCACTCGAAAGTGAGAGGGCCTTTGTGGAGCCATATTGTTATTATGCGCGTGGTGGTGTTTTCGGAGGTGTCGGTTTTACGAGGCTTGGAAACTATTTTTTAGCGTTCGGAGTAGATCCTATGTAAAGCTGCTGGTATTCTCTTCGAATTCTCTGCGCGAATAAAATTTTAAGCGTAAAATTGTCAGTCTTCTGAATTTGCTGAACGAAGTGCTGCGTCAATCTTTATGCATTTGAACTCCGGAGAGAGTCACTTTTCTGTGAAAACAGGAAATGCGATGATGGAATTATCTATATTATTAACACGGCTTTGTGTATAGAATTGAGTTTTATTTGATCTCAAGTGTGATTATGCTTAAGTGCTTTCAAATATGGGAAAATAAATTCCTGTGTATTTGTGCATATTTTGATTAAAAATATATGGGAATATTCGGTCGTTAACCATGTATTAAGAAACCCTCTTTCAGAAATGGATATAGCTACAACTCTTGCAAAACAGGAAATGCCTACAGCAAGGGCGTTATGTTGTGGTTTAGTTGAGGTTTGTCCAATTGGCTGTTCGTTAGTTCAGTTTAGTTAGGGATTTAGTTGGGGATTCAGTTAGTTCGTTAGTTAGGGATTTCTCGATTTTGATGTCTGTTTTCAACCTTTCCTTATTATTAAACAGATGATTTCTTAAAGTATGTAATATACTACTGTACCTAGTCTAACGATAGTGTGGATTGATATTGATAGCCGATGGTATTAAATTGAAAGAAATACTCGCGATGACAAATGTAATCCATAGCAAATCTTGTTAATTGAAATCATTTTAAATCCATTAATATGGAGAATAAATTATGTTCCTGATGATTAACTATTTGTAAGGCTAGAGAAGATTAAGGAGCGATTCTTCGTACGTACCCTGGCTCGAAATATCTCCAAGTGCCAGCGAATTGATTCGAAAGGCTGCAATCGAGGATTTTACGAAAATATTTTCCGATTTCCATTCCAAAGAAACAAAACAAGAATTCATTGAGCACTGGGTTAAAAAACTGGAGTGATCAATTGGAAGTTTAGTCTGATTTTACACTATTAGCACCATGACATTATTACCTCCAAAGTTCGCAATCAATGTTTTTTTCGTTAACTTTTACTTTGCATTTGCTACGAAAGTAGTCGTGTTTTGGAATGAAATGACCCATCACTAATAATAATACGAAAATTTAAGTTAGTCATTGAAAGGAAAAGACTTTGAACGAAGAGCGATATGCTTGGCTTCTAGAAAGTACTTCATAGTGTGGGAAGAGAGTTGTTGGCGGAAATCCAAATAAACAGGGAAGGTGGATGCAGAGCAATTTAATTGGCGATAGAATGTTGATGACTGTGATGCTTGAGAGAAAGTTAGTCTAGTGTGGTGGTAGGAGGAAAAGGATAGGGCTTTTGGACCGAATGAAGAGATATAGAATGGGTGTGGAATTGCAGCAAGAATTATGGTAGGGTAGGGTGTAACAAGGTGTCATAGTAGGTGAATATTAGAAATGTGGCTGCCCCTGTTCACCCAAAACTTATCTTAAACGATAGACTAAAGAAGAATAATAAATCGCATCACATTTCACGGATATCGGAAATATTTTAAAACTAATACTTTTTGAGAGCACTCTTTAACAGAGCACTTATAATGCGTGCCAATATCAAAATAACGAAAAATAACTGACTCTTCGATGATCCTGGATGGCCTTGATTATCCGTAAATCCTAAATGGCCTGGACTTAACCTTTTCAGGAGCAGTTTGTATGGGTTTGTCAAATTAATGACTCTCTCAGACCGTGAGCTCTTTGTGTTGAGATGTACCTGAAGTAATCTTATAATATAAAAATTAGAGAAGATAAAATAATTGGAAAAATAAATCGCGGTAGCTTCAGGGCCATATTTAATTATGCGTATGATATTTATTTGCTCCAGCAGCCAAGATTTAAATCTGCAATGTCATTAATGTCAAGTGAAATCTCATTATTATACCAATATTAATATTACAGTTTTTTTTTTATTTTCTCTGGATTTATTAACTCATTGCTTTAGTTTAGATTTTAAATCTCACAAAATGTGTAGTGTAATATAGTTTCGCCAAATAAATATTTGATAGGATGGACAGCAACCTTCATCCAATAGAGAGCGAGAAAGTGTTTTAAAGTATTTGTTTAACTTCATGCGTATATACCTTAAAATAACCAATAGTAAGTTAAAGACAATCCAACTGGTTGCTTTGAATAGGGACAGACTGGTGCTATGGCGTTTATTGAGTTTTGGCTCCCCATTCCAATGACCTAAGTAATGGATCTGGGTCATGTTTTTCGATTATTTCATGGCTGCAATTTTATATTTTTTGCTGATAGGAACAATAAATGCATGTGCATCGGACGAGTCATTGATCAATCCGCTTGAGGACGCTACCTTCGTCGACTGTCATTGTGGTCAAGCTGCCGTGTTCACGGGTTTTCTCTCGCCACTCTTTTGCATTACCTTTTCCTTTTTTCTATCGATATTGCTCGCTAATCATGAACCTTTTATTTGAATACAGCGATAAATTGTTTCAAAAGATAAACTCAATTAATCCTACCCTGGATAATACAGATATCAAGCTTGATTTATGAGTATCCTACCCGCAATGAATTAATGCGGCACTAACATCCGCATTCAAGTTCGGCGGATGTATGTACAGGTACCTGTACGTCTGTATGATATTATCCACAACTTCTTCAAATCATTTATACAAAGGACTCGGTTAACTCAAAAATGTATGCAATGAAAAATAGTGCACATACGACCGGGTTTAAAAAAACCTACTCTTGAGTAAATCCTGCTGATGCGAATTGCATTTTGATCGGCAGATGCGTGTCTTCGAATTAGACCTGTTAAATGATACTATTCTGTTTCCGTGAATTTCGTTCTGACATTCATACCTACCATGCGTGATCCTGGTAAGGTGGGATCCGAGGGAGGCCCGAATGAGCTAAATCAGTAGGGGTAGGTGAATCTTTTCGTTGGTTAACCCCGCCCGTTACTCGTACTCTCTCGCCGTATTACTTCGTTTCAGAAAGGGTATGTTGGCCTTTTTGTGAGCCCTGATATCCGATTCGTCATATTTGCCGCAATGAGTGAGCAGTGAAAGGTATCTGTTTCACTAATTCCCTTTCTCCCTCTCCAAACCTACCCCTCCTTTCTCTCTCTATCTCATGCTGCCTTGTTTGGCCTCGCGATAACTTGGCTCGAGCGAAATATGGTAGTGCAAACAGTCTCCATTCCCTCTCGGGGAGGAAAGAGGGGTGATGGGAAGAAGTATGTAGTGAAGCGTTTTGCATAAAGAGTACGAATATATATATATATATATATATATATATATATATAAATTCGCACTCTCTATGCAAAACGCTTCACTACATAAACGCTATATATATAAGTATGTGTGTGTGTGTAAATATATATATATATATATATATATATATATATATATATATATATATATATATATATATATATATATATATATATATATATATATATATATATATATATATATATATATATCTCCAGTATATATTTTGGGCGAAAGGGGAGCGAGGAGGAGTCGAGGCGCCCTGTTTCTGCGCGATCGAAAGGGTCTCTCTCTCTCTCTCTCTGCCATGTTTCGCATTAATTCACTCGCAAGAACCCCGGCCTCAGCGCGCGAAGGGTCTAGGAGAGCACCGAAACGTGAGCGATATTCAAGGCGGGTAGAGTGGGATGGGTAAGAAAGTGTGAGGGAGGGATATATGTAGATAAGAGGGAATGGAATGAGGGATGCTTAGGGTTACCAACTCCGAAGGAGTTAATATTCCGAGAGGCATCCAGTCCACGAGCAGTGAGTTCCTGAGACTCAGGGAGATCTTCCTAACCGAATGTTTTTCTTTCTTAAGTAAGTGAATTGTGAAAAATTTTACCCTCTATGGTGTTGAAATTGCAGTGGAATGGTTTTATCACGAAATACTAGCATGGTAACGGATAATATCCGGTGATATTTCCTCACTCATCGTAATACTTAAAAATATAAATGACGTCACATATCCACTAGTATCTAAATTTATAATTATAAATTATGCCATTGGAAAACCTGTATTTGTATGCATATTAACCGGTGTCGCTTAGTTTCCTCTTATTTTCCCCTTCGGAGGGTTGAACTCGCGTTGGAACTTTTTTATTGTGTATATGGCATTTTGTCTTCTTTTGCATACCTGCCCAGTAATGAAAAGAAGTCGCAGCAGCTTTAGACTAGACTGGTGGGAGAAAATAAAGCTATTCAGGAAACAAAACAAAATGAATGACAAATAAGAGAAAGCCATTGCATCAATGAATATTTTATCGGTCGAGGGCATTGAAAAAATTTACGCCCCAGCAATCCATATGCCTGAAACTCGTGGGGATTTAAGGGTTTCAAACATCCTCTTTTAAATTGCGCCCGAAATTTTCCTATGAGATATTTTTACCATTTAAAGACCACAGTTCCGTTTCCTGAGAAATGGAATCGCTAAAACGAAGAGATTAATGGTGCTAAAACTCAAGAAATAATAATAAATTGCAATTTAAATATCAATTCATTCAGCAATCGTAGGTGTTTATTATAATATCCTGATGGGACTTCTTTAAATTGGAGAAATCGATCTTTTAAAATTAAAATTGTCCTGATGATCATTATCAGTACTTAAGTCTTAAGGTTGGTTTACTCCAGCCCTCCATTTTACTCGATTCAGTGTTAATTCCAACTAATAGACTCTCTATTTTACGTCCATTTTAATTTTTCCTATGCACGTGTCTCTTGGTCTTGGTCGCGGGATCATCCTTCAATTTTTTCTTATATTATGATTCTAACTAATATATTTACAGCTAATTTTATAAATAAATTTTTATTTAATTAATAATAAATAGAATTTTTAAACTTGGTACCCGTCTTAAGGTGAGTTCGATCCATTTAGTTCTCTGCAGTAGAGTACTCCTTCTGGTTCTTCTATATACTTCCTCATTCCTCAATTAGTCTACCCATTTAATTTTCAGCATTCTCTTCCAGAACGATGTTTAAATGGCTTCTATGTTCACTTTTCCAGTGCTCCATGTCTCTGATCCGCAGAGTCATGTTCCATGCGAACGGTTTGACGGACTGCTTCTTTTGCAACATTTGGTTCTTTAGGCATAGTAGTGGTCACTTCTTGAACGTCATCTTATTTTGAGGTACTATTCTTCGATTGACACCCATCGAAATCTTTCCATACCAAGTTACACTCCTGTTCAGGTAAATAAGGGATTACATTTTAACTCAAGTCTCACAAGTCCTATGGTAGTCTCCATTAATAATAGCCATCTTTGATATATTTCCAAAGAGGGTATCCATCGCTTTAACCTCGAGTGCCTTCATTATTTCTCCGTTAATTTTTCCAACTCCTTGTACCTCGCTGTTCTTCAGGTTTCTACATCCCGCATACCCCTAATGACCCAGCGTTTCATGCCCCAATCCCGCATTTATCCACCTTGACTGATGTTCCCCTCCCAATAGTCCCCACCTGGAGATCCAATTGAGGCACTATTTTACCTCCGAAGTGTTTTAAAGAGAGAAATGCCATCTCGACACATTTCAATGAAAGGTTGAATCTTTTAGGGTGACTAATTTAGTTGGCTTCCCTTTGGCTCCCACATCGCAGCACTGCGGCTTATTACGTGAATAATGACTGTCCTGTTGGTATAAAGTCCTATGTTTTCTATTTAATTTGAATAATTTTTTATGTAATGTCGTTTTTGTATTTTTTAGCGTTTTAAACATCAGTGACTCAATTGAGACTCGATTCATTAAAAGTTATGGGCCGCGGAGGAAAGATAAAAGTGTGATTATACAGAATAATTATGAAAATAAAATGAATAAACAAAGATGAACTAACGATAACGACAATGAATAAAAATGGATGTATCAATATAGGAAGTACTTCAAAGAGCGAGTGAAGAGAGGAGCGAGAGAATCTTAAGTAGAGCAATTCTTAAATGAATGAGGAAACTAATTGAACACATTTTCTGACTGTAACTGGAGAAAACATCGAGAGGAAGAATTGATGAGGAAAGTCAAAGATGAATAACGATAAACAGTCATTGGAAAGTTATGGTGCTAGAAGATACGACTGAATTAAGTAATTGACAGGGAACAGGAAATTTTGGTGAGCACCAAAAAAAATTCTCTAATTGATACCCCATGATGACGAAGAGAAAAACAAAATTGTTGTTTTAGAAAAATTAATGCAACTATTCCCTATTACTGAAGCTACTTCTCCCATGGCGATTCCGCACATAAAATCCACGCGATGAAAAAAATGTATTGATTCATGAAGGGCATTTATGATATATATTCTTCATTGTGCGATCACTGTCTTCATATTATGCTGGGAATTTCTTCATATAAACTTCTATATTTCACAAGTAATTAGTTAATTATTAGCTGAGGCGGCCGATAGCTAAGGTAATTTGCCTAATTTGGATGAGGTGAGTAATTAGGTAGGGGTATGATGTTTAGGAATGGAGGAAGGGTGGAGAGAAACCAGGCATCGGCATTAGCCCAAAAACTTAATGGTAGGCGCCAAGGGTTCCATAGATTTAAGTCCCATCCGACGGACGGGACTTGCTTAAAGTGCTCTCCAAAAATCACCCAAAGTAGGGATCGAGAAACCAATGAAAAATCCTGCCACCTTTGGGATTTGAACCCAGGGCTCAGGGTGGGGAGTTAGTACGCTAGCCACTGCACCATTCCGTACTCTCTCATTTCACGACCAGGTTTCTTCAGAGAGGAACATCTTCAGATGACAACATATTGCGCCCAGAGTTCACACCCACTCAAGCCAGGTGGGGATGATCGAAGATGGAAGTACCTTCTGGCTTGAGTGTGGGCGAAATCTTTATATTTTGTCACCTGAAGATGTTACTTTGTAACGAAACTTGGTCTTAAAATTAATAAGTTGATATGTGGAGACACAAAGTATTGATTACAACCCATTTAATCGTTGAGCTTCAGAAAGTAGGGCCCGAAACATTTTTTTAAAATTACCTTCAGACTGAAAAAACCCTTTGAAAGCTGGTGCGAATAAACACTTGGGTTGATTACCCAGGATTATAGCGGAGTGTATCTATGATGATAGAGTTAGCAAAAGTATTGACATTTTAATGTCAGTGTTTCAAATGAAACTCCAAGGCCTTTACTTTACTGGCGGTCTGTGCGAAACCAAATACCTTACTGTTTGTAAGGGAAAAGAAAAATGTCCGCATAAGAGGAGTCTTGAGTTGGAATTCATGGTAGGCTGTCAAACTTCAGTGGTGGATCGAGGAAGGTTTGGCAACCCTGGGTGGTTATGGGGGAGGGCGGAAGGGGAGAGAAAGGGGTGGGGGAGGAGTGACGACAGATCTGCCTCCAGCGAATTCGCGCTATTCTCCTCCGACGATGAGCGCCTGTCGATGCGTAAAACTGAAGATTACGGATTGTCGACTCCCGACCTCCACAGACGAGGCTTCGCTTCCCCTCGGCACCCACCCCAAACCCTCCCCACTCAACCTTCCTCTCCGCGTTCATCCCCGTGAGTCGGTTTCGGTCGGAACAATTACAAAAGATTAAGCCGGTGGCGAGAAATCGCGCGCGGAGCCCCTCACGCGAGTGAGGGAGGCTCTGTTAGCGTCTCGGCTGTAACGAAGGAGACGGGAACGTCGGCCGTGGCGGAGGGAAGCAACTTGAAAATTTAAAGCGACCCCGACGAAAGTTGGGATTGGGCGTTGGATGCGCCTTTGCTCTGGGGCCCCGTGGAAGGAGCACCGGAGCAAGTAAGCGGCGAGCGAAAGAGATAGAGAACGATCCACCGCCCTCGGCACGAAGGCGCGAGTGTGGATTTTGTCGCGGGAGGGGTTAGGGGTGACTGAATAAACACTCACGCGCAGGAGGCACCGGATAGTGAAAATAGGAACGCCTAGCAAGTAGGTAGAATATTTAATCTATTCGGCTGTAAAACTTTGTTCAGAATGTTTTGTGAAAACTCTCGCACCCGAGAAATCAAAGGATGGGTTAACCGAGCTCTTTATTATGTCAGTGCCTCATCTCTTCGTACTTATCCAACGTTCATATTTCAATTTCCTTTCCTTTTAAAAAGCAAAAACGTAAAGATGTATCAAATTGATAAAAATTACCTCAAAATTTTACTACCTTCTAAATAAATATTACTTTTGCATTTGAACCAGCAATATATATATATATATATATATATATATATATATATATATATATACACACACATCAAATTCGTGGAGTTTTCTTACAATTAGTCTTCATGGAAATTTTCATTGCAGATATTTTCAACTGGCCAAGCAGTTAAATATTGTTGGTGATTCGCAAAAACATCATAGAAATAAATAGAATATGAAGGTAGGATTGATAAGGACAAATAATTCACCTCTCAGTGAACACTAGTTCGGAGTTCATCGTAAAAAGTTATCCATACAAGATCTCATGCAAATTTTTGTTTTCACCGATCTTTGAACTGATCCATATCTCGATGAAACTACATTTTCTTATTCATACTGATTATGATGCCAAGAAGTTTACCTGTATTTAATATCAGAGGCTTTTCTTTCTAGACAACCTTTAAGAAAGTATGGATGCCTCGCTTCATAGATGGATTCGTGTAGTAGTGCATGGTAGTTATGAAGGGAGACGACCGACAGATGAAGTCATTTACGCCATTATTTATAAGTGGATTATTAGGTAGGGGTAGAATCTTCAAGAAATGGGAAAAGGAAGTTTGGAGTTATTAGAGTTTTTGAAGAGAATGAAAAGGACCCCGCGTCGGTATTAACGTACTCTTAACGAAAGACGCCATGGGGTTCACAGTGTAACGTCCAATTCGATGGACGGCATGCTCCACTTGAAGTGATCTCTACAAGACACCATAAGTGCAACTAAAGTGTGGGGATTGGATGAGTGCACAGCTGAAAAATTCTGCCACTGCTAGATTGGAACCCGGGTCCTCCAGTTTAGGAAGCCGGTTGTACACTTGCCACCTCACCAACCCGATCCTCGTTGGATTCGAGCCCATCGTTTTCGGGTCAGTCGGCAAAATCGTTACTCAACACACTGTCATGAATGATGTTTCAAAGAGATTATACACGAGCAAATGTGGAGTAGATAGTCACTTTGACACGAATCCATTTATCCGGAAAAAAGGAGCCACCCGGGCAATCCTGGCGCAGTCGCCGGTTGGAGTTGGAGCCCCGCCGAGAGAGTATGGGCGTCGAGTAGCGATGGTTGTCTTTTTGGTTGAACTGCACATGTAGTGCAGAGAGTTCCTTCGGTCGTCGGATCTCATGAAAATGTTGCGAAGTTATTTTTTTTTACACCTCTGAATCAGCCTGGCGTTTAACGTATGATATTTTAGTGACACACGACGTTTTCCACTGTCCGCCCAACTAGGACAGACGATGGGAGCGTGGGGAGGTACGAGTATTCCAATGCCTCGCTTCTTCCTTCGCGAGTATCGTTTCATTTTCGGTGCCGAAAAAAGTAGTTCATTCCCTGAGAGTGGTGATGCGGAAATAGTTGTACTATTGAAAGGTGAGTGTGATGTAAAGAGATTCGCTTGTAGCAGTGGAGAGAGGGAGGGAGAGAGCGAGAGCTCTGCAGACGGGAGTGGAATGGAAGGTAGGGACTGAGAGATGGGCCGGAGCGTACGGACGCGTAATGAGCTCTCCTCTGCCGGGAATGCCCGTGCAGCGGCCCCTGTTCATTATGCTGCCGCTGAATATTATCTCTCCGGGTGAGAGGGATGCCGGGGTGGAGGTTGGTGGGGGAGAGGAGGGAAAGAGTCAGGGAGACTTCCCAGGGATAGGGGAGCGGTTGGTGGGGAGGGGAATTGGAAAATTTTGCCGCAACGAAGAGAATATTTTATTCCTCGACATTTGCCCAATTTCCCGTTCGGATCCCGGCGTAAGCTCCGACCGGAGCGTTTAAATCCTTCGGCGCACTGGTTTCTAATTTGCGTGCACCCCGCATTCCCATTAATTGTGAAGCTCCCGGACGCGGAAGCTGGATCTGCGTGCATTGAAAAATTGACATTTTTGTCATTGAAAATATTTCCCCTTCCGCATACCCGTTTTCGAACGAGGGTGCAGGCGCGAAGCTCTGCGTTTGACGTTTTAACACGCCCCGTGGCGGGCGTGATGGGACAGGGAGGGGAGGGAGTTACGCCGCGTTTAGAGGCTGCTCCTGACGCTTCCGACTGGAAATTCGCTCCGACGAATCCTCAGCCTCCCCAAAGCACTCAGGCCGATGAAACAGGATTTTCCCTCGGTGACTCTCTTGAACTTTTTGAGCACGACGGCGGTCACGAGACAGCTGAAGAGTCGAGGGAAAGAGTGTCCTGCGTGCAAATGATAAAAATGAGGGAGACATTGCGGACCCGGCAGCAGAGGAAAATGCTGAATATCAAAAGGGTATATGAATAAAGAAATTATGTGCTATTCAGAATAATATAGCAGTTGGAGTAGACGTTATGTAGGATAAGGAAAAGAAGAATCAGATGGCTTGGGAAAGCTTTGAGACATAATGAATTTGCTAGGAATGTAATGTAAGAGAAAATGAAATGACTGATTCACGAGGATGAACACGGGGCGAATCCTTTAGGCCAAGTAATGAGAGTTATCGTGCCGCAAAGTGATCAGGGGATGAGGGAATTGGAATTAGAAAGGAGAGTGTGGAAATACTACAGTAAAACAATATTCTGATTGAAATTAAAATGATAGTCCAAGCTCTATCTGTGTACCACGTGATCTGACCGCCTTCCAACGCATTTATCGCGGATTTGAGTCGCATCTCAAACATCAATGCATACTGTACCATTTCTAACCCCTGGGCTCTCTTCGCCTGACGAGCCAAAGCTTCCTGGGATCTGAGGGGCAGACGCGATAGCTAAAGTGTCCCGAATCTGCCGAAAGCAATTCATTTGGAGGTATTCACTGTTGATAATGTTATACCTATTGATGTCTACTTAGTCTACATAGAACCCCGCAAGCTGCCTCAAGGGCGTGTGGCGGGGGTTGGTAGGTCACCACCCAAAACTTGAAAAATTGAAACTAGCACACATCATTTCCAAATGTATTTCCAAACCTATCTAATTAAGTGAGTGTAGTATTGACTGGAGTTTAAGGTCAGGTGTTTACCTGCTATACGTAATTTCAGTCGCTGACCTTGCCATAATTCATAGGGCGTTGATTTAGCTAATTTTCGTGTAATTAGATAGAAGTTAGCTTATTCTTTTTAGTATTTGAACAACTATTGAAGTTGGAAGCGTAGATTTATTTTACAATAGTTTTAGAATGAAGGATATTGATAAATAAATTAATAATGCTTACGCGATATTGTTTTTCCCATGTCGATTGAGGACTTAAAGCACCAGGATCACGTTGCTTCTCAGCTCGGTCGGGTTATACCGATGTTTTCTCCTAGACCATTGAAAATTCTTCCCAAAAATATGAAACTATACTTGCGGGTAGTTGGGAAAATTTAAAGTTCATTGAATTAGATTTTCATTGATTGGATGTTTAAACTTGTTTGTGAATAAAAGTTGGTTAGTTGATATTTTTAATTTTTTTATTAATGAATATTACCATGTAACGGGATTCCGGTTTTTATTCAGGAATTTTTATATTTTGAAAATATTCTAGTGGAAAACGGCACAATGCTGAAAATCTTTCCTTTTGAATTCTTCGGAAGCCTTTGAATCCTTTGTGTAGTGATCTCTTGATCAGACATGGAAGAGGAGATTCATCTCGAGTGGCTGCGAAGAATCTCCGGTAGGGTCTTTGGACACTTAAGAGTTATTACTCAAAGTAAATTAGAATCAACAAGGAGTTTATTAGAGTTACAGTAGAGTACAATGGCTGCCCTCTGGGTCTGACGTGACCCGTCCAAGAGCTACAAGTCTAATAATCAGAGAATGCCCCTTCTTTCCCTTTTTGGGGCGTTTAAATACACTCATCCACCGTGGGGAGAGATGGGGTGGGGGTGAAAGGAAAAAAGGGGAGGGGAGTGCAAGGTCTCTCGCTCCAGGGTGAACTTTGGCCTGCTGACCCCTCCTCGCGTCTGGTGATAGGGGAGTATGGTTTATCTCTCCCAACATATCGCTTCTTATCTGCTGTCCCGTCTCTTGGATATATATGTCGACACTTGGATATACTGTATAGCGAGAGGGGAGAATGGTTTACCTCTCCCTCCATATCGCTTCTTATCCGCTGTCCTGTCTCTTGGATATATATGTCGACACTTGGATATATAGCTGTCCTCTGTCAGAATGTCTCTGGGTCCCGTCATCGTAGCTGGGCGGCGACCAGTACACCTCCCTCCTCAGAGAAGAGGAAACACCTATTTCCAGGTGTTTTCCTCTGTATCATTAGCGTTTCCCTCGGGCAGGTTCGGAAACCGATCGTCTCTCTCTCCCAGGGGATGGTAGCACAACACTGGAAGTTAGTTCAATTTCCTCTTCTATTTGAGGCAATCTTTCATCAGACAGGTTAACCTTATTCACAAACTTTGGTTTAAACACTATGGCCTTAAAAGGTTCACATTCTTTACAGGATTTGAAATGGTTTGGAAAACATCTGTGACAACATTTGCAGCAGTAACATAAAATCATCAATCCAATCACCACTAATCCTAAAATTGTTAAATAGGACAGATGCATCACTCTGTCAGAATGGTGTAGTTTCCATTCTTGTTCTGATATTAATTTCTCTACTTCATCCACCTTATGGCTAGCATATTGTAAGTCTTCTAAATTATTAGTGACATGTTTAAGTGGTGCATATAATTTCACTTGTTCAAACTTTAGTTTGACCCCATCGTCCTCACAACAGTCATATATAATGTTTAGATCAGGTATCACATCCTTGTTGGTGGTATTTGAGGCTACACGTATTTGAGTTTGAAACATTACATTGTTACTATATCCTCTACACCTGTTCAAGAATTTCAATTTACCCGAACCTTTTAACAATACATCAGTGGCTTCCTCATTTTCACAAAGTATGGTTAATCTTTCAGTTTTTGGTGCTACAAATAACCACTCATTACCATCTAATTTGGTCCCTAGGGTCTCATTTAGCTCTACAATTCTTTTAGAACAATCAGAAGGTATTTTTCTGATGGGTTGTAGTAGTTGAGCTTCGCATTCTTCCCTGAAGTGGGTAGAATGCACGGGGAATTCTTGCTTGCACATCCTCCAATGCTCACTCACTACCTTGCACTTGGCAAACACACTAAGGGAAATTTTGCAGTAATACTGCTTATTAACATCCATAAAAATATACGGTTTCTCCGGTTGAATAAAAATAAATTTAGATCCTAAGGCTATGGGAAAGGGAATCACACGATACACATTGAACTGTACTCGATCCGTCAGCGGGATCTTCAGAATATAGGCCAGCACATTATGGTTTACAAACACATCAAATTCCACAATTTTTTGTAAGACACTGCCTATAGTCACACCCGAAGGATAGGGTAAGGATAGGTCTTTAGGTATTTGGGTATCCTCAGATTTCATTATCCTTACTATTTCGGCCGGACTTATTATGTGAGGTTGCATTATACCCTTTTGTGCATTTATAATAGAGGTCAGCAGTACCTCATACCTTCTCCTTATTTCCTCCATTAGCCTATTCAGCTGGATCATGTGTTTGTTAACAGTGATCATTACAGAAACTATCCCGAATTTCCTTCGTATTTCTTCCTCGTCTTGACTAATGTGTTCCTCTACTGATTTTAAATTTTCCATTAGGGATTCCTCATTCCGCTCCAACCCTCGAATGGTCGTGTTCACTGTTTTCAGGGTGGACTTAACTACCGTCATTTGTTCTTTTGCCAATTGCAAAACGTCTTTCTGTTCTTCCTCTAATTTCCCTATTTTTTCGCTGTAATAGCTAGCGTCTTCGTCATCCATAGTCCCAAACAATACCTTTCCCAATTCTCCTACGAAATTGAGAATTCCCCTTTTGATCCTTAACGGTTCTTCAGTCGGTTTAGCTATCTGCGCTATCAGTCCCTTAATTTGTTTGATTTCCTCTAATTTGTGCGCAGCATATTGTATTAAGGTCACGCAGTCTGTTAGATTCGCCCAGGAGGTATTTTGATATCTATTGCAAAATCCCTCCGTCGCGCTGACATACTGTTTTACTTGATTAAACTGTTCATTTAGGTTTTTTAAATCAACGTAACAAACTAACTTCCACTCAGAATGATATAACTGAGCTTCTCCCTCGTGCTCATAATATAACCCAGGGGAAACTCGGATGTGGGTAACTGTATAATCGAATCCCGCCACCAGGTAAAAGATCCACGTTGTCGTTATCAGCACGGCGGCGATCCCTTTCATTGTTCCTGCAAAACATTAGAAAAACAGTTTCAATCTGTTCGCGTGTACCTTCACACATTTGCCCTGTCTAGATATTACTACATTCACCCCTTCCACTTTAGTGACTAGATACGGTCCTATCCATTGTGCGGATAACTTTTTGGACCTACCTCTTCTGACCGACTCATCGAACAGTAACACCTTGTCACCGGGTTTGAATATTTCAACCTTCGTTGATCTGTCGTAATATCGCTTATTCTTCTCCTTTGCTTCCAGCAGGTTTTCTCTTGCTTTTTCATTCTCATCATCTTCCTTCTCTTCCCTTCCTTCTTCATTTTCATCATCTTCCTTCTCTTCCCTTCCTTCTTCATTTTCATCATCTTCCTTCTCTTCCCTTCCTTCTTCATTTTCATCATCTTCCTTCTCTTCCCTTCCAGGCTTATTCGGGGTGGAAACATGATGAACCCTACTGAGTGTGTCCGCGATTACATTTTGAGTTCCCTTTCGGTATACTATATGGTAATCGTACTCTTCCAACTTTAATCTCCATCTCATAAGTCTCGAACTCGGATCCTTCACACTGAAAATCCACACTAGGGGTTTGTGATCGGTCACAATGGTGAATTTCCTTCCGTATAGATAAGGACGAAAATATTTTGTCCCCCAAACAATCGCTAGCAGTTCCTTTTCTACGGTCGAATAATTCTTCTCGGCCTTGTTGAGCGTCCTGCTTGCGTAAGCCAGCGGTCTGTCCTTACCGATGACTCCTTGCGATAACACACAACCCAATGCCTCGTTGCTGGCATCGGTGGAGAGTATGAATTCTTTTGAAAAATCGGGGTATTGGAGAACAGGTTCATTCGTCAAGAGATGTTTTAATTTCTCAAAACTCTCCTGTTGCTCCTTACTCCATTCATACTTTACTTCCTTCTTTAGCAATGTGTGCAATGGCCTGGCGATCTGGCTAAACTCAGGGATGAACCTGCGGTAGTATCCCGCCAATCCAAGAAATCCTTTCAGTTGCTTGGTGGTCTTGGGTTCAGGAAACTCTTGAATTTTTCTCACCTTGTCTGGATCTGGTTTAACACCTTCCTCCGTGATCACGTGACCTAAATAGTTTACTTCTTTCCTCAGGAATTCGCACTTGTCTGGGTGCAGTTTTAGGCCATGTTGCCGTAATCTCTTCAATATCTAGCTCAGTCTCTCATTGTGATTCACCAGGGAATCTGCATAGACAATGATATCATCCAAGTACACCTGACATTTGATCCCTTGTAGCCCACTCAAAACAGTATTGATAAGCCTCTGAAATGTGGCTGGGGCTCCTTTTAATCCAAATGGTAGCCTCAAGAATTGATAGTGATCAGTGGGTGTGCTAAACGCCGTCTTTTCCCGGTCGTCTCGCCTTAGGGGTATCTGGTGGTACCCGCTCGCTAAATCAAGGGTGGAGAAATAGCGTGCTTTACCCAGCTGATCCAATATTTCCGCAATGTTAGGGAGGGGGAAAGCATCGCCCACCGTAACATCATTCAGCCTTCGGTAATCTATCACAATTCTCCATTTCTTCTCTCCGGAGGCGTCCATCTTCTTAGGGATCACTATTATCGGGGAATTCCAGGCGCTACTGCTCTTCTCAATTATCCCATCCTTCAACATCTTTTTCATTTGGTTGCTCACCTCCTCTCTATGGGCCTCAGGTAGACGGTAAGGTTTACTTTTTATCGCTTGGTTAGTTGCAAGGGAAGGAGTTGGAATTGCATGCTCCACTGCTTTCGTGCATGAGAGAGTGTCTCCCGGTAGGTGGAATACATCACTAAATCCTTCCAAGGTTTTCAATAATTCCATCTTTTCTTCCGCGTTCAAATGAGTCAGTCTAAGAAGGGAGATCATTAAAGCCCTCCGCTCAGACACTTGGTCAGCCTTTTCTAACCGCAAAATTTCCTTTTCCGTTTCTACCGCTTTCAGCTCTATTTCGGGGAGCACTATCTCCTCGTCTTTCTCGTTAATATTGACCATGCTAGTGAGACACTCGCCGTCCTTGCCCATGGTGAGCGACTCGGCCAAATATATCCCAGGAGCAACTGATTGTTTTTCGATAAGTCCTTCCCCAACACTCTCAGTCGGACACTTCACTATTACTTCACTTCGCGCTGGCAGCTTTAACCGTCTGACCGCTTTTACCCGTATCTCTTTGTTTATTTCCGTATCAAACGGTATCACAACATTCCCCATTTTGATCATTCTTTGCGCAAAGTTTATTTGAGCTCTCGTCTCCTTAAAGAAATCGCTACCAATTATTCCATCGTTTTCTAGGGCGACTTGTTCATCCACTAATTGAAAACGGTGGCTTCTTACTTTTGCTCCGGTCATCAGCCCTAATTTAATAATTCCCAGCGTCTCAAATTTTTTATCTGTAACCCCCTTTAAGGTTACCCTTCCCCCATAGAGGTAGTTTGTGCCCTTCTTCAATGAGGTTTCCTTTACTAAGCTTACCTCCGCGCCCGTATCAACCAATAATTTGAGCCTTCCATTTTTACTTTCCTTGGCTTCGAAAGTGACAGTGCACCCTCTTTCAATATTAACGGACCTCACTTGGCGCACTTCGCCATACGATTGGCGCGCTCTTTCACCTTGATTCTCCCATCTTTTCCTATCGCCATTTTTCCTCGGCGCCCTACAGTCTTTCATTAAGTGTCCCATTTTATTACAATTAAAACATTTAATCCCATTTAATGCCCTAACTGCTTTATTTTCAACTTTACTCTTCCTTAAGTAGCAGTCCGAAACTACGTGTCCCATTTTTCCACAATTCTCACATTTGGAATTACTTCTCGGATTAAATTTATTCCGCTCTTTTGCTGAGAGTATGGCACTCTCCTCTTCTAAGGCTACGTCAGTGGCCTCGGGAAGGAAAATTCCATCCCCTCTACTTCTTACAATCGTCTGAATTCTTTCATTTTCAAGCCCTTGCACAAAACATGCTTTAGCTAAATGATTTATAAAGGATATGGCTCCCGCAACATTTCTACTCCCGACTACTTTTGCCGCAGCATCTCGCAAATCTGTTTGCATCGTATCCATTCTACTCGCCCAATTAGCAATGCTCTCCTTTGCATGTTGGCGCGAATTGAACATAGTGCATGCATAGTAATCAAGTGTCCGCCTGGTCGCATAGTTCTCTTCCAAAATGGCCCTAACTTGCTCCCAAAAATTGGACTCGTCTCTCACCATAAGTTTGGCTCGAGCTTCACCGGTTATTTTAGCTTTAACAAACTTCAATAATTTTCCGTGTTCCTCAGGATTGACTAATTCAAAGGCAACGTCCGCGTTCTCTATAAATTCCTTCAATTTCTTTTTATCTCCCTCAAATGGAGAAGCAATTAGTTTTATTGCGTCCATTATGCCACAATACGACTCACGGCTTGCGCTAACGTGGGCTTCCAGAGGAGCCATCACTAATCAGTAATGAAATCTGAGATGGAGCAAAAGGAAAGGAAAGTTAGGGTGTGACTTACCCTCTCTATCTTTGCAGTCTTCTGCGTTCCCAAGCTCCTTCCTCCGTTCCCTTCTGCGTCTCGTGGTCTCCACTTGCTCTCGGTCTGTCGTTCGGCTGTGCAGCGGTCACCTGCCGGGGCTCTGCGTCTTTCTGCCGTCGACTCTCCGGGACTCCGCCTTGTCTCTCTCTTTGTATCTTCCTTGCTCCGGTCCGCCGGTACTCAATCCTAGTTTACTGTGCCAATACCCCACACCTGACACCAAATTTTTCCCTATGTAGTGATCTCTTGATCAGACATGGAAGAGGAGATTCATCTCGAGTGGCTGCGAAGAATCTCCGGTAGGGTCTTTGGACACTTAAGAGTTATTACTCAAAGTAAATTAGAATCAACAAGGAGTTTATTAGAGTTACAGTAGAGTACAATGGCTGCCCTCTGGGTCTGACGTGACCCGTCCAAGAGCTACAAGTCTAATAATCAGAGAATGCCCCTTCTTTCCCTTTTTGGGGCGTTTAAATACACTCATCCACCGTGGGGAGAGATGGGGTGGGGGTGAAAGGAAAAAAGGGGAGGGGAGTGCAAGGTCTCTCGCTCCAGGGTGAACTTTGGCCTGCTGACCCCTCCTCGCGTCTGGTGATAGGGGAGTATGGTTTATCTCTCCCAACATATCGCTTCTTATCTGCTGTCCCGTCTCTTGGATATATATGTCGACACTTGGATATACTGTATAGCGAGAGGGGAGAATGGTTTACCTCTCCCTCCATATCGCTTCTTATCCGCTGTCCTGTCTCTTGGATATATATGTCGACATTTGGATATATAGCTGTCCTCTGTCAGAATGTCTCTGGGTCCCGTCATCGTAGCTGGGCGGCGACCAGTACATTTGAAAGCAGGATGAAATCATTATAATGGCAGATGCTGCAAATTACCCGGAATAAATTTGCCCATTTGTTTACGCTTGTTTACTCAAAGCGACTCAAGTTTTATCTAGGTCAATGTGCTCGAATATGACAGAGCATGCAAATATAGCGTTAACTTACAATGAATTATTTACGCATCACATATCCTTTTCAAATTTAATTCACATTTACTAACCTCGATGATGCCGAAATATTGTCACCGTATGCCAGTGCGAAGGTGTCGAGTTCGACTCCTTGGTGGCTTCTCCTAATGCTTTGGCGTTTTATGGATTGTGTTGTTATTAAATATTTATATTGAAGAGTAAAACTTGTCTGCATTTTGATTAGTTAAATAAAATAATGTTTTTATCCTAATACAAGTTTTAGTTTGTCAGACTAAAGACAATATAATTTTCGAATAATTATTTATTTATTGTCATATATGCCTTCCTTCAAACGAGTAGATTTTCTGTGTGTAATTACTCTCGGGGTAATAGGTTTTATTAATGGGAATCTTATTTTTATAAAGCAACAATTTTTCTCTTGAATTCTGTCATGCATCATAATTTTTTGCATATTCTCAGAATAATACCCTGAGGTACTTTTCTTTGAATGTAGAAGAGAATAAAGAGAAAAATTGCTTGATTTTGATGAAATTTGGAGAGTAGGTATTAATTGAATCATGATAATGGCGTTAAAACTTTCGAAATATTCTAATATAATGAATGCCGAACTTACACACCACATCGCCAAGTTCCCTCGTCTTAAGCGTTTTTCATGCATTGAGAGAAATCATTTTTGTTTCTTAATTAAGTCCTTCGCAACAGCAAGAGGTACGATTTGAAATTCGAGAAAAATGAGATCCAAAAATGTCATTTTAATTGAACGAAAATAAAGCCACTAGTTTTGATATCCCTTGAAATAATTTGACCATTTCTATAGCTTGAGAATTTTTCTGAAATAACTTTATTTCAGAGCTTTTGGAGCCATAATTAAATAAAACCGAAGGAATACAGTCACTCACATATTTGAATGTAAAAATCAGATTCTCAAGAGATTCATATTTATGGACTCAATTTTATTTTTTTTAAATTAATAATACTTACTTTAACAAAATAAGGAATATCTTGGTTGACAATTCCATTGATGCGCCAATACATAAAAATGTCTTTTATATCTCTCATCGAAGCATCACAAATTCATCCGGTTCTAACACCTGCAATGAAACCCCTTTAAGTCGTGTTCATGCTTACGTGCATGTGTGTATCCTCATACAATTTACACTGACCCCTATCTTTAAGTAGGAGAGAGAGAAATTTCCACTTATCTCATTCCTGCACTGAAGGGTTAGCAAAAGCATTTATGTGGCCATCGTACAAGTTTTATCAGAACGGAGAGATCAGAATTTTGACGGACGTCCAAGCGGAAATACCAGGCCCAAATTAGAATCCTTTTGTGCTGGGACAATGTTTCCATTCATTGCTGACAAAAGAGGCATTTTTAAATCTTGATGCTCGCGCGCTTTGCCAACTCATTTACACTCGCCGAAACTTATTTTTTTGTCTTTGTTCCCCGTGTTACGTTTCCCCACTGCGCAATGTGGCTTCTCTATCCCAGTCACTCTCCTCCCCTCCTTCTTTCTCACCCTCTCCTCTCTTCCCCTCTCCTTTCATCTCACCCACCCACTCACTCACTCCCTCTCTCTCTCTCTCTCGTTCGCATACCGCTCAAATTGGCGCTACCGAAAAGAAACAAGCTAAAGCGCCTGAGCGCAAAAAGTGTGAAACGGAGTGTGGCGTTGGAAGAGTGCGTCATTTTTTTCCGACTGTCCTTTCGTACCCAACCGCCAATGATGCCGAATCACGAGCTGACGTCATGGAGCTGGGATGTGTTTCCACGGCGGTGGTGTAGAATGTGCGGCGATGATGAATGAAAATCTTAATGGAAGCTTGGTGCAGTAACGTAAAACCCGAAGGCACACCCCCGTGAAGGTTGTAAATCTTTGGCCACAAACGAAGTGGAATGTATGCCGCACTGTATGTGGGCCAATGCTGTCTATACATCGTCCCTCACGAAACTAAAAACTAGAACCGTATTTCATGGCAGAAATGCAGACTAAAACAATCCATTTCGAAATTCATTTGGAAGCAATTTAATCATTACCGCGCATTACTTGGATGAAAGGGACCCGATTATTATTAAAACTAAATTTATTATTAAAACAATAATTAAGAATTCACCGCTAAACATTATGCTCAGTTAATTTAGGGAAAGAGTGTATTGTCAGATATAATAGGCGTATTAGTCATAATTTTATATGGTATTTATTACATCGGATAATGTTTTGAATGAAATATATTGTAACATCTGAAGTTTGTCATGTCGAAAACAATATTCGCCTAATGACGGCTTTCAGGGCATATTGAAGTTGATATTCACGTAAACCTATAAACTCTAAATGATGCTGATTTAATGCTATAATTTGTCTTTCACTGAAATAGCTTCATAGAAAGACCTTAGCTTTAGGACCTCCTTTATGAAACGATCCTTACTATGTGATTCACAACCGGTAAATAACACCTATTGCGTACGGCATGAGATACCAAATAATTTTAAATACACAATTTCAATATCATTAATATCCCCCACTTTTTCGAGAAACGAATTTCGCGAGATATGACTTCGAGGAATTTTATTTCCGCGTCAAAGAACGAGATGCCGTTTCTTTAACAAGTGAAACACTTCCGTAAACAGTATTCGAACTTCGCCCATCGGTTCCTGTTCCTTTTTTCTCCCCTCGCGCGTGTTATACGGAGTCAACCGGGCCTCTCCTCCCTCCCTCAAGAAGCTAGCAATCCAAATGCGGGAGACTGAAAATAAGCCCATAAAATTTTATTGAGCCCATAATTCTATTTTTTTTTTTTTTAAGATATCCCCCTTACGATGCGAATGAGGAGTTTCCGTTTACTTTGACGCCTGCGTCTTCATCATTTTTTTTATGAGTGCGCGAGTGGCAGGAAGTGTGGAAAAGAGAGAGAGAGAGAGAGGCCGTAGCAGAGGGAGAAGTGTGGATGAATGATGGAAGCAGGACGGGAATCCGGGGATGTTGGTTTTGCGACGAGCTTATGGGGCGACGAGAGATGCATACGAGAGAGGGTGGGGTCGGTATTGGGTGAGATTCGTCACGCGGGGGGAGGGTTGGGTCGGGAGTGTTCAGGCGAGGAACATGGAGGGGAGGGAGGCAAAGTAAGGGTGGGGGAAAAATTTTGGGGACGGAAGAGTTGGAGGTCCAAGCCTTGGAATTTAATGGCCACAAAAAAGGGCAAGACGCCATGTGGACGTGTGGTTCTAGATAGCAAGTTATGGACTAAAGAGGTTCATAGTACCCATTTCTCTTTAAGGCCCTCTCTTGTCTTCTACGGACCGAGCAAGATTCCAACAACAGCCCTGTGTTATTTTAATTCCTGGTGGGCCGCATGGTCTTTGCTTCATTAAAGTGCTGTGAAACTCATAAATTCGATGCCTGTTCGATTAAGACTTGTGCGTGCAGGATTTTTCATTCCCTTGCCATAGCTCTCTTTCTCTCGCTTTGTCGTCGCTCTTCGGTACATTCACTTGATTCTCATATATGTAATACATGTATGTAGAGATATACTGATGTTTAAAATAATGAGCCGACAGCTGGGATCTATAAATGAAATTCTCTACGCATACAATAGAATAATCGTCCTTCAACCGTAATAAAAAATTTAGAATGAGTTTTCTATCAAACAGGGTTCGTCTCTTGGTCTCAAAAAATATTCAAACTGATATCTATAATCTATAGTCTTAATATTAGTCGATTATTAGAGTGATTGTCGAGGAATTTATGTGACGACGTGCCGTAAAGACAACCAAGTTTTTCTCAGGAAAACTTGAAAGCTTCTAAAGTGCTAAACAGAATAACATCATATTTCAGATAAAATTGGACGGGTAGGTTTCGCATATCATTCTTTTGAAAAAAGTCAAATACCTCGGAAGATTTTAAAGAGTCTAGGTTCAAAATAATTCACAGGACAATATTTTTTGTTAATTCATTACTTTCCATACATATGGGTTCTTAATTTTTTCAAATTTATATTATCATGCATCTCTGGAACACGTCATTTGGCGTTTTCTAGGCTAAAAAAGAAATTGCTTTAAAAGCATGAAATAGAAGTGATGTTCATGGCATCTAAAATTATGGTGGCACTCCACATTTACTTGCAAAAATCACGATGATAGACGCGGAAAAAGTAATGATGCTCTAAAGCCGCAATTCCCCTGAACTCTTCACGAATTTCATAATATAGAAGAGAAATTTGGACAGTAAATTTGATTGCCCGTTGTCTTTTTGTGATGAACTGAGGCACTAAACTCCTTTTGGTCGTGCCCACAAGGGAATATGAGAACTGTACGGAGCCAGCTATTTTAACGCGTTTCCACTAACGCACTGTGGCTAGGAGAGGTCTTTTTATCCGCCTTTCCCTTACTTCCATTTTTCAGATAATTGGAGTGCCTAGAATATCCCTTGCGTTCATGCCGCAAAGTTGTCGCCCGAAGGCAACTAACTCACGGGCGATCACAAAAGAGAGAAGGTGCGGGTTCTATTCAAGAGGACACCGTTGAGGAATATTTCGAAAAAAATGGAAAATTGCAAGTTTCTAATTTTCTCTTTGCTAAATTTATCCAATGCAACATAAAAAATTGTCTGTAGTAATAAAGGAGGAATGCATATCACATCCATGAATTTGAGGGTATTTTTTTCCCCTTCCTTACCAAATATTTTTATTTAGTGCTGTATCACTGGCCACTCTTTCGATGAGTTAGATGGATCAGAATTCCAATTTTGATAATGGCCATATTCAATTTTGTATTTTGGTGAAATGATTTTCTATCTGCTACATCATATGATAAAATAACTACATCCTGATCGGTTGTAAAAAGGACAAGGATCGAACTTATTGAGGGTGTAATTCATATGGAAATATGACATTTGTACCAAGCCTATACTTTGTGGAAACGTTTCATTTCGTAAAATTGAATTTTATCTAGTATATACCGCGTAACTATGATGATGACCTATTTTTTAGAGCCTCCTGTCATTTTTAAAATACTATAAACGGCTGGAACTATGGTCGCTATAAGAATAAATAAATACTAAGATTTTTTTTATTTTTCGCCCCGGCAAACACCTTTTTGATCTGCGACCCGCTTTCAAAAATGCATGCAGATAGGAGGGTAGGAGGTGTCATCAAAGTTCTTTCGTAATTAAAAAAGGACATACCGTGAGCAAGCAAAAAGGAAATGTGAAGGCTCACATGGAGACAAGAACCTCGGTGGGAACAAAATGTAGGGAATATGTGGTGAGCCTAAGTTAGGAAATCCATTTAAATACATTGTGATGAATTTCTATGCTGCATTCATGACCATATTTACGGAAATAGAAATCGCATATGCAAAGGTAGTTGAACGTGAATTGACTGTCAAAAAGAGAATTTTTCAATTCCCTTCATTCATCCCAGATGAATTTTAATTTTTCTATATTTTTGGGTTAAGCCTCCCAGCTCTATCGAGTTAATCACGAGGAGAAAAGTTCTACCTCGTCCGCTCTGAGTGGTGGAGATGATTACATTTTTTTAAATGTTATTATTAATAGTTATTTTACTGGTAAAGGCAGGTTTTGGATGGACACAACAACCAAATAAATATCATGTTTCTTCTAACAAAACACAGCCCAACTGCTCTCATTCTCCTATCACCAATTTAACAAATATAGTACCTTAAAAGTCTACAACAAGCCCCTCTTCCTCTCTGTATGCTTCCTTCCTCCCAACCATTTTTGAAAAAATAGACCTATATGCACGATGTTTGCAATAAATGACCAAATTTCTCTTATTTCCTAATCTTGTAATAAACAAAAGCTACATGGACTCAAATACGAATACATAAGGCCTAAATAAAGGACACCTACTACATATTTCTTCGTTCTTAAAATTTGATAAGCACAGCGTAATAAAGGCAAAATGCAATGATTCTTGATATCACTAGACCAAAGGCACCCACTTGGTTGATAATGATCAAATGAAATCCATGTTGTACAAGAAAAAAAGCTTTCCAATTTATTTTTACTGGTAATCGCAATTTTAGAATTTCAAAAAATGCTTAAACCGCAATATTATTTCCTCAAGCCTGACTGAATTTGCGAGGTTAGTGTGTTTTTATTCTAATTTAATTCTCGAACAGACAAATTAATTAGGCCACCGAGGGAAGTTAAACAAATGGTTGCATTTGGATTAAGTAAATTAACTTGATATAACACTTAGTTCGAACGTGAAGTTTCAGTCACCTTCTGATATCAGATGAGAATTCAAAGGCTTAACATTTTAGTGTACCTGCGTGCAATTCTGCAAAATTCGCGGAAACTGCAGAAATGCCTATCTTTGATATTGGAATTTTATCGATTATGGATAGTGTCGCCAAAACTTCCTTGGTTTCTTATCGGATCTTATCTGAAATGAATTTCTTTTTTCCCGATTATTTATGGGAAGAAAGGTCTCGCCCTAATTTCTAGTCCCCTCCTACTATTCTTTTTCAAAGCTTCTGTTCTCTTCACTTCCCGTGTCATGTCGAGGAAGTTTCCGCAGCAATGGCATGAAAAAGCTTTGCATTACGAGCTCGTATTTCATCTTCTTGGTACGTAAATTTAAACATTTGAATTTACTTTTTTCTATAATGCCACCCAATTCATTTTAATTCAATTAGTGCGTAATATTTAAATAAATTTCAATGATGGGAAATGTTAATTAATATTTAAATCCAATCATCACTTTTTTTTAAATTGCATGTTTCGTGTAAATAAATATTGATCTAATTCGTTTGGTGGCAATGAACAAGGTAAGGGTTAATTTAAAAAAGTGACTTATCTCATAAAGTTTGGAAAACTTTTTAATTTAAATAACATATTAAAATTAAGTTAAAAGGAATAATTTTATTCCCTTGTTTATAATCCATCCATCATGGTGGTCTCCCGTGGCCTTCCTCAACGGTGGTTTTAACGTGACACCGTCACTAGCTTGATAGATAACCCCATTAATCAACACAAAGATTGGTTTGATAGGTGACAGTAGAACTCACTTATTACTAAGCCCAATAGAATCTGAAATTCAGCGATCAGGGGAGGGGGGTCAGTCTTTTCCATATGCCGCTTCTAGTTTCCCAGACAGATCTCGTAGCCGAGAAATGGCATAGCTTGGATGAAGTTGAAGGGGCTCAGATACGTGTCCGGAAATCGTAATCGGACCCTCGGCCATTAGTTGGTTCGGTTGAATGTTGCGGGAACCTTCCCTGCTGCGATCCGAATTTGCTTTACAAAGATAGAGAGCGATCCTATGGCATCGTAATATTACGCCCTGAAGCGCGAATACCTTTGCGGTAGCCCTCGAAATTGTCTCCTTCCCTCTATCGCCGAACAGACACAGGTTTGTCAAAACGGGTCATAAACGTTTCCCACAGATGTATCGTGCTATAATCAGTGGCGAGATTAAACGCGGGTCAAGTGGATGTTTTGCTCGCAATATTCGTGTGCCGTGCCAAGGCCGTCCTGTGTCTATATTTATGTGCATGTTTGGCACTTACAATTTTGAATGCAAGGTCCTCGAGCGTGTTTTTCGCAAGACCATGTGCTGTTTTCTCCCTCGGTCACTCATTATGAAAGCCTCGAAGCTGCCTGCCGAAGAAGCGAAGGAGAAGAAGACTACACCGGTTAGTGGGCGAGATCAGCACTCTCCTCACACATTCCCAATCGATATTTCAGGTGCCCACCGAAAACAAATAAAGAGGCAATTTCCGTTCCAGAAGGTCCTGGTAGCTCAGGAAGTCAGACATTGATTTGTGCACAGAACCTCGCTAAATATTTTATTAACGTAGTCTGAAGATGAAGTGCTACAAGGCAGGGATATTTGGTCGTAACTGCTGTAGCCGCACATTCCACCAGCGAATAGGATATAAGCAGAAGTTCCATCACCAAAGTCACACGTTACCGCCTCAGTTAGGAAATTCTACTGGTTGACGTTGTAGAGCACTCATCCTATGTCTCTATACCTGTTGCAGAAGGCACTGTGTACTGCCATTGCAAGGTCTATAGTAAATACGGCATACAGATATTCTCCACTAGTCTGGACCGAAATCCTGTCCTTCATAATGGAAGGCGTGCATTTGAAATCCAGAATTACCTATGACATTCTCGTCATATCCAGAGAAATTCTCCAAAACTAGTATTACCTATGGCTATTATTTACCTTTTTCTTTTAAATCTTAAATCAATAATGTGATTTTCTCACTCATTTCTCCGGATGGAGCACATATGTAACCAATAATCTGTAATCGCACAATCTATAATTCGGAGACGACTACTTAGGCCGCTAAAACCCCTTTGTGGTATCGGAAGAGTTTTCAATCCACATTTCCAAGTCGTGACTCGGTTTCAATTGATGACAAGTTTTCCTGTAATTCATAGGAAGTTAAGTGGACGTAATGGTTAATTCTTTACGCGGTAAAATCGATTAAAAAGAAGTTAATGAGATCTAATATATATTATTAGTCACTAATTCGTCGTATTTCCCTTTATCAGTCCTCAAGCGGGTGGCACGAACTCGTGCTTCCGGTGGAAAACGGTGACTTCGCTCATTCCAAGTTAAATTACATAATTGAAGGCCTGAAAGCAATAATTACAAAATATCCATGGATAATTTGCTAAGAAAAAGTTGGCACAATCTAATTTCCTTGCTCGGAAAGGGAGCGACTGAATCTTAACCAGTATATGACGGGAGAAAGGAAGAATAATTGTAAAGAATGAATAGAGGGCGTGACTGCTTTAGGTGTACATCTCACCAACGAATTGAAAATAGTTTCTTCTTGTAATACTCGGCATATCTTGTTTCGAACGAGTGAGGTACCCCCTGACTTTACATGTATTTACAATGAATATGGCTATCCACTGCCTCAGAATCATATATATCTGATATAGAAAAGTGTAATACAGGTAATAACTTCGAAGTGTTAGATAGTAGCAATACTATAAGTAGTGCTCAATAAAGTTTGGATCAGGTACACTAAAGGATATGAGATTATTGTGGGGTTTATAAAGCAACATATGCTGCCCATCATGAACTATTAACATTTTTTGTTTGATTTATTGTTGAAAGTTTCAATCGACGAATCAAGTAGGATTATCTGTATCATGAAATCCAAACCCACAGCTTAATAACTTATTGTTTAATTGATTTTATTGAACCAAATAAACCTATGAATATATATATATATATATATATATATATATATATATATATATATATATATATATATATATATATATATATATATATATATATATATATAGTGAGTCGTGGTAGTCCAGGGATAGTGTTGGACTACTGACCGGAGAGCCAAGGTTATTCCCGTGCAAACCTCTCTGGGCACCCTCAACTCCACCCAAGGTATGACATTTTTCGGGTACCAGACCTTCCTGGGATACCATGACCGGCACAGGGAATGGCACTGGCTCCCCTACCTTCCGGTTGATAACTATGTTTATGGTTACTTTGATATATATACCAGATTAACCATTGATTCTAATGTTTTAGCGTTACATTTTGAGTACCGCGGAGAAGTAAAGATATAGGGAAAAGATGAATGCAATATTCAGAAAATACGCATATTTAATTTTTTGCATTTGATTGACAGATAAGTATACATATTTGGTTGACTAGTCAAATATTGTTTTTTTTAATACTCCATGATTTTATTGAGCACCCAAGAGTTCTCATTTATCATTAATTTTTAGCATCAAAGTAAGAGCCCATCCGAATCATCCAAATTTAGTCGCAAATCACAAACTACGTAGTTACTCTGTAAATAATTGCCAATTCTCAGATTAAATGAATTTACAACTTTAGGTGAATTTAAATTTAGGGTTATGCAAATATTCATTTAAAGATGAATGGCCTCAGGAAATCGAATTCTGAAACAGTATTAAATAAATGCATTTAACTTGCTTCTTTTTCCATCAATGGTGTAACTGAATAATAAATTTTAGAAAATTCACGAATCTTTATACTTTAATACCGAATTTTTCACGTTATAACTAGGTCAAATTCATTGCATAGCTTGTTTTACGGGGCACCACAGCTGATCCAATGTAATTTAAATATTCACCTGCAAACGTCCGCACAATGGAATTTTTTATCCGCAATAAAGAATTGACAGATATTAAACTTCCTCACAATAAATATTCACGATTCCCGCAGGAATGTCTACCAAGTTAGGTCATATTAATATGGGCGGGCAGAACCCTTTGATCAAAATTGTCATTGTTTGTTTATTCCTCGCCCTTTTAAAGTCTGCTTCAGTGTAATTACCTACTTGAAATACTATCTCTCACTTTTAGAAAAAGTTGATACCTGGATTATTTTATTTCAGCCTAATTTTGTTTTCAAATGTATCTACCAATGTAATAACTTACTAAAAAAATAACTATTTCAATATGAAATTCATGAGTATTCATCACTCATAATGAGTGGTATTCTCAAAAAGTGCTCAGAAGTTTTCTTTTCGGAAGAAAATAATAGTAATTGTTGAGAGTTGATTTGAATACATATGTTTGTAGGCCTCAAAGTTGCACTCGAAATAACCGTTATCATACTCTGGTTGAAAATTTGATCGCCCAAGAGTCTAAACCGCTGTGCTGTCATGGTCATTTATTTCACAACTGTCGCAATCTAGTTAAAGAATACTGATAATGAAATATTTGGAAAAATAGAAAAATAATTTAACATTTTGTTCTCTTTGGATTAGATAGTTGTAGAACAGAACATGTTGTGCGATAAGTCCATTTTAAATTAAACTATCCACTTTTAGAAGGAAATGACAGAGGTTACATGGCAATTTTTACACGGGATACTGTGGGAATAAAAAAGAATAATTTCATGCTCAACTCCAATTTCTCTGTTCCGACTAAATATTCCTAGCACTACCCGAATGGGACTATATGTCAAAATAGAAAATCAGTAGTCAAAGTGTCCGGGAAGTTAAAAATATGACATCGGTTTTATTTTTAAATTCATTGTTTTTAGCTGTAAGTCACCGCAGCCGCACGGAATCTTTTTTTCCCCTAGTTTTTGAAACAATTATGTAAATGAAAACATGAATTCTAAGAAAGTATATGAGTGATGTATTAAGGATAAGGATTAGTTCATTATGCGGCAAAGCCGCACTGGAATGGAAAAATATTTTCCCCCTAATTCAGAGACTGGAATCCCATGAATTGGGACACACCTACAGTTTTACTTGATTAAGTAAGTTTTGTTTGTTTTTAGAGTGACGGAATACTCTCATTTGGGCACAGGATTCATTCATCAGCATCAGAGCTGTTCACTGCAGCATCCATGTATCTCACGCTACTGTACTCCTTCCGTCTACAAAAAGCCTTATAAATACATAGATCTATAATATATAAATACATAGAGATCCTCCGTATTTTAATTTCTCTCTCTTCCACTCATTCCTTCACCCTTTACCGTGGCCTCCGGAAAAACTGGGAATTAAGAGGCATCATGAAATAATGCATTTTCTTTTTCGATCCGTTCCGATTGTGTTGGTCATGTCTTGTTTCGCCTACCCTTCTTAAAGCCTCCTCGTTTCTTCTTTATCTCGTATAAATGAGATTCATTGAAAAACGTGAATATATAAAACCCGCTTTTAATATCATATTGAGCTCCTCACTCAGTGAAATCTGATCCAAACGTCCTCTATTCTTCGATCGAATTTTATAACCTTTCCTTCCATGCTTTTATTTGTCCTACTTATTTGATCGAACGGAATTCTTTTTAATGCCGAAGGTTCTTCTTTTTTCCTCTTCCTTTCATGAATTGTTCCCAAAACTCCTGTGAGTTGCCTCACAATTTTTTCGATTTATTTTGTCCTTTGCAACGAAATCCATGTAAAGAGTTACTTCCGAATTCCATTTAAGATACAAAGACGTAAATCGTATATCCCGGAAGGGAGATATTTTCGATTCCGATGACTAAAGGGAGATTTTTTTTACTTGCACAACCACTTGCGAGAGTACTTACGTCACTGCTCTTGTACATTGTGGGTTCACGTTTTAAATTAGCCAGTTTTAAATTGGAGCTCTCAGTCCTCCCTTCGTCATCCATTCATAACATTTCATTCAATCCCTCTCGAGTTCCTGGCGTTTCGATCGATTTCTTGAACCTTTGAGACGCTGTAAGTACTTTTTTAACGTATCCGCTACCCATTTGTTTTTTAATTTTGCATGACAATGGATTTTCATGAAACCAATATCCCAGAGTAACTCATTTTGCGTAAATTTAGTTGGCATAGGTATAGTTCGATAGGAATGAATATTCCTCCCATGAATCCAATGTTCAGGTTCATTGAAAATAGGAAATCTAGGTCCCTTTTTAAACATATTTGTATTACATAGAGATATTTCAATTTTCAAGCTGGATTAATATGGAAATACTGACATCATTAATTTCCCTTGGCTGCTAATTTTTTTGCTTGATATGTAATTAACCAAATGGAAAATATATTAAAATTAATTTAAAAAATATCCATATGAGCTTTAATTTGTAATTCAGATATTTTTTTGCCTCTAAAAGCATTATTAATATGGGAATTATATCATCATCTTTTTTAATTAATATAATGGCTTGATGAACAAAATAGATGAGCCTCCCAGGCGGACACATGAAATCGCTCGAAATTGTCTTTAAACTCACCCGTTCAATACTTTAATTTTCAGAAAGCTTTTATAGATTATATGCTTGATTATATGCTTTTCTAAACTAAAATTATGCTCCATTCAAAGCATGCTTTTATAGATTATATGCATGATTATATGTTTTTCTAAACTAAAATTATGCTTCATTTAAAGCATGGTTTCAGTTAAATGATAGACCTTGAGTGATAATTCATTGAAACATTTTTATTGCAATGTATAACAGCAGGTAATCGTTTCTAGTTGACATTTTACATCATAAGAATCAGTCTTCTGTGTTTGCGTGCACGCTGTAAATAGAAAGCAAGCCTGGTATAAATAAATGAGCGTTAACATAGCTGAGGAATGATATGCCAACTTAGCACAAATATGTACACTTCAGTAATACCATTTCTATATTAAATGTGTGTGTATATTTGAATTTTATTTCGGCGTCACGCCTGTGACTACTTATATTCACTTCTGTGAACAGTTTTCGTGTATATTTATGAATCAGTAACAGCCGAAGCTCTAATGCTGAGGTCTAAATGTAAATACTCTCCTACCTACCTTTGATCGAATACTTTACCAAATCATGGCAGCGTAGGAACACGAAAAAAGAACGCTTCACCAAAACATAATAACAAGTAAAATAAAAGATTAGTAATGACCTGTCGTTTAAGTCTTGTATCTTAATTCATATTGCACTATGGTTCGTACATGCAGAATGAATGCAAAGGATGCCACCATGGTGTTTGACAGGGGGTCTTCAGCCAAAGAGAAACTGGTAAAACATGTAAATAGAACCCTCAAAATATGCAATATTTTAATGAAAATGCATTACAGTATTTGAAAAAATATATATGTGATCATTGAAAACATCATCAATTTTTACAATGACTGAGAAAAATGGAAATATATGCATGTAAGCTTTACAAGCTTGTGTTGTAACAAAATTTGAAGGAATAATTTGATAATTATTATTTATTATATTTGAGTTTAACGGGCTTAAATTTTAGCAAAGATATATTTTCCTAAAAAATGGAATCCTTCTATGAACGTTAAGATCGTGCCTCAGAGGGGAAATACGTGTAGCGTTAATTTAAAACAGGGGCATTTTATCAGGGAGCTTGCAGAAGTGTTTCTGGGTTCATTAAGGCCAAGTTAGATCGCAGATAATTTCAAAGACATTCAAAACCATCCATTACCATCGTAACACCCCAAAAAAGTAGATACATATCAGCTTAGGAGTCAATTTATTTTAATCAATGACCCTTTGGCGAGCCTCCGATAGCATCTTACACCAAATTAACACGGCCCTCCAAACTGTTAAATACATCAACTTGACTTTCCAAAAATGGGAAGAAGTATTGAAGATAGAACATTTTTAGTATTTGATGTAAATTACTGTACCATGATCTCATTTTCCCCCCTAATGTTTTGATGGAATAGTTAATTAGCTCCCTTCTATATGGCCTTCTATTACATTCCCTCAATTTCAAAACCTTCCTAAGTAAATGGAAATGTGAATTTTATAACCCCACAGAAAATTCCTCTTTTATATTCAAATTTGCTCCGTTGATGGGTCGCTGGGAAAGTCAAATCTCTACAGCGAAGGTTTTTCAATGTTTCCCAACTTACTCAGAGGTATTTCAGGCACGCGTTTTCGTCTCTAGTGAGGGTACTTAACTGATCTTCCTGTTTTTAACAGAACTTGCTTCAATTTCGCAAATGAACTGCACGAGAAGTGGTCCTCTTCAGCTCCGTTTGCACTTGTCTTTCGTTCCAGCAGCAAAAAATGTCGTTGTTCTGATTGAGATCTCCAGCGAATCTAAACGTTGGCTATTTTAAAAAACTCCAGCATAACCGTTCCACTCAGGGTATATTTTCCTCGTTCACTTCCCACTTTCAAGGAGGCGTGGAAGGCGCATAAATTCATTGCCTTTTAGTTGGTAGACCCCGAATTATTTTAAGTTACTTCAGGGTAACTTTTAATTCCAGAATAAGCCTTCATTTTTAATCATTAGCTTTAATTCTACAGTTTTTTAAATGCTCAGCATTTTTTTATGAATAGTCGGTCATATTTCGTGGCGTGATAACGTCTCTCATAATGATATATTGTACTAAAAAATATGCCATACAGGGTAGATTTTCGTCGTACATTGATGATAGAACAATGAATCATTTTATTGAAAGGATCTGATAGGTGCAAATAACGTGTTTTTTGACCATGCATGCCCTTTACCTCGAACTGCCTATCAAATCTCATCACTGCATATTTGATTTGGGCACTGTATTATATTTTTAACGGCTCTGAAAAACTCCAACATAAATCTAAAGAAGCTTATCTAATTTTTTAATAGATGATATTTAAGTAATTTGTTTTAATACTTTGACTTTGTAAAGCAGTCAATGAATATCAAGCCAGATTTACTTCAAAAGACCTGCATTTCGTAAATCCGTCACGATTATATACCTGTATAATAAATCTTAGACATTTCGCTTCCGTATTAGCGAGGAGACGTATTTTAGAAAATAAAATATCCTAAGGTACACATAATTTCAGCCTGGAAACAGGACTGGTTTTCTATTATATCCTAGCTGCTGTCTTTTTGATTTAAAGAAAACGGCATCCAAAATCTAGAGATATCAATTATGCGGGTATACATGTAATAATACAGAAGCTACGTATTTTTAAAACTTGTAATCACCTGTAATGATGGTTAATCACGTTTGATTATGAATAAATCCATAAAATAATAAGATGAGACAATATTCTATGGTTGACAAATATCAGTGTGATCAGTGCAAATTTTTCTCCCACTGTTTTTCGATCTTCGTTTACTTCTCTTACTCTTGTGAGTGAAAATAACGACGATCAAGTGAAAGCCAAGGTATGGTCGGGACCTTGTGATATATACCAGGTCAAGTTAGCCACGCGCGTGCTTAAGATGGTGTCCCTGAGTAAGGTCTAATTAATTTATTTCTTACCTGCCATTTTCGAGCCACGCGGTATTTATTCTCCCACGCTTGAACCGCGCTCGTGTTCGTCGAGGAAAGTGGTTATTATGCGATTGAAGGCGCGCGCGAAGTTTCGCTTATTTATTTTTTTCCCTCTTCTTTCTTGACCGTCGTGAAACGCGGGCTCCGGCGCAAGAGAGAGAGAGATAGCTGGGTGGAGAGGGGTAGGTGGGAGAGAGGAGGGGAAAGTACGAGTGTCATGCGACAGCGAGTGTGAAAGCCGCAGCCTCCATCTTGAGTTCTCTGGGTTGAAAGCGAAAGTGGGTAACGGGCAGCGGCAAGTAGTGGGTAGGTATGTCGGCGAAGGTCGCTGCTCGAAAGTAGTGCCAAGGGCGTCGACACGCGATTCCCGACATGAGTCGTCTTTTAGTTTTCTTTCTTGCCTCGGGGAATCCTTGCTCTCGGGTAGTCCATTGTTCACCCTCCTACCGAAGCGACGCGCTGCGAACACTCGGCGATGTGCCCGCGACCCTTTAGCCTGCTGATGAGCTTTACCCAGGTGCTTCCTTGGGGGGAGCGAGGGAGAGTGGGAAAAATTCATTCACCACCCAAGAAGAGTTCATTTCGAGCAAGTTTAAATACATTTCGAGTTTGCTCAAAGTGTAATTTACTCGACGGCGTTTGAATTTCCGTGGTCCGGGAAATTAGATTTCATATTAGTCAACATAAAATAGGTATATCATTTTAGTATCTGTAATTGAAAAATGTATGTTTAAAATACTATGTCGTTATGTCTTTGATGAACATTTCAAGGGACTCTGAGGTTTTCAAGTAACTTTGTAATGAGATTCTAGGAGGAAGCAATAGTCGAATTTGTTTCAATTGATCATAATGATGTATTTAATATGTTGAGCGAATTTAGAATAAAAATTTCTTATGAGTATTTAAGAGATGATACCGTAGACTTAGATTTTTTTAAATTTCCTCAAAATAAATATTTTTCTTTCCAATTGCAATGAACCTTGGGGCAATTAAACTCTAAATGATTTAAATGCCCTATCCTATTTTAAATGTATTTTTTCTTCAAATATTTGATTTTATTTTATTAGTCACGAAATACTGCAGACAAATACCTAAACTTCCTTGGAGTAAAATTAATTTGAATATTTGAAGATGTGTTCTTAACTAAACCCCTCTTAACTAAAATAAAATTGAAGAGGGACGGTTTCGGTTGTACGCATTTAGAGTATTTTCATACTTCACGCAATTGTGACACTTGTTCATTTTCCTGCATCTCAACATTGAAATATGTAGTTATAAATAAACAAGTAAAAGAAAATAAAAGGTTTATAAATAAATTCACGTCATCATAAATTGTCATTAATGATTTAATAACTGTGGGCCCATCAAAACATCGATTTTAATTAATTATTCATCTATTTAATAATTGATTACCATTGAATAAATAACAATATAATGATTTCATTTTTAATGCTTATTAAATAGCCTGCAGAAAATTGTGTCCGAAATAATAATCATAAAAATCATATGGCAAATACTTTTCCTTAAATTAAAACATTTCCTCGCACATTTTTTCCCATTTGTTTTACATTCTGTTCATTTTCATGTACATTTTTCCACCATGACCAACACTATTCCATGTGTATCACCCGTTAGTAACAAGGAGTTGTATTGATTGAGGCATGAAAATTCAATGAAAGAATGAAAGTATATTTCAAAGAAATCTCACCCTTAAGCCCCAGCCAAAAGCGGAACTTTTCTTTCATTTTCCAGTTCAATATCAAGCACGTCGTGGCATTTAATTTATTTCAATCCTAAGAATGAGCTCATTTGAAAGCAACTTTCTTTATAAAAAAATCTCTTCATTGCAATGAAAACACTTCCTTTGTCTCCTTTTCAAACGCTTAATATTTTGGTCATTTGCTCTCTTTTCCCTTCTCTTTGAGAGCTTCCGTTATAAAAAGATCTCTAACAAAGTGCTCATGGCTTCTTCGGGCAATTTATCCTCAAAGACCTTTCCTCCAGCCGTGAAAATTCTTTCCTAACGCCTCCGGGTTCCAATACTGCCGATGAAAATTGCCGATGCCCTCCGATCCTCATATTCACTACCTGCTGTGTAATTTGAATCAGTGCCTCTCCCCTTGAATTTCGTAGCCCTACGGTTTCCCCGTAAATTAGCTTGAGTTTTGCGGAAGTGTTAACGAAAGCCGAGATGTAAATCGTTGATTAATATTCACAGGGTTTCGCGAGCGAATATAAATTCTAGACGGGGGTAAATTAGTTGAGCGCAAGAGTTAATTGATAAAATAATTTTGCTGAAGCGTCACCTCCTTAATTGCATTACAATATCGACGGTTAATTTAATCACAACAACATTATAAATTACGGCAGTATGTTTGCAGAGTATATCATAAAGTGCGCCTCTCGTTGGATTTATAAAGATTGACTGATTCTCAAGTACCTAATTTTAATACTGAGACGAATTTGAGCTGAAAATTTGTATTGAACTCGCTTTTTGTAACCAGCGTCAGAAAAATATTTTTTCAAATGTAAATACTTTATACAAAATGGCTGTCTTCGTGGTTTAAAAATTATTTTTTTTTCACATCTATTCTAACAGTGAAAACATCGTGTTAAATGCATCAACTACAACCTTTGATTCATTAAAAACTGTGTTAGCAGAAAATACGATAGTGGAAACTGCCGTACATACTGTACTGTATTGCCCACTCTTCCAGATGCTTTGGGTTTACAATTTGAGTTCAGAATAAATATTTGGCCTCTAATATCCAGTGTCAGCTTTTGTTAGAAGTTCGCTTGATAGTAAATCTCGTCCAATGCTGTAAACAATTACTCAAGCATGGACGGGTACTGAATGACCACTCCGGGTTATGTTATTTCCAAATCAAAAATATCAGCGACAAATCAGCAACTCTCAGACGTGCTGATGTGTCTATCTTTTTACTAAATATCTTATATTCTTTCAAATATCCGACCTATTCCTCATAAAATGTTTTTGTCCATTTGTCTATAAGATCCATGTACTTATTATACGCACTATTTTTTCCGATCCGAAAAATGTCATGAATTTAGAAAAAATTCTTCAATATTTCATCCTTAACAGATGGTAATTTGGGATAATTTGTTTTTATTAGTCCGATAATTATATTTTTTAATATGCTCACCCAAGGTTGTTTAATACATATTTGTGTATTTACAACCCGATTACAATTCATGGGGCTTGAAATTATATTGGCAATATATGCTTAAGTTCTGTATTTTTAGTAATTTTCTTTAAACTAAAGGGTTTCTCACTGTGGGAAATACTTTTCTTGAATGTAATGTTCTAACGTATTGGCGTCTCTAATGGATTGGTCGAAATCAATAGATACTCTTTCTCAATATTGAAAACAACCGTCGATAGAACTTTGTTACTCTCTCGATGTTTTGGCAAAGGTAACATTTGGGCTTTCCTTCTCGCTGAAATCACGTTATATTTTGCATTTCGATTTCATTAAGGCACATCAGGTTGCTCACTTAGATCGGACAGGCGTGACTTAACTGTGAAGTTATGTAGTCGATTTGGAATGACTTTATCTAAAGTCAATCTTAAAGAAAAAATTGCAAGTATCGAAAAATTTTACTTAGGAAAATGCATTACGGCATATGTTTCATTCTTTGAGTGCATTTTACTGGGATGAAAATAGACTCATACCCGTTGAACCGTTCCTCCAGTACTACTGCGGCTTTCCTTAGTCTATTTAAAAATTTGTTTTTTGAACCTAAAGGGTAGTTTTCACTTATTGACTGCTGAAATCAGGACCAAAAATGACATATGTATGAGACGTAGTCCACATGGATGTTTTCAGGAATGAAATATCGATATAATTCTATATCTGGAGAAAACTACAAAAAAGAATATTGTTTTGAATTTTGTCATCGCTGAAGTAATTTTCGTATATCCGAAAAAGATACAATGCGGGAACATGGGAGGAAATCAGAAAAGAGACTCAGCTTAAACAGTCACATCAACCTTAAAGAGAAAGCTAGCTGGGAGTCTACATCACACAAGGACTGTCTCATGGATCATGCAAGGCACTGGAAATATTCCCAGCGAGAAAATGAACCACCGTTGAATCGCACGACTTTAAAGAATCGAACTGGGTTCATCGGTTATGGAAATCCTTGCAAACTAGCCTCCGAACTGTCTCAAACAACCTACGCCACCGATGTCGAAATGTTGGCATTCCTTCCAATGCTTTCGTCGAGTAACCCATAGGACAATGAAGAGATTATTGGAGTATTATTGTCCGTGGAAAAGACTCCAACACCGGCTTAGTCTCTCGGTAGTCATATGTATCATTGTAGCAAGTGCGTTCCCTTGACCTGGATATGGCGAATGGGCACGCCCACATCCCACGAATCACCCCTCACCTCCCATACCCTCCGTGTGCCGCCCATCGTCGTAGCCAGTGCTTTACGATATTCGAATTTGATGTTATCGAAATATCGAGAACAAGAACAAAATCCTATCGCAAGAGGATGGATAAAGTGATAAATGAGGGAGCTGAGTAGAAGAGGCGAAATGAAATCGGGAACTCATCGTGAAGCATTGGATTTGTTGGCAACGTAATAGAAGGAAAAATGGTGAGAAAAGTTCCGCAAGGAAGACCAAGGGATAAATACTATGATCAAATATAGTGGGACAGTTCGTATAGGAGAGAGGAGGATGAAAGGCTAAAGTAAAAAAATCAATGGATTTAAACAGTCATGGCTGCATCTCGCACTCTGTATCAAGTTTACCTTACGTATCGCTCTAACTCTCCGTTATGCGCAAGTTTAAAAACACGTACCTATTCAAGGTTCCGATTTGCAGTCCATAGCTCAATTTTTTTTTGTCGGTGAAATATACGTAAGAGATTAATGATATTGATATAGGTGCCACAGTCGTTCTACTAACCCGCGATATATACTAATGATAACCATATTTTTTTCACCGTGATTAGATGAGTATATCGATGCCGAGTACGGTGGTACGCAAATGCATAAGAAATGCAATAATGCGTATCCACAAATATTAGCTGAATCGAAATCGCATAGCTGAAATTAATATCGCATATCGAAACCGAAGCTTTGTGTTATTGAGCAGCCCTAGCCGCATCTCCACCCTGCCATCCCCATTCCCCTCCCAAGCTCGTTCCCGTCCTCCTCCATCCCGCTCGCCGCCCTCCACTCCTCTGGCAATTAATTTCTTCTCTCCTTTCCGATACCACACCACTTTACTCCTGGATCTTTCGCTTCCTTTTCTTATCTTCTTCGACATGCTCTCCTCTCCCCTTCTCCCGGAAAACCCCGTTATCCCTTCCTGGGTTTCCTCTTCCGGCTCCAAGCACCCTTTAACCACTCTCCCAGGAAGCGCCAATACCTCCCAATGCTTCACTCAAGCTTGCGTTCATCAAGCAGTCAAGTCACCTGGAGCCAGGGCCCAGGTGGCCTCTTATCTCATCTAATAACCAATTCCGACTTTGGCAGGCGATTGGACGTAACGGAAAAATAAGTTTACTCATTATTCTTTTTTTTCGAGCTGTTCTTTTATTGATGTCAAGTCACTGTGTTGTTGCCCTATTTCTTTCTGTTACCCAGAGAAACGGGTTGCTGGGCGGAAGACTGGAGAATTTATTTTTATGGAATCCACGTTGCTTCCCTTTCCATGCATCACCCACAAAAACGAGAGCAATAAATCACAGACTCGTGTGCTCAAAAATTTAGTCCCCTTCTATTATGTTCCATTTCTCTTAGTTCAAACCACATACCCATTATTTATTTCCGATAACTTGTTAAAATATTTCATTTTCTTGCCTATAAACTTATGCTGGTGATTTCATGAGTGGAAAAACGGATTACTTGGGTTTCAGTTACATGCAGGTTTAATTTCAATAGTTCAAGAGTCCGCTTAAAATATATTAAAACTGTTTAAAAATAATATATATATATATATATACATATATATACATATACATATATACATATATATATATATATATATATATATATATATATATATATATATATATATATATATATATATATATATTCGTCAAGCTGCCGTAACGTGCCGTCAGTTCCATAAATCGATATCAATTTCGTAAAAAGCACTGTCAGAAAGCCAGCTCGATTAGATTTGCCATTTTATCATTGACATATATAATCACCACTGACCAATTGGTGTTCATCTGACCACTCACAGTCATCTTCAAAATAAATGTGTAAAAAAGGCGAAGTGACCTATCATTTGCTACCGCTACGTGTGCTGATAACTGCCGGGCAATTACATCAGCGCCCAAAAGGGCCAAATAGTAATAAACCAACGTACTAGAGGAAACCAATAAAATATGAAATTTTTTCCCTTTTGTGGCTGACCCTCTCCTCATCACGCAAAGTTTCCGGAGAGAAATGGCATCAAATTTTAGGTTTCCGAAATGGTCCCTCGAACCTTATCCTCTCGGCTCTCCAGTCCGTGAGATATTTCGAAACTTTGAATGAGAGCACGTGATGAAGAAATATTATTTAGCATTTCATGCCTGGTAACAATTTACATATGAAACGAGGAGAACAATGGCTGAAAATGAAGAGAGTCTCGTAATTATGCATCCGCTTTTATCAGCTCCTTTCATTTTTTTTAAATATAATCAAATTAGAGGGTAATTTTTTCACGCGGACCATTAACTCATATTTCCACCAAATTACACGGATTGATCCCCTTCCCCCCCCCCCCGCCTTCTCGACATAGCCTCTGTCAATTCGCTTGGTCGCATCGAGATGGCCCGGTTCTTCTTCGTTGACCTCCTCAACATCCCAAATCCGCCGCCGTGAAGTTTCTCGATTTCCCAATATTGCATCCAGCGAAAGATAAAATGAATTATGCTCTGAGACATTTCTTTGATTTTTATATTCATTGGGGAACAGTATTTCGATTCTCCAGTCCAGCCCAACTCATCATAAACCCGTCGCCGCCGCCATTCGCAAACCTCGAGAGATCTTGGTCATGGAGAAAATACATGTGCATCATCCAACACTAGATCTTGCATTTCGTGCATTTTCCCTGAGCTCTTTGTGTAGCTCCTTGGGAATTTCTAGCTACGTTGATCTGTGCTGGTTAAATGAAATGTTGAGTAACCGACCATAAATAAAATCTGCGCCGACTAGAAATTCCCTCTCTTTCCGGTGGTCCTGGGGTAGATCGAACGCGTTCACGAAATATTTTGAAAACATAAGTTTACCATATTCTCTAGGTCTGAGATTCTTTCTCAGTCCTGGATTGGGTAGCTCCCTTGGATCCAGTTTCCCCCAGCCACCGAGTCTGTTCATCTGTCACCGGGGGAAATATTTGGGGCAATGTTGTTTGTGTTATGATGCCGCCTGCGTTTGGTCTGATTATTGTTGCCTTGCAAGCAAGAAAGGAAAAGTGGAAAAATTAGCAATAAATAGGGTTTGCCCACCATTAATATTCAGTATGAGCTAAAGTACGACTCGATAAAGACGTGTGCTCAGAAATTATTCAACAGTTACCCGAAAAACATAAGGCTAAGATCTTTTTTTTTAATACGAAGTTAAAAATACTTTCTAATAATTAAATCGAATACCATTCATATTATTAATATTATTCGTCACCATCCCAGTTCACCAAGTTCGTACAAATTATTTTTTTCCCCTTTACCAAACTTCATCGATGAAAAAATCTCACAAAAACAAATTGAACAAAGGACAGTATAAGTAATTTGTGAATTTAATATACCCAAGTTAATTGTGCGTTCCATTTAATTGTTAAGACAATCTGCGAAGTCTCCTAATCTTCATGAAACGTAATGCAATCGCCAAGGAATATTTGAGGTAACTTAAATTTACTAAAATGATGTTATTTCTGGATTATGATTGTGTCGAATGTCATAAATGTGATAATTATGTTTTCCACTCAAAAAAGTTCATTACTTCATCTGAGTTTGCGAAATTTGTGCGATGTTATCCTATAAAAATGCAAACTTCCTCCAAGATATTTCAGTAAATATAGAATTTTATCAGCTAGGGTTGGAAAAAATTATAAAAATAGGTTCGAAGGGGAAAGGAATTTGAAAATAAATCGAAATCATCCGTGACCTCTCATCAAAATACCGCATATAAAATACTTATCATACTGGTTCGCGTCGCGACTGGATTGACGACCTTGTGAATTGCATTGACCGCGCGCGTGTTATTGAAGCGGTGAAAGTGAGGTGAGCGAAATTTCTTGTTTCACTAAATAAATAAATGCGGTCAAATATGCAAATTATTGAACGATGGCGAATTTCATAAGTATGCTAATGGAAACGGGATCAGTTCCATCCGCCGTTCTGTTTGCTGAACATCAACTAAGCCAGGGAATTTCTCCTCCATCGCAGTAAGCCTTGCATTATACTTCATCCACCGGTGAATGCGATTTAATGGCACGGAATATTAAATTATTGAAAAAAAATATACTATCTAATTGAGGAATGTTTGAAAAGCGGTTTCGATCTTACACATACGCATATTTTCATTCGCACACCTTTTTTCCTACCACTTGGATTGCTTAAATATGGCACTGTGACTTTAGGTAAAAGGAGGGGCTAGTTAAAAACTAAAAATGAACTTGATCTGAATTTTCTTAAAACATAATGTCTTAATATTCGGATCTTGACTCGATCTAATATTTTCTCGTAGTAAATTAACAACATTTTAATTCTCTCTCCTGAAAATTCCGGATGAGGGTTGAAACCCATGCTGGGCTTTTTTTTCTAATTAGACGATGAATGGCGTGGACGAGAAAATCGGTAGTATCTGAACTTTTGCTAGTTATACAGCACATTTTACTTCATCAAATTTTAGTTTTCATGTAGAAATTTCAAATGGTACTTTCCCTGCCCCCATCACCCGACCCAGAGGAGAATGTTTGGTGACAAGGATCGGGAAATATATTAGCCCTAGAGCCTTATGATTCCTTAGATATTAGCTTGAAGGATATGTGAAATTCGGGGAGTTTATAACCTTAGGATTTTGTCCAAGAATTTATATTCGAAATTTCACAAACATCTATCATCCTCTTAGCCCGTTTGAATTGCTCTGCAGGGCCCAGAATTAACCAACCTCGGAGTTGGGATAATGAAAAAGACAGATGTTCCCTGTGGAATCAAGCGTATGAACATGAGATGATGATTTAGAGACTTTATAGATTTTAAATATTTTCTTGGGTTCAGAATAAATCAGATATATAACCAATGTCAAAATGTCAATATTGTTTGCCCTGCGTGCTTTTCGCAACATATCTCTTTGAAGTGGATATGGATTTATCAGCCTATCCATCTTAAAATTGCTAAAAGTGTTCACTTAACTTTCGAAAAATTAAATATATTTAAGTTCAATGTTTAACTAATTTTGGTGAGCCTCCCGTTCATTTGGCGATTCATACTCTGTCATGTCTGTCTCGTTGAGAAACGCACCGTTATCAGATGTGAGATAATTCATCCCGTCCATTAAAAATGTATCAATTTTATATCTATTAAAGACTTGATGAATCAGCTCAGGTACATACGAAAATATATTCATCAGAAGCGAAAATAATGGTGAATAAAATCATAAGAAGACCTAATTTGATTAAGGAGATAACTAGATTTTGAGGGATGTTGCCCTGGGCTGCTGTAGTGAAGAATAAACTGCAAATGCAAATGGGGATGTCAGTGGAAAAAAACTAAACATTTCGGACGATAAGAGATTGAATACAAACTAGAAGGAGAAAACAATTACATCAGATCCAAGCATTTTAGAGTTTAAACTGTGCAGAAGTGATGAAGAAGTTCATGTTATTAATAATAGTATCATCTGCATCTAAATGCAGGTGATGCGTTTAGTCAGCGATGCGTACTGTGGAATTAATATCTTCTCTATACCCCAGCAATAGCTTGCTGGGGTATAGAGAAGATATGAATTCCACAAAAGGTGTGAAGCATTAAAATCAAACATTACTTAAATATTAATTACTGATAAATATGTCGTAAAGTTAAAAAATGGAAATTATTTTTACAAAAACTACATTTATCACGGTATAAAATGTGAATAAAATTCTTCTTTACGAATGCAAGGCTAAGTTCTAGTAAAAGCCACAGTTAACAAACCAACCTTTGGGTTGATGGGTGAGGGTAGGGCTCACCTAGTACTAAGCCCAACGGCGTGTGAAATCCATATATCAGGATATTGAGGGGTAGTTTCTTTTCCTGTGCCGCCTATGGATTCCCAGGATAATCTGATACCCGAAAATTCACGCAATTTGGGTGGAGCTAAGGGGTAACCTCGAATCGAACCCCCTGGTCAGTAGCTAAGACATCTATCCACAGGAGTAACACGTCCTCCGCTGCTAGAAGGAAGATCAATTAAATTAAGATTATATAATAATTGATAACTTATTAAGGTACTTAGAATGAATGAGTTTTCTTCGAGCCCTCGTTTGCAATAATTCTGATCCTTTATCATCACTGAAAGAATAGCATTGTAAAATCGGTCGATTTTACACTTGATATCTTTTTACTATTGACCTTTTAATGATCCATAGTACGACCTCGCAACTATTACCTCTGTACCACGAGGTTAATGGTTCGTTTTTAACATCACCGCAGAGATATTGTAATTGATGCAAGGTATTTAGTCTGTAATTTAAACTTCTCTCCGTGAGTGATTACCATTCTAGTTCTAATTAACTGGATACGCTAATAAGTTTATCATAACAACATTTTTATAAATGCATCCCCTCTTCTCTGCACATGATCAAATTCGACCATAAAACTTACTTGATGAGGATTCCATTAACTTGCTGCAATTCATAAATGAAGTATAACTCATGAAAGATAGCATTGCTCTTTTGGATAGGTGATCCTCGACGCATTCCCTCAGTACCCTTTCAATAAATCGTAATTCTACTGGCTTGTTGACATATTCCCCGTATTTGATATTACCTCGTGAGGTCGTCAGTGAGAGTAATATTTATGTTATTCAATCGAGTCAACGCTTGCAAATTCGGTATTTTTCACAAATTGTTCAAAAACTAGTTCCATGCGGTCAATTTACTTTTATCAAACATGATCGAAATTAATGAAACTGTAAACATTCCAAATGAAATGGATTGCTTTTAAAGAAATCGCAGGGAGATTAAGGGTTTTCGCTTGGCAAAACATCATTCTTATTTTGTAGAACGTATATTCTTTACGATTCATATCTCTTCCGGAAATACTCCTTCGACCACCCGGTTAAATGCATAAAATATGTGGCGCGGAATCGGGGACTCCTCTCTCCTGGGCACCGGGCGATTGCTATTATTCACGAGCAGCCTTAAGACTACGGTGTTCCTTTTGTTCTTCCCCTTTCCTCTTGTCTTCCCAAAGGAGGAAATGGTGCCTAATAAAAATTTTGTACGATGTCGCAAAGAGCTTCCAGCCGCTCCCCTTCGTCGTAATCTCTCGTCATTTGTTTTACGAAAGGGGAGAATCCCGGGAAAGTCTCCCTGAGCGCTTGATTTCTTGTATCTCGTCCGGGGTTTTTCCCTCGCTACGCAGTCTTCTGCTGTTCAGGAATCTCAGGTTCATTCGAGACGAAGGAAGCCGGCTCATCGACCGGCGTTTTATTTCCAGCGTTTCAAATCAGACGAACCACTCAGGAATGCCGTGAGCAGGGAGCAGGGATCCCTCGTAAAGATTGGCGATATCGAGAGAAGTATCGATGCATTGGTAAACCATGTGCGCTCTGATTATTTTGCTATTGTTGTCTTTGGCCATATAAAATTTAATTATTCTCCTTATTTGAATTTTTTTCTCATCTTATGTCGTGCAGCGCCAGGCCAAGAGTAGGCAGAATATTTTGGGTCCGTATCCTCATCCAATGCTCTAAGCGGGTGTTATCATGCCGCCCGCCTAGTTGGCGCGAGGAAAACATAACTTTAAAGAACAGATAGCAGAAGACAGCTGGTCCCTCGGACGTGGAGTCATCATATGAGGATTTGAGCTTTTAACCCCTGACTTTTTAAATGGACGCACTGATTCTCACATAGAAGATAGATATTTATTTTCACCCAAAAACTTTCTGAATGCTCCTCTCTCACGCAGTACACAAAACTCAGGCTGGTCCAAAAATAATGTTTAAATCCCCTGGAAGGCTCTCCCCTGAGGATTATTTCATTTATCAGCGGAGCCGAAGTGGAATGCGCTCTCCTGATAGGAGCCAACTCCCATTCCCACGCTCCTATGTCCCATGGGTCCTCAACTCCCCAGAGTCTTATCCCATGGAGGACCGACTCTGTCACTCACTCTTTCTCTTAAAGACTCCCCTTCACCGAGGAATCGAATCATCAAGACACGATACCCTGAAAAGAATATTCTCTTCTCTCGAAAACCGTTTTCTTAGGGTAAGCCACAGTTATCGATTCGAAGTTTGGTTTGAACGATACTTCTCGAGTAATCAGGGACTAATGGGTGCAGGTTACTTGATTTGTACGACACGTATGTCTACGTTTTACCCTGCAAGTCATCACGAGGGCGTGTGGTAGCCGTAGGTAATTGGGTCAGCAGGTATGCAAGCAATCATTATTCGGTGAGTCTAATTTTATGTTTCCCGCTGTTTAGGTCTCAGGTCGTGTGAGAGACAAAAATGATAACTTGATAGCGATCGGTTTCCCTGAACTTGTTCACTGTGGTGTCGACTACAAAATTAATGCGACCAAAGGATTTTTCCATCCGTGTTTGCGTTAAAATCGACACTATCCTAAAATTTCAAGTCATGCTTTCAATTTTTGATTCCAATGCCGCCCAAGCAAATCCTTCTCGTGTTTTAATCTTTGGTATTTCACACGCTCACGATACCTGGGCTCTCTCATTCTCTTCGCGGACTGCAGTTTCTCAAAAGATTCTTCCGTTTCCCAAAAATAGTCACACCTTGAGCCCGGCTGGAAATATTCAAAGGCATTACCGGATTAAAATACAAGCTATTCCGATCAGCGGCCGTACATTCTACCCACTAGGCTACCGCGCATCTTATTTTTTAAATCCAATTTCTCAAATCAAAAAGGCCATTCATTTAATGTATACGACTTCCCCACCTCCACAAAATATCCTAAAAAATTAGATTAAAATTGGATCCATTCTTATTATACCTAAATTCATTTTACTATCATATATTATTTGTCTGAATGAATTATGAATTGCATGTTAAAATTAATGTAAAATGTAGTTTCTATTACGTATTCCACAAGCACTATTATTTCATTGAATTCATAACTAAAATAGAGATAAACGCCACTTACCCATTGTTTCTTTCGATGATATGGTAAGTGATATGATTTTATTGCCTATAAAATAATTTTGGTGATTTTTTTAAGTGAATACAGGATTTCAAGTAAAACCAGGATTCCTTGATTTTAAGTTGCATGCTGTTTTTAATTTTCATTGATAAATTCCGTCAAAAATATATTTCAACCATGCAAAAGCTAAAATATTTTCTCTTTTAGTTTTTTGCGTGATAGACGCAAGTTTTTAAGATCTTATATCTTAAGTAGTTCGTTGTCTTAGATCTTAAGTTGTTTGTTACCCCTGAACGACTTGTCATTGTTGCGCCTCTTGTGACCGAAAAATACCGTTAGTTCCAGAAATAAAAATACTTTCGGAAAGAATACCATTGGGGTAGCTTAATCTGATTTGCCATTTTATCTGTCAAATTTGGCATGTACAAGCTTGCATAAGTAATATCGACTAAGTGTTCTACTGACCACGCACTGTTATTTCCTAAATTAATTTTTACAAGTGATACGATGTTCTGTCATTTACTACTGCTGCGTATGATGATAATACTCAGGTAATCACATCAACACCAAAAGGGCCAAATGGATGGATACAAACCATTAAACACCTAATGCAGTGATTGCTAACGGCTGGTGGATAGGAGGAGGTGACCCAACACCTCCTTCGGTGGCCTGCTAGGTCAAACGAGATTTCGGAAATAAACGCAGCATAAGGGAATGGATGAGAAGAAATGTTTTTGTTAGAGTAATAAAAGGAGAACTCACACGGCTGGTGTTTGTTTTAATTCTGAGGTCAATTAGTTAGTTTACTCCACCTCAGGATATTTATTTACTCACTACAAGGAACAATGCAACTCGAGCGGTCGAAACAAAGAGGTGGAAGATTACTGGGAGAGGAGAAGGGATAGAGACAACTTGAAGTTGACGTTGGCCTTTTTCGGGCGAAAAGGCATGGAGTGTCTCATTGTTGGGTCTCTCTCCGTTCTGAGTGGTGAGCGTAGTCAAGGGAGAATCCGTTTCCGCGTCCATTGAAGTGTCTAGATACGAATTCAGTCAAACAGGTTTTCCTTTCGGTGACCACCTGATAGCGGAGAACCTTGTGTATGCAGCAGATGGGGATTGAGAAAGCCTTGCCTCTTGAATTTTGTTTTCGGACGTACCTGCCTATCCATGCTTGTGATAGAAGACACAGGAGAATTCTCTGCTAGACCCAAGTGTGCGTACATACGTACCTGAGCGTCAAACGTTCTCCCCGTAGCGCGAGCATAGTCAGTCTTGACTGAGAATGTGCATAGGAGTTCCATCGTATTGTGTGATCTTTTGAATGCAAAAAAAGAAATTTGTGGTATTCGACTTGGACGTTTTAATGACAGCTCCCACCAATTCGTCACTTCTTTTAACCCATTTCAATCTCGCTTCAGGAGATTTTTGTGGAAGGTGCTCATGTAAATCAGGTTATATCGAACCGCTAACCAGCGGTCACAGCACTTAGTCCGTGGTCTTTAGGACTGGTGCGTTACCGATCTGCCTAATACAATTGGTTTTCTGCTTCGTTTACAATATTATCAATGGTTCTCAGTGGATTTAAGTTCGATTCATGCTCTCCGAAATATGTTGAAATAATTCGCACGATTGTCTATGTCAATAAGTTAATCTGTGGCAATTTCTAATGTAAATATTAAGTGTTATTAAAAGTGCAATTCCGGTTTAATTTGATGGAAAATAGGCAAAAAAACGATTAATTAGGCATTTCAAATACGTTTAGCAAAACTATTTTTTCGGGGGTGGAAAAATTTGGCCAATTGAAAACATTTACATTATGCTGCTATAAAAATAGCGTTTAATCGCCATCAAAATTGAACCGTCTAAATTAATTTAGTTTTTACTATCACAGTTGCAAAGCTTCTGTCAGGCTGGTGGTAAATTAACCTTATACATTTAAAATACGAACTTAATGTTCAAAATTTGCAATTCTGATTCATTGGAGATCGAATTCATTAATCAAAAGAGATTAATAAATTCCAATTGTCCCACGCAAAACGGTGACCCGTCTTATAAAAGCAGGGGTTTCGGGGACGGAGAACATATAAATCAATCAAAAAGAGAGGGGACGGAGAACAGATCAATCAAAAGCATAAAAAAATTCAAGAAATTAATCCGCGAATCGTGATATCTCCTCCGCATGACGTTTTGTTTTCATAGAGTTTTCGTCCAACTTCACTGCTGGTTAATTATCCCAGGATTAATTTCGAGAATTTCTCCAATACGATCTATTTCCAGCTCGTTAAATCTTTTAATCTCTTTATAAATCCTCGAATATTCGTGTTCATTGTTACTGTTTCACGAATTTAACCTCCGACCTCAACCCAGTGATTCCCCTCTTCCGCCCTTCTTTCTGTTTTCTTTGTGATCGTTTTCTGAAGCATTTAGAAAACGATCACGAAGAAGAATACTATGATCAATGGATTCCCCATTCATCCTTAACGGCGTTATCATAGGGCCGCCGCATTCACTCACACAACTTCGTGGGGGAGGAATTCCTCCTTCATTATTCAACTCTTCCTGCCTAGCAGTAAACTTCAAGGTGTCAACATTTCCCCAGTTTCAAGAGGGATCTCAATGACGGATCTTTTCCTGGGGAAAGGGGTAGAGGGGGTTTCTAAAGGGTCGTCCCGGCGTTTAAAGGGTCCCTCTCAGAAGTGCGAACACTCATCCTTCTTTCTCCCCCACTGAGAAGAGCGTCCACTTGGGCCCCGGTGTCGTCAAGTCGACGCGGCTCGGCGTTCGATCTGAGCGCCGGCCCTCTAGAGGGTACGATCCCTTTGTCGTTCTCGGTTGACGACCGTTTGGGGAAAGGGGGAGAAACGTGGCATCAGGGTACTTACCCACCACCTCCTTTCCAACCCCTTCCCGTCGGATTCGGGTAGATCTTCCTTGCTCTCTTTCGTTAGCGCTCTCTCATTTCCCGTAAATGAAAAACGACCTAAACATTCCTGAACATTCTCTTCTCCGTATCTTCGGAATTGTTTCGTTCGACACAGTGTCTCTTCTTTCCGCTTTCCCTAGAAGTCGGTTATATAATAACTTTGCGCCGTAAATGAGGACCAAAAGGTGGACATTTTTGTTTAAAAAACAAACGCGCGTTGGTGCCATAACATGCCATTTTATTCTGAAAATATGAAAAAAAATGCATTAAGATAAAACTTTTATGGAACATCAAACTTAGTGCCTAGAGACAATTTTACCGGAGACTGGGCGTTACTCCAATACAATCAAATCAAAACTGATCATTCACCTTTGTTTAAATGTTGATTCTTATTTAATCTCTGATTCGTCTTACATTACAGCTACAGATAATTTTTTATACAATATGCTCTTCGTAAATAGCATATCAAAATGTAATTTTTATGAACAATAATTTTATCAATCATCTATTTAACATATTTATATTGTATATGATTAACATTTTTGTCATTTTTATAATACTTTGGCAATATTTATCTAATACTATTCTACAAACAGTAAAAATAATTTGGCATAGGCTCCCTACTAAATATAAACTGGATATAAAAGCGCTTATCAAAAACTTACAGTTGCTGGAAGGTAAAATGGGATCGGTGTTTATAATTCGCTGAGTTAATAGTGTGAGAATAATTTGTATGACTATGGGCCCAGCCCTGCTGCAGCTCAGCAAATATGATTATTATAAATGTTTTTGACTTCACATTTTATGATTAGTGATGAAATAACGAGCATATCCAAGGAGAGGAATATCCTCCGCACCCTTCCTCTCCACTTCCTCTTCATCCTCCCCCCCTATACATAAATAAGAAAATTTCGCGAAATTTACTTTTTCCCATTCCCAATGGAATTGTTCTTCAAATCTTTTAAACCTTTGAGTTATGTGAAAGCAATTAATGAATAAATGTTCATCTACCAACCCCTTGGCATTGAAAAAAAACAGTCAACATCACCTTGACATTCAAGCAAAATTGTCCAGATTTTTTGGCGCGGAGGGATGTCACACCAAACCATTTTGAAGATTACACTTTTGCTTCGATTTAATATCCATAGAGGCTTCGGTGCTGAACATCCTGACTACTACTATGAGCATTTTTAGCATCTTCAAAGGTGGGAAACCTTAACATCCAATACCAGGTGCACTGAAACCATATAAACACGCCAAAAAATTGAAATACAATCAACAATTTTAGTGGGATATTCGTCAAAAGTTGGCCTTGCTAATATAGTATGTCTGCGCGTATGGCAGCGAGCATTGCAGCGCGTGAAAGAAACTCGGTTTGGACGTGTCTCAAAATATCCATACCGACTTTATTTTCAGCTTTCTACTTGCTCTCTTTTTCCTTGTTATTTTCCTCCGATCTGAAAAAGTTTCCTAAATGAAACAGAAATAAAAATGGCTTAGAAACTAAATTCTTAATTTTCCTCTAAAAGAATGTCAAGTAATGCTCGTAATTACTCAAAATTATTATTGTACGTGAATCTAAATTATCACTGAAACTGTTACTGTCGTAATTATCTTGGAATTTATAATCAGGGCCATGAATCAAGTGCAGCCTTTCTTGGGAATTCATGACGTGTGAGTCCGCTAATCGCGATTTGACCGGTTTTTATTGTCAATTCTCACTTTCCCAAACAACCTCTTTATCAAAATTGAATGAATAACCTTCGATCTGCGATTCGAACACCTTCCAGGAGAAACGACACACCTCGTATAAATATTGTCTTAATCAGATTTATATTTTTTTAAACTCATATGATACAATATTTTGAAAGGAATTGTGATTACCCTATGGGTCCCTATGATGAACGATTGTTAAAATTTTTTACTTTTAATTGATGACATTTCCGTATTCCAGAATAATTTTATTTAATCCTACCTTCTTTGCACCAAATTTTCTTGTTATAGCTAGCAAAAACCAACTCTGTAGTACATTTTCAAACCGAAATGGATTGCAATTAGGACGGTTTGAACATATACAAAATAAGAAACCGAAAATTTAAAGGTAACCTTTGCATGTTTTATATTAGAAACTAATTTACTTTTCCATGTCTAGAAATAAATATGTTTATTTGTTAATATGTTTAGTTAATAAATAGACGTATTTATTAATTAACAAATTAAATTTTCGCTCGCGAAGAAGGGAAAAATTTTCCCAGTTCGTTTCTTTCGGAGAAACGAATTTAAAAAAAGATGAAATGAAAAAAGTACTTTCCGCACTTTGTTCCACACGCCTATTTCTGAATTGTCTCTTTGCCCCTCAATGTTCTCTCCTCAGTGAGGAGACCATTGTAAAATATTTTGGACTTTGCTGTCACATCCACTAAGATTCCCGCCCCTTTGTCAAGCAGTGTCATTCTTGAACGAACCCCTCCCCTGCATGGGCATAGCGTAATAATATATGGACTGCCTGTCACCTTCCGCCCCCGATTACATTTCGTCAAACCCTCTTCCTTACCTTCGTCCCATCTGTTCTTCACAGCCCATCGCCCACCCAGGGCAGCATTCACCCCTGCAGAGGCGAGACGCAGCTGAAGAGACGTCGGCCACACTCGGGCATCGACACCGAGGCTCCTCCCCATACCGTCCCTCCCCCTACCCCCAACCCCGCACCCCCGCGGGATAGACTGCAGCCGCCGCGTGGTGTAATGTCCCAATCCCGCGAGGCCCTCGCCATGGACGCCTCCGGCACAACCTTCGGCAAGAAGAAGGGCTTCCTCGTCAGCCGGTGTACGGCAACCTTCCTCCTGCTCGCCGTCCTCCTCTGCATCACCGCCACTGGCCTCCTCGTCTACCACTTCGCTCCATGCACCCGCGTCCCTGCGGGCGCTAGCACTCTCGCCGACTCCTCTACGGAGGAGGGTGACTACCCCTTAGGGGGCCTGGAGGGAGGCGCTGGCGGGAGGCTGAGCCCTCACGCCGGCGACTCCCTCGGCTCCGGTCGGACGCCCAAGAGGCTTGACGTCCGTCTCCCGAGGAGCGTACTGCCACACCGCTACGACCTGAGACTCGTGCCACTGGGTTTGGCGTCGGCCGCCGCCAACTTCTCCTTCCACGGCGAGGTGCGGATCCTTGTGAATGTGACTATGCCGACGAGGAACGTGACGCTGCACGTAGGCAACGACATGAAGGTGGACGAGGCTTACTCTGCCGTCGATAGGGTGCCGAGGCTGGGCGAGAGGATGAAGAGAGTGACCGTGGTGCGCCACGAGACGGACGTCGAGAGGAATTTCCACGTGGTGCACCTAGCGGAGAATCTGGAGGCAGGGAGACAGTACGAGGTGCACTTGAAGTTCTCGGGGATACTCAACGACCTCCTGCAAGGGTTCTATAGGAGCTCTTACACGGAGAACAATAGGACGAGGTTTGTTTTTTTGGAGGGATTTTTGGTATTTCCTCCCTTATTTATCTGCGGGGAATTCCGCAGGTATTATTCGAAGGACATCGCCGTCGACAAATTTGTACCGTTGACTAAGTTGAGGCTTGAAGTAGATTTGCTATGATATTCCAAAGGAGGAAACGAAACAAATTACTAGCTTAAAATTATTTTTGCGATTAATCACTACCGATGAAGTCGCTGCTTAAAACATTTCTGAGGAAACACTCCAAGTGAAAGAAGAAATAGCTTTGGGACTTTTAACCTAAAGACTAAGTAAATAATATCATATCAGTGAAAAATAGTATAAAAACAATTCATCATCTATTAATGTTGGGAATATTTCGATGTAGCTGCTGAAAATGTTTCTTGAAATATGTTAATAATCGTTCTCTTAAATATGCCCCATTAATGACATCGATTAATGCGGAAGAAACCCTCCCGGCGTTCCCTCATTGTTCCTCAAATTAATTAAATTTCATCGGTGGACACTTCAAAGGGTTTGCCAACTAGACTGAAATTACGAACGTACAATTTATTCATGTTCAAATTATATCAAAAAGGGCTAAAGAGTAACATTTTTATTGGCTCTGAAAGTTCTTTCCTCGTGTCAGAGACAGAATCACCGTGTGGATATTGTTTAAATATCCTTCCTGGTCTTTGAAAGATTCCGAATTTAATTACATCTTACTATTTTGTTACTGAAATCTCCAGCTTGATCAAGAGTGACTTCCAAAGGCCTAAATTTTTATTTTTTATGAAACTTTCATCTCTGGAAATGTTTTTTTCTTACCTCAGCCACCTTTATACGTATAAAATATCAATTGTGCCAATTTTATTCTCATTGGAACGAGCTGCATACTTTTCCACTGTTTATAGCACTAACATCCGCTGTTCCTCATGCTTGAAATATTTCAGGTGGATCGCTACGACGCAGTTTCAGCCCACTGATGCCCGGAGAGCATTCCCCTGCTTTGACGAGCCAGCGCTCAAGGCGAGGTTCAAGATCAGCATAGCAAGACCACACGGAATGTCTGCCATTTCCAATATGCCAAAAATTCAAGGGGTTACCGAACCTGTGTTAGTGGTGAAACTCCTTTGTCTTTCCACCCCTTAGAATGAAGTGGTGTCCAACCTTTACATGCTCCTGGTCACATTAAGTGTCCTCAAAAACATTGCCTATGCCAATTGGAGACAGAGGCGTGAGCCTCAACGACCGATTATTTATTTCTCCGTGAGTGGCGAAACATGAAATTTTATAAATTCCCCGTGGTTCTCCGGATATCCACGTAAATAGAGACTCACCCAACATTTCGGTGGTTTCCCTGGAGGACGACAGTGACAAAAGTTCTTTCAATTTATTTCTATCACTCCGTTTAATTTTCCTGAAAGAGCGATTTTCCCCACTCTGATGAAGACAGCACTCGAGGCGTTTCTCAGGAAAAATTATTTCCGTGGCCATACTTGGGCAAGTCCACAGAGAATAACTTGTGACTGAACCTGTAAAACTACTCAAGTAATATTCCGCCAAAATGCGTGAATTGTTCCACCCGCTCCAGTTTGCTCCGCCTACTTTGTTGTTTCACTGAGCCTTCTTGAGAATCCCAATACTTTTGTCCTCTTATGAATGATATTTGTGCCACATTTCATACTAAGGTCCTGTAAAGCACTCAAAAATGACTAAAATCTCATGGTTGAATTTTCCTTGACCCTTGGCAAACTTGTCAGAATTACCTTACTACGATTTTTTCCTGCCTGCTCCAGCCCTTACCATGCTTCCCTTTAAATTTCCTTAACATATTATTTCAAATGCACTGGAAACAATCAACAATATCCTCATTTCCCTGGCCATCCCAATTCTTCCTATGCCACCCTTGTTTGTTCCAACAATCAAGGGTGGCATTGGCCATCTGATTCATGTACAGGCTTTGAACAGGATGACTATCCTTTTAGTCTTTTCCTATAGTTAAACTAATATGGTTAGGCAAGGAGCGTTTGCATTAATTTTACCCACTCCACTCCTTGGAACACCTCCTCAAGATCTACAAAGCACACATAGATATAAAGGTTGTATTCTATATTCCTTTCTTTGAAATCTTATTAATGCAATGTGGATGCATGGTTGGTGTGCCTACATTATTCGGAGAGGATAAATCAATCTAATGTTTTACAACCCATGAAACACAGAATTCTGCCTTTAGCAGTATGCTAGAACATGTGTGGAATATTACCAACTCCTACTGCCTTATGTGCCTTGATTCATCTAGTGATCTTTCTGCCTCACTTGCTAGTATGTACTACTTGACCCATGCTATCTTAATTCCCGACCCTTTCTATGTGTATAGTGGTTGTCTGTTTGCCATACTTCATGTATTCTTTCCACCTTCCCTGAATCTTTTTCAATTCCACTAATAACTTTCATGCCTCATATCATTATGACCTTATGGTCTCAATTTTGCCCAAATAATATGGTTTATCTATCTATCATATGGTTAGTATAGCTTTCTCATTGTTACATGCTGAAAATGTCCATACCTTATTTCATTGTTTACTTTTTTACTTATAACATAGTTTACATTGTATTATTTATTTTATTTATCGACTTAATTGGGCAAGGTTGAGGCTAATAGTCCCTTCTTCCACCTAACCCTACATTCCAGACATTATTTTCCAGACAGTCACATACAACCAAGCCCTAGAACACGCGACCTTTGGGTTGGTAGGTGAGGACGTTAACCCGCCGCCACTGAGGCCGGCATATTACATGCATACAAATGTCTACTTTTCTCACTCTCAGGAATTTCAATACTTCTTCACATTGCCCTTTCTCAAAATCATTTGGTTTCATTTACAGAAATGATTGATATTAAGCAAGTATAAACAACATAGATCTTGCTAGGATTGATTCCAGCTTTTAATATATTTTATCAGAGTTGTATTGTGAACTATGATAGTCATGGCAATTAAATTGCAAAACTTTTAACAGAAATTGATACAGTGACACCTAGTTTAAAATTTGTAAATTTAAATGTTGGGTTTAATTTAGAAATACCTAAATATTCAGCACTTCAAAGCAATAGACCCTTTTTATCAGATGGAAAAGAGGGGATTACAGAGGGATTTTAGTGCTTTAGGGTCTATGAGAGAGTTGACTTTTTCCTTGACACCCTCCCTGGTTCTGCAAATTTCCTTGTGATACCTATTGATTACCAACCTGTCAAGCATAGTGTATACATGTAAGGTAGCTAACAAGTTTAGCAATAACTTAATCATCTTCCTCTTTCCTCCCCCTGTAAAATAAAACATCCATCACTGTCATCGAGGTGCATGCATGAATGTATTTGATTGGTGTTAGAATTGAGAATGAAGCTTAACTCGATATATCACTTTGGGTTAAGTTGTGTTATGTGAATTTAGATGTGATTATGGAAATATCAATAAATTTACGAGGTATTCAAGTGAAGATCTGACTTAAAAGTTGCTGGATACGAGTTACATTATCTGTAGCATAAGCTTCCATTTTATTTATGAATGGTGATGTGCTATGATGATTTGATTTTTTTAAATACATGACTGGAGTGGTGCAATTGATTAAGTGCACATATATGATTCAATGATGTGAGTTTCTGGTTCAAGCTCTTTCCTTCCTTTTATGCCATTATTCAGCCAGTCCCTTAGAAACTTATAAGGATTTGAAATTGCTGGCACCATCACCTAGTGCATTGAAATAGACCATCAGCTATATAGCATTACTGTCAAAGTATTATCATCACATTAATACTGTACTTTACGTAATTTATTTCATGAAAATATTTTACAGTAGACTAAAAACCTTTTTTGAAGGATATTCTGATGATTAGTTCTGAATTTTTCAGAGTGGACATGCCTGGATGGATTTGGGATCATTTCATGGAATCAGTGCCAATGTCAACATATCTTGTTGCTTTTGTTGTGTGTGATTTTGAAAGACGGGCAAATGGATCATTTTCTGTATGGGCTCGTCGAGAGGCTATCAACCAGGCAGATTACAGTCTTCATGTTGGTCCAGCCATTTTAAATCACTTTGAACAGTATTTTGGGGTGACATACCCTCTCCCCAAAGTTGATATGGTTGCTCTACCTGACTTTGCAGCTGGAGCAATGGAAAACTGGGGACTAATCACCTACAGGTAATTTCTATTCTTAGGGGTCCCAGTGCTACAGGTGACTGCTATACTTAATCGCATGGCTGACACCAAATTGCATGAACTTTGGTGGGAAGATTATTTCAACGTCATTTTTAAACATCTTCTCCCTCTTTCTAATTTTTTATCATAAATAGTACATTTTAGTCCTAATAATTAAAAATCCATTGAATGTGTCTTGCACTCAATTGTACCTAGGCATTAAATGAATCCATATTGGGGATAAGGTCTTGAGGAAAAAAACATTTTTAGTTTTAAATGAATGACAGTGCATCTAAACGCAACTAATTGTATACAATTCTTTAAAGTACTTATTTAGTGTAAACTTGTTCAGACAAAAAACTAAAGCATAGTTGAATGTGAAATCTAATGTCATTGACTAAGGCCTAATGAAGAATGAATGATTTGAGAGTACTTCTTTCCTTGCCTGTGTTATTAGGTGAGGATACAGTAAAATCTTTCAGAATGGTAACAATAAATTCTGCATACTGATGTTTGTTTGAGAAGGAGGAGCTACATACTGCTTGAGATAGCATTTTAAATAGATGTGTTCATTTGACGAAATTCTAGAATTTGGAAATGCTTCAAACTGAGGGTAAAGAAACTACATAGATGAAGACAAACATGGATGCATATCCTGAATTGAGCAAAGCTATCAGTAATTGAAAGTTCAGGAAAAAAATAATACACATAAAAAACCTTTTTGAAATTAATTTCAACATTGCTTCAAATGTAAATAATGGGTATTATTACACATATTAATTAAGTTAAAACGACTGAATTATTAATGGTTTTACATGCCCAACAGTGAGTATCAGGTTGCTTGTATAGAGAGTATTTCAGCATGGTCATTTGCTGTCATTCATGAAGTGAGGGCCATTGGGAAAGTAGTACCCAAATAAAAACAAGGTTTGTATAAAAAGTATCGGGAAAGGTTTTGGAAATGGTTTATTTTAGATATTACTGCAATCAAAGTTCTTCACAGGACATCCCTTGCGCATCAACACACTTTTGCCAGTGGCTTTTCCTCGACTTGAAGGCTCCCTGGTAGGCAGATTTTGGAAGGTCCTTTAGGGTACGTGTGCAAGCTTCTTTGACTGCACTTGGGTCCCATGGTGGTGACCCTTGAGAGAGGATTTCACTTTTGGGAGTAGGGAGTAGTCTGCTGGTGCCAAGTCAGGACTGTCCAAAATGTCGGGGTCCTCTCCAATGCCTTGCAGGTCTTCACTAGCAGATACTCGACTCTCCTTTCAGTCGTCCATCAAGACCTTCGGTATGAGTTTAGCACAGATCTTTTGGATCGTCCGATTTCGGTGACGATTTTGTGAACTGTCATCTTATCAATGCCAGTGCAATCTGCGATCATGGGCACACTAAACCAATGGTCTGAATTCAGCACTTCATGCACGCATTGCACATTGTTGTCGATTCTTGATGTCAACGGCCATCCAGCATAGGGTTCGTCCTCCACACCCTCTCAGCCATCTTTGAAGAGTTTTTGCCTCTTAAAAACTGCGGCTTGTGACATGCTTTCATCCTTGAACACTTGGTGAATCATGTCCAACATCTCCGTATCCGATTTCCCTGGTGCAAAACAAAATTTGGACGCACCGCTGCTCAATCGTTTGCTGCATTTTCCACTTGCACTGAGTCACTCGACAGGCTCCACTAGATTAGCAGGTGCTTTCAGGTGCATGTTGAAGGTCAAACCTCCCACCACCAAGCCTGTGCGGTGTGATGTAGAGACACGTCTGAAAAAAATTGTTCCTGATATTTTTTATCCAAAAAATCTAATCTATAATTTCTTGAGAACATTTTTTATTTTTTAATTAAAAACCTGTGACTACTTCTTTTTGTAGCCACCATACAAAGTAATATATTTGTCATAACTTGTGATGAATTATTGTATTCCAACTTCATATTCCTCTGCTGTTTACCCATAAAGAAAATTAGTCACCTCTTCATTCAGTTTTTAATACCTTTGGGACACACCTCGCACGAGTTTTCCCACACTTTAGATGGTCTTTGGCAATTTAATGAATAATTGCACATGAAACATCTGGTAGCTGTTCACTGACTTCATCAAGCATAATACATTGATCATTCTTTATGAGTTCGTCAGCTAAACTCTGCTGGTCATCCATAATGACAGACAAGCACCTAGAGTATTCATCCTCATAGTAGTTCTTCATCCCTAAGTTGGAATTTTAACATAAATGCCAAACAGATAACTCATCAACTACATTGTCTTTATAAACCTCCTTTAATTTTTGTGAATATTGCGTAGTCACACATTTCTTGTGTTGGGAACTCTGATCTCACATTTCTTGTGTTGAGAACCTTATCTTCACAGGTAATGGCATTTTCAAATTTATTAAACAATTAATAACACTCCAAAAAACAACAAAACAATGAAAGCATTATGGAACTCCACAAACAATGAGCAGATAAACAATTGAAGGTTCTTGAGATTGCATGGCAGTTACCTGGATCACAAGTTCTCCATATAGAGCAAACAGGTACTAGATTTCCAGATAACCCTTGTATTTCCATATAACCCTTGTATTTCTGGCATATCCTCAGGAAAAACTGTTATTAGATAAGTCCTGTCCACCGATGTGGTATTTTGCCATTAATTAATCAGCAAAAATTTGAATAAAGTTATGCTAATTGAGTTTCAGCATAAAAAACCTAATCACGTGCACTACCTACCTATTTTAAAAATAACAACAGGCAATGACATCAACAAAATATGGTGACTATCCATTAAAAATCCCACTTGTACATATGCAAATGATCCATATTATCCCCTTGAGATATTTCTGAACCCATATAGTTACATTGTCAATTTTAAATCAAATGTAATTATTCAAGCTTATTTTGGAAAATAACTGATTTCCTAACAGTATTTTCTCATATAATTTGGATGGCTACATACCTCTCCTATCACATTCATTTAGCAATAAATGCTAATATATACCTGATTAGTAATGGGAAATTTCTGCATAAGTAGCCAACTTCATTGGATAACACATTTCCATCTTTATGAGTATTGATGTATGCAACAGTGTTGTCTAATATAATTTGGTTGGCTCTTCCATCACATTTATTTACCAAGAAACGCAATATGTAACTGATTAGTAACAGGAGGTTTCTGTATAATTATTCAAATTTAGAGGATAGCATACTTCCATTTTTATGATCAATGGCAATAGGAAAGAGTGCCAGATTTTACCTAATGACATAAATGACAAACATTTCATACATGAGTGGTGTATTAATTAGTAGTTGAGTGCATATTTAATGAGATTCATAATGAAATCACTAATTCATTATATATATATATGTATATGTATATATATATATATATATATATATATATATATATATATATATATATATATATATATATGTGTATATATATATATATGTATATGTATACATATATACATATATATATATATATATATATATATGTATATGTATATATATATATGTATATGTATATATATATATATATACATATATATATATATACATATATACATACATATATATATATATATATATATATATATATATATATATATATATATATATATATATATATATATATATATATATATATATATATATATATATATATTATCTGTTGTAATATCATGCAATGAGATTTCCAGCAGGTGACTTAATTCAATGTATTATCTCCTCAGGGAAACAGCTATGCTTTACCAGAGGGGAGTCTCTACAAATAGTAACAAACAAAGAGTGGCAACAGTTGTGTCACATGAAATTGCTCATCAATGGTTTGGAAATCTTGTAACGCCATCATGGTGGACAGATTTATGGCTGAATGAAGGATTTGCTAGTTATGTGGAATATCTTGGTGTTGAAGCAGTAAGTAGAATCAAATAATTAATAAATAGAAATATTTTGTTTCACTTTTATCGCAAAGAAATCAGTTTTTAATAAGGATTTATCATAGTTGGTAGTTATGTTACTCTTCTAATTGGAAAAATTTTCTATAGCATTAGATTTAGACTTTACAGAAAAGTATGTACCATATTTCCTGGCCTATATAAGATGCACCAGTGCATAAGACATTCCGTGGTTTTTCAGGCTGGAATTTATGAAAAGTACTTGGATCAGACAGAAAAGGTCAAAGTATTTTGATGTTGACACTCAATATGAAGAAAATTGAACATACATTAAAAAAATAAGCAGCTTCACATTTGTCAACATTGGTTCCACATAGAATTGCAAAAATTCGACATCACTGGACTAAAATGCCTTTAATTTGCCTTTTTCTGTATTCAGAAGTGTAAGTCACAAATTCAAGTTCTAATGTGCATCTAAAGTAATACTGTGCGACCATATTCTATCTAAAGATCCCATGAGGCTATTACCAATTTAACTTTTTTGGCACCCATTAGTTTCTGTCATTATTTTAATACTATCAAAATTTTCTTATAGTTCTTATAGTAATTTTCTATTCCTTTACGAAACTATCATACTAATTGAGGTCGGAACCCTGTAGACCACAAGTTAATCAGGAGAGATACAATGTATGTATGTATTAGCATAGGGGCAACATCCCCATTAGTCCTTTGTGTATTAAGTTTTACAGTAGTTCCACAAGTGAGATGTAACAAAACGCACCACAGTGTCCGTATACATCTACAGTTTATTGGATAATTTTTCAGGAAGTACTTTCAATGATATATTTAAAGTTTGTAGTTACCTCTTACTCAAAACAATGGTATCATGAAAATTTTCAATAAAGGTAACCATTTTGTATGCCTTATGTGCAAAAAAAATTAATAATTAGTATTTTTCCAGCCAATCCGCTTGTGCTTATAGGTCAAATTAATGCTCATGTACCCCCAGCCTCTAAGACAGGCTGATTTTAGGGCACACTTTGGAGTAAAAAAAGTGTCTTGTTGGCCAAGAAATATGCAGTTGCAATATATATGCAATTATTGTTATATGCCAAGCGGAGCCTTGTTCCCCCCATAATTCTTAGGTAATGAAATATGCTAAAATTCTCTTGCAATAATTTTTTTCCTGCATTATACCTAATCCTTCTCCTAGGATTATCTTTGCCATTCCTATTATATATAATTTATTATAAATTTTTACCTACTGAATAACATATTATAATGTTTGGACGGTAAATACATTTCAAGGTTTAGCTACATACATTCTCTGCATATATCATTTTTTATCTCTACCCGCATTATTTCATCACATATCCATTTTTAAAATAGCTATCATAAATCCACTTTTTAGTTATAAAATTTTAATTCTCTATAATTGGGAAGTGGTTAAAAATTATAAATTATGTTTGGAAATGTATTCACTTCTTCCAATATCACAGATAATTAATAAAGTTTCGTAAATGCAACATTAATGTATTTGATGAATTTATTTTGATTGTTGTTCTCAAATCATTATTAATTAGCTGGATTGTTATAATTATCTTTGCATTTTGGTTCCTATTTTGCGATTCATTCTGCAAAAGAATGGCTATTTCTAAAATATAATAAGATGGCATTACCAAAAGATTATTACCATCCTATCAAGGAATATCAGAAAAAAATACATTATTTTGTTCAAGATTTAGTGTTGTATTTAAAATACAGCAAACAAATATATGACTACGAATGCCTGTGACATTGTATGTATGGTATTTTGTTGCAACGTCATGTTCCATTAAAGCCCCCAAAACTCTGAGCATAAGACAATGCATCAGTAGTGTAGCTGGCTGAAGCTCTTGGTCAGACCTCATGAAATCCAGATTCAAATCCCAGTAAAGGTTAATGATTTTTACGCTCTAAAATTGTTGCTTTTAAAAATATATGTCATTCAAATTTTCAATTTTGTCCCATTTGGTGATAACCACTGCTACCTTTTTACAGTAAAAATTTATGTTTGTTTTATTATTAAATTAGTTAAACTTATAATTAGGTTTAATATTCTATTCCAAAAATTTCAATATTCCTTAAATAAAATATTAAATATAAATTAAATTAATAGGTTGAGCCTTCTTGGAAAATAACTGAACAATTTGTCGTTGATGAACTTCAAAATGTTTTTGCTTTGGATGCCTTGGAATCATCTCATCCCATATCAGTTGAAGTGGGGCACCCTGACGAAATTAATGAAATATTTGACAGAATATCTTATGGAAAAGGTGAGTTGATGAAGATTATTGAAAATAAAAATATTTACTAAAGCTCAAGTCCATGATTAAATACTTTACAATAAAAATGTGAGATACTTAATTACTTAATTGACATAAATATGCATATTATGGAAATAGTAAATGCTACCAAAATGTTAATAAGCCAATTCTGACAACTAATTAGCATCACAGATTATACGGTAATTTAATTGCACTGCTGCAGACCTTTCTCCTTGAAAGTTGGATATTGTTGTAACATAAAGAATCAAATTTAATACATGAGATATTAGATTAATACGTGGAAAATATGCAGGTAAACAGTTTTAGTAGTTTTAATTCTATATCTTTAAATGAGAAAATCATATATTTTTCTCTTATGCCTATGTTTTAAAATATTTTTTTCATTCTTAGGATGATACATAAATATATTTAATAATTTTGTAATTTCAGGAGCATCCATAATTCGAATGATGGATCATTTCCTCACCACTGATGTCTTCAAACGAGGATTAACAAGTTATCTTAAAAGCAGGTGCGGAGTATTATGTATGAGGGTACAATTATTCACCTTCATCGCATTGAATCAAAAGAGAATAAATTCCAACTTGGTATATAAATACCTAGCTAACACACCTCCATACATTGGTTTCTGCTTTGTTATTTATGCTTTTGAAAATGACCACTTATTTTATTAATCAATAATGGGATTATTACTAATATTTTTTAAACTTTGTCCAAATTTTTTGCAAATTATAGAGAATAGAATTAGTAGGATATTATATGGTTGTAATCAATCATATATACTCATAATACAACCATTAATATTTACTGTAATCAGTATACTATTTCTGATGTATTACTTACTATATTTGATATACTAAAGCATAATTAAAAAGGCGAACATTTTTGACTAGTTATTAGAACATTATGAACAATACTAGTACAATGACTAATGATATTTTCATCATAAGTTTTTTTAAGTAACAAGGCCTCTGCTCTAAATTAGCATGTTTTTCTTATTCCACCTTCACATGCTACACAATATCCTACTCTTGGTTAACTGTGGCAAGTCAGGGCGTACCAGAGTGCAACACAAAATGATCTTTGGGATGCATTAACGGCTCAGGCGCATCAAGATGGCGCTTTGGAAAAAAATGTAAGCGTAAAGTTAATAATGGACACATGGACACTTCAAATGGGATTCCCAGTCGTGACAGTGAAACGAGATTATGAAAAGGCAACAGCCAAACTGACACAGGTAAGGAATAACTACTCATATTCATTATTCCCACCAAAAAGTTTGAATATTTTAAATGTTGTCATTTTTAAATATTAAAGCATTGATAAAAAAATGGAGCAAGAAATTGTCTCATAATATCACCACTAGCAAAGTTAGACATTTATTACTGCCTAACTAATGCATTACAGAAAAATATTCTTACTAGGTAGATACTTATTTAAAATAAAAAATTACTTCATTTGTATTTATTTTTCGTGTCCAAGAACCAATATAATTGTTAATTTAATGATTTGTTTTTAATACTTTGCAAACAATCGTAAAAAATTCCAATTGTGAGTGATCATCAGGTAATAACTCAGTTACATTCACAATTTTTATCTCAATGAAATGTCTGCTCAAACAGTGATGGGCTTGAAATAGCATTACAGTACTTATCCATTAGATGAGACAGCATTTGCAGATACCTGACCATATGGTTGTACCTTTAGAAATAAGTACTAAATCTACCATCACATGGGATGTACTTTTGTCCCACAAAATATGCATAAAAATGGGGTGCATCTAACATGTTGGCAAAAAAATTATTAGTTGAAATTTCAGTCTATCTAAAAGCACTGGTTTATATTAACATATACATATTTCAGTATTCTACTGCATTTTGTCCTTTTGCTGGGTGGTTTCTAATAATCATTTCCATTATTTTTCTTTTCTGTAATATTAATTAGTTACATTATATATTTTATGCTTCACTACTGAAAGAGGGAGCATTCCATTAAATTAAGAGTTCAGATCCTCTGGTATTTCAAGGTTACACTTCACCTAATGTGTGTATATATGCTCACAATTCAACAATGCGCTGTAACCAATCTGTAATTTATCCACTATATATGTAGAGGATGCTGGCTGGCCCAGAGCATTCTGATTCCCTGTTCCTTGGCGGTAAGGAGGAATTACCCTTTTCCACATAATTCCTGGAAGCAACATGAACATTTAATGCACTTTAACATTTAAACTTGGATTTTGGTAGATTTTTCTAGAACATCATCATTGTTCTGTGATATTTTGTATTGAGATTTTGCTCTCAATAATAGATGCCTCCTTGTGGCTGGGAGTGGGCAGGTGCTTTGACACTGGTATAAGTCCACTAAGCAGTGCTAAACACTAAGCTAACTTCCTCACTTGTTTTGCTTTCTGTCCAATTCACTTTTCCCATTCTTCAGATACCAACATTTCAAAAGTCTCCAATCCATGCCCATACTTGCTTCAATTACCATATTTCCACGCCATATAACTCCATATTTTTTTAAGAAGCCTTATCTTAACAATCTTTCTCAATGTCCCTGTCATGATTTCCCTCCTCCTTGAGAAAGCTTCTTTGTTTGACTCAATCCTTCCTCTTACATCCTGACTACTTTGGCTATTTTGATCCAAAGTAATTCTGAGGTCGGTAAACTTTTCCACCTGCTATAGCTCTGAACTCCCACATTTATTTTACCTTTCCTCTTTCTGGGAAACCCCAGGACCTTTGTTTTGTTTACATTTATTCTCATTCCATATTTTTAAGTCAATGAAGCGATTCAGGTTAACAGATCATATTTTTTTATTTCAATCTATGAGTGTCTTTTGCATAAGAAGCAATATACTTCTGGCAGAAACTATTTTTTTAATAAGGCAGAGGACAAATGGGCTTCTATTTTAAATTTGGAGGAAGGCTATTTCATTGGTACTTCTTGCTTAAAGAAATATTCTCTAGAGATGAATTTTTTCTTTTTTCATTTATAGTATTATTATTAGTTCTAACTACGACCTGAGTAACTAACTAAAACAAATGCATTAAGCATTGATTTTCAAATATTATTAGTATTAATTTGAGACTAAATAGTATTTAATATAAGTAAAAATAATATCTTCCATCAATAATTTCTAATATTGAGTAGTTATATGAACTATTAAGCTTACAATTGGATATATGTGGTTAATTAAATCAATGTATGATGCTACATGTTTACATATAGCTGGGTTTTTTAAATGAAGTGGGCAAACCTTCTTCTTTAAAGATGCAATAACAAATGATATATTCTTTCCCTTAACTAATATCATTTATCTGTTTAAAAAATTAAAGGAACGGTTTCTGCTCCGAAAACAAGGAGCTGGAAAATTTGTTAAAAGAACTAATCCCAGTGAGGGTCAAGAAAATGAAAAGGACAATGATAAATACCTGTGGTGGATTCCAATAACTTTTACATCACAGGATGAAATTAACTTTGAATCTACTCGACCCCAACATTGGATGAAAATGGAGCGCTCAATAACTTTAACATCAGGACTTCCCCCTGCTTACCACTGGGTTATTTTTAACATCCAAGAAACAGGTAGTTATATTCAAGATAGTTTATTCTCAATAAATTCTTGACTTTCAGTGAAACAAAAATGTTGCATTCATAGAAAAATATTTATTGATACTCATGCTCATCAAGTACTTATTACCTGCAGCATTATTTGTCTCATGTTCTTCTAACTTACACCAATAGAGACAAAGATAGTGCACATATGTCTTTGAGAGACCTTTGAGTAGTGCCTAATGGTTTAGGGATAGTAATTAGGTTGTCTAAATTCCAAGAGATTATTTTGCTGATATATTGAATTTTTGACGCATTGTTTCAATGATGTTGAGTAATGTTTTCCAACATTACCAAGAATTTACTACCTTGGGTATTCTTTTATATCACGATAATTGTATGTCTGCTTGTAGAATGCTTCCAGGGTTTCCTATAGTGGTTATTGCATGTCACAAAAAAATAAATATTCATATTGCAGAATGAATCGAATGATTATATTTCTAATGATGCATTTAGTTAAAATTGTTTTTCTTTTTTAACTAACCCAGTGATTGTATTTTAAGAGACATACATTTTGATATGATTTTGAAACATTTCAGGAGAAATAATTTGTATCTTAATGGCAGAGGCTACATACTAAATAAATAACATATTTCACATTTTATTTTTCTGCTATTTTATTTCAGGATTTTATCGTGTTAACTATGACCCTACCAACTGGAAAATGTTAATAGCTCAGCTTGAAAGTGATCATTTCACTGACCTAAACTCAGTTAACCGGGCCCAACTATTGGATGATGCCCTTAATCTTGCTAGGGCAGGGCTTTTAGATTATGGCACAGCATTAAGTGTCACTCGTTACCTCTCACAAGAAACAGAATACCTACCTTGGAAAGCAGCATTTTCTGCTCTTGGGTATATTGACTCAATGTTGGTGAGAACAGGAGGATTTGAAAAGTTCAAGGTATGAGAGTATGTGGGATATTCGATTTTTTAGAATAAATTATTACTCATACAAAAACTTTTGAGAGAGTAATGAGGAATTTAAATTTTCAGAGCTATATGCTTAGTCTTATTGATAACATCTACAAGCAAACTGGTTTCACTGATTCTCCAAGAGATGAGCAGTTGACTGTTTATAAAAGAGTAAGTGTATTGGGATGGGCTTGCTCATTGGGTCATGAGGACTGTGTTCAAAACTGCATCAAGCAATACAATAATTGGCGAAGGCTGGAAAATCCAGACAGGAACAATGAGTGAGTCTTTCAATACTATTCTTGCAGTGGTTTAGAAAATTAGCTAAACAAAAAAAAATTGAAAATTGTGAAAATATTTCATCGAATTTTTCAACAGAATTTCACCAAATTTGAAAAATGTGATTTACTGCACTGCAATCAGACATGGTAGCCAGGCAGAATGGGATTTTGCCTGGGAACGATATCGAGCCACAAATGTTGGCTCTGAAAAAGATCTACTTCTTGCTGCACTTGGTTGCAGCCGAGAAACATGGATTTTGGGCAGGTAAGGATTTTAATTTTTTCTCTCTTAAGAGATGAATGAAATGGGATTTATTTCATAATGATATGGCATTTGCTTTAAAATGACACAGGCAACACACACTTTAAGAATTCCATAGCATTCTTGTTAAGGACTATCAGTTTTGCTCCGAGATCATCATCAGGTACCATGTATTCAAAAAGGTAAAATCTTGCTTTATGCAGTCTCCCATAATCAAGGAAGGGTAACCTCAGTGGGGTACGATAGCTGTTGGACTAGATGATGCTGTGTTGTTTGGTTTTACAGTTGGATTTGAAGGCAGGGGATAAACAGTGGTGAAGGGAGCAGGAAAATAAGGCATCATGAATTAGATTAGAATTGGATGGGAGAAGGAATTTGTTCATTTGAATTTTTGGGGCATTATAGATCCTATCCCAAAACATAAAAATTCCTTATTGGAATATTTTGGTTTTAAAAATTCCACCTATTTTTATGGGGAAAAGAAGATTTTATTGATGAACATAAGAACTCCTACAATTTGTCATAAAACATGCACTCTATTTCCAAGTATTTCATTCTTCTACATGGATGAAAAATAACTATGATTCAAATAAGGTTTGTTAATGTTATTGATTCTCTGTTTACTGATTTTGTTTGACAATGTTATGGTCAGACACACCCTTTGTGTGTCAAGCGTAATTGCTTAAATTCATGCAAAAATTGCCAGGGCATTTTATGGAAAAATACATAATTTATGAAATTTTGGGAAAACATTATTTTTATACACTTTTAAATTCATAATTATCAGAAAGTTAATAAAGCTTGTGTAATGAGATACACAAAAGAGAATAAAGCATAAAAATAATTATTATTTTGCTGTTATTTACCTTTATAGCCATCAAGAAAAGAGTCATCCAGAGCAACACTGGCATTTTCGGGAAAACTTGTCAGTATCACTCATAGCAACTTTAACACTTAAAGGGTTAAGAAGAGCTAATTTTGTTAAATTGTCTTTGTGAAAATAATAGGCTGATCTGATAACAACTTCTTAATAGGGATTAATTCAACTTCATAACAATGCCGATGAAATCATAAGCAGTGAATATGTTTTAATTGGTTACTCTTTCCCAGCCTAAGGAATAGTGTTAACAAATCTGCATTAGGCAACTTTGCATGGTTTAGAATGTTCCTGCAAATTAATATGACATAAGTCTTGATTAGAGACTTCATTCACATGTGACTTTACATTGAGTCAATATTTGACTTAACACATATGATATGGGACTCAGTCACGAAAATGATAATTTGAAGACAATATAGTCAACTTGTAATACAAAAAAGAAAATGTTATAACAATTTTTACTTTTAGAGAGGTGAAAATCCATGCTTATTTAATTAGGTACTTACAGTTAATTTTAATTAATACTACATATTTAATGTGCTTCCTCCTTGTAAGAGTAAGATTTAAAAAAATGTTAATAGCATTTAATGATGGTGTATTTTTTGTAGATACCTTGAATGGTCAGTGACAGAGAACTCTGGCATCCGTAAACAAGATGCAGCTAGAGTGTTTGCTGCGGTTTCAAGCAATGTGATGGGACAACCACTAGCATTCAATTTTCTCAGGGAAAAATGGGATAGAGTGAAAGAATAGTAAGCAAAATTTTTATTCATTTTCTTGTTCTCATTACGCTAATGTGGTCCAAAAACTACCAGTCATATTTAAACATGCAGATTTTATACAGCTTAGTGATAAGTATTTAAATTCTCTTTTTATGTGCGGTTTTTATACCTAAGTCATAATTCCATAATAATAAAGTAGTTTCAGAGACTTTCATGGTAAATAGCTGCATTATTTAAAAAATGATAAACTTGATAAAAATGGTGACATAACTAACTTAAGGCACTAATAAAAATAGTATAAAATTAATACAAGATAATTAAATTTAAGCTAATTGGTGTTTTCATTTAATTTATAGCCCAAGATGACAAAACCATAACTGTGCAATCAACTTTATCATGATTTTCTTTTCAGCTTGGGCTCCTCATTATTTACAATCAACAATATTGTTCGAAGTTCTACGAAACGCATGAATACCGCATTTGAGTTAGCAGATGTAAGTATTATAAAATCTGTGGGTGGCTTTTTCCATATGAAAATTAATAAAGGTTGATATTAATTCATATATAACTGACAAGGCACTCAAGGATATGGCAGAAGAGGAGATGTGAAAATAGATTTAAGGGATTGGATTAGGTATGTGAAACTTGATGCTGTTAGTATATGTATTGTTTAAGGGATAAACTTGTTCCCTGGCTCTATTCTCTTTGGTATCCATCTCAATTATTTTCATCCATAATTCACTTTGCAAACATAGCTAAGGTAAGGGATCAATATTTGATTTCACTTCAGATATAAAACTGACAACCAAATAATTTCAATTTTTTCACTCTTAAAAAATAGGATTCAATAATGATTTAGGAAAATAAGATTTTTCCTCTGAGGGAGGGAATATATTATTTCCTCTCTTCACCCCTAAGCTAGGTCTTAGAGCATTGCAGTAACAGTTACTATGGCAAACAAAACAAGCATAACGAGGAAGACTCCCCTCTGAAAATTCTCTGAACAATGAATTAAATGTTTCTATACCAGATACAATATTATGGACATATGTCAAAAAAGGCACCCGACAAGATAAAGATGGCAGTATCCCCTTAAAACCTTCTCACCTATTATACTATGCATCTAATTTTAGGAAATTTTCACAAAAATAGATTGTTAAAATATGTCATTTTACATTTCGTACCAAAGAATGATTTTATTGAGTTGACTGAAAATAATCTCACTATGTTATCTACATTTACATTGTACCCCGCAAACCTCTGCAAGGGCATGTGGCAGGGGTATTAGGTCACCACCCATAAAAAAATGAAACTACATGCAAAACCCACAAATTCATAACAACTTACACACACAAAATTGTATACATTCATGCAAAACTTGTACAACACATGCAGATACAGAGTTCAAACGGCTTTGATTGAGTAGGACCAATGCATTTGATGTATTAGACAGAACCCATGTGTAATTGATTCTAGGGATAGCCTCAGGTTATTCTTATGTATGCACATTTCACCAAAAATATTTGAACATACTAATCCAACAGACCTTATTCAGCAAAGGTGCAATTCCTAGGCAATGATAAAAAGATGTAATGTTAATGCTCAAACTTACCTCGACTTGCTACACACTTCCATTCTACTTGTCATACATATACTTCATGGAATGGATCAATTTTTCTACCAATAAGATGGCATTAAGGCAGATTACCACAAATAGAGGTGAGTATATTTAGATGCAAACTTTCTAAGACACTGGTTAGGACAAAGAGGTGCAGTTTAGTTCCCTGTGCATTTTTCTAATAAACACCTGCAGACTTTATTTATGGGGAAATTCAAAATATGTTATGCATCATGGTGTGGTCCTTAAAGAAGAAAATTTTAGTGTAGAAATTCAGAAAGTGTACTTTAGTCAACATTGTCCAAGCAGTAGTTCACCATACTGATGTGCAAGTCTAGATGTTAAAGGCCATCACTCCAAGTAACTCCTGCAATTTTAGAGGCCTAAGCTAACTCAAGATGTCAGAATTAATTTAATATTAAAATATTATTTCTAATTTTTCTTTTCCTTAAATGTTTATCCATTTTTGGTTGACTCTCTATATTGCCCACAAGTATTACCTTTGGGCTGCTCTTTTGAGAAAGAGCCAAAGCTGTAAATAACATCACACATGGTAAAAATAGATTCTAATACCTTCCCATATAAATTGTGTGTTTTAATGCTGTGAAATTATCAGAAGTGCCAAGAGGCATTCAATGTACAAGAACTGCTCTAAGATTTTAATACCTGCCCCCTCCCTCAGTCAGCATCTAGAGCACATGCCTTATCTGATTTTTTCTCAACATTCATGCATGTTATGCTTTCTTGTCAGAAGGAATAAATAGCAACCAGAGTGTTTACAGATGATACCCATTAGGACTAAGCTATAAGAGCACAGTAGAATGCAATAAATGAAGTTTGACCTTCACCCTTTGCCAAATGTTGTTACAGCTTGTCTTGCTCATGGAGACTGTTTGTTATTAAGCTTCCAAACATAGTCATTCCACTGAAATTGGAATTTAAGCATAAATAAATCATTATTACTATAATGAGACATGAAATCATCAAGAAATTTTATTGTTTTCATTGATATTCAGGTTGCATCAGAATTCCATTTTTCAAGTCCCCAGTTTTATTATGTTCCCCAGTTCCCACAGTGTTCCCCGGTTACCCAATATCCGTGGCAATGAATAGTATTCTCATAATAATAAAAATTTTCTAAAATTTGGTGAGGAATCAAGTATACCAAAGGCAGTGTTTTCTACCAAATTGTTAATAATGCACATGAAACTTTTTAATTGTAATGTGTAGACTTCTAAGAAAATGATTGAATAGGTATCCTCTAGTATCAAAAATAAGCCTGAATAGATAAATGGAATCTATACAAGCATTATTATTTTTTGAATGATGTCATTTAAGTTAGGTGTAGCATGGACTAAATCTGAGCAGTAGATTCATATTAAAATGCTTATTACGAGAAATGTCTCAATATTTAGTAATCCTGGAGGATTAAATGAAGAATTATCTCATTAGCTTTCAAATATCAAACTGAAATCACCACTTTTTTGTGTAGCCTAAAACCTTTGACCAAAGATTGTATAATAGGCTATATTTTACCTTTTTCTTTTAGCTCAAAAAGTTTGCTGCTGATCATCGAAGAGACCTGGGAACAGCAACTAGAGCTGTTGAACAAGCACTGGAAAAAGCTGAAGCTAATGTTGAATGGATGAAAACTCATTACCAAGTAATCATTGAGTGGTTATCAAATGCTACAAACATAAATTCCTTGAATAGCTAATACCAAATGCAAAGTGAACTTAAATCTCATTTTAAAATAAATGAGAAATGTGCTAATTGTATCTGAGCCATAATACCTCATCAAATCTGTGCAATTACAAGTTATTCAAATATTTGATGAATTGATTCAAATTTTCAAAATGCAAACAGTTGGGCTCAAACTTTTGGTAAGCAAGAAGGTAAAAACGAGTTGCACAACTGGACTTTGGGTCACAAATCATATTCAAGAGAAAGTTATTCAAAGTTTCAGACACCAAAGAGTATTTATTTTAACATTATGTACGTATTAAGCTCCATTTGGTTTCTTTTACGACTAAATATATTCAAAATTTTATACTTTTATAGGTGCCTTTAACCAAATACACGTTTATGTAAACGTTAAAAGTTTTGTGATATGCCTTTAAATATGATTTAAAATCAAAAAATTACTCACATTCACTTTTTCTGATGGAATTACAGAATTTAGCATATTTAAATAATATTTTGTTGAAAATATGCTATACATTCCTTTATTTAATGTAATTACTTGAAAATCATGAAATATTCAAATTATAATTCACTTTGGGGGTCAAAGATTTTTCCCTTTTTGGAGTACTTGCCTGTATTCAATTATGCCACTGTAGAAGTATTGATGATCGAAAGAAATTTTTATTTGAAAATAATTTGATAAGTGTGTACCTAACACTTTCCATGCACGTGAAAAGTTTATCCCTGAAAATCTTATATTTTGGAAATACGAGCAGCCATCCATAGTTAACTTGAACACTGCTTTTGTGATGCTTAGGTATATCTCTTTCTTAACTCAGTCCTCTAAAACTTGTTATGATTATTATACTTCTTATGAATTTAAATTTGTATTAAGATATTATCAACATTTGAGAAGGTTTAAGATTTTTATAACTGCCCTCCAAATTTTTTATTCATATTAAATGAATTCATCCATAATAACAAAATCGAAAATCAGTTAAACAAATAAACAAAATAATGTGAAAACATTCTGTATTTTAAAGAGATCCATACTGCTCATAAGTTGTCTTATTTTGTGACCAATGGAATCTAATTTTTTTTATTGAGTATGTGTATTTATTTTTTTATTTCAATAAGTATTAATAGTTATTTGCTTTGGAGTCATTCCTTAAAAATAATTTGCTGTTGGGATCCATCACAATTAATTATTTAAAGCAGTCACCTATGAAATTGAGAATACAAGTCCAAATTCTAGACCTAATTATGGCCTAGTCTATCTTTGCTAATAACAAATGAATTGTTTTCATCAATAATTACACTCAACCATCCATTTAATCGTAGACTCTATTGTCCATTATCATAAAAATCCATTGCATTGCAACTCTTACTTCTTTCGTAACACCAAGTAACTACTTAATATTCATTCAAAGGTTTTTACTGACTGAAATAATCATGTAAGGCTCTTTGTTTCATCTTAAAATGTAGGTTAATCAAAGATAACTCTACCTGAAGCCAGAGAAATACTTGTAATGATAAAAGAGATTGATTGTTACTTAAAAAATGGTGTTAAAATTACAAGGCATAACATGATTGTAATATTAAAACATTATTGTCATTTTTTTTGAGGGGATTATGTTTCTTTATATAGCTAATACCACTGAAAGAGCAGGGGATTCAATCTTTTTTGTAATAAGTAACTATTCTTGCATGAATGAAATTTTGACCTACCATGAAATTCCTATAATTATGTAACCTGGAGTCTCCTTCAAATATGGTGATGCATTGCAACACAAATCAACAAAAGCTAATTTGATTTTGGGAATAAGAAATGTTTGTAGAATAAATTGATTTTTTATTGAAAAAACTACTAAAGCATCTGATTTGATGCTTTCAAAATTGTATTCTACCTGCTCTTCGTAGCCAGAGCCTTATGTATGACCATTATTTCAGTAAATATTGGTGAAACAGGAGCCAATTCATCTTATCTTTTCACATTCTGTATTTATTTTACATTATCATGATGAAGTGAAGTCTCCATTTGTTGAAAGAATTTTGATCTTTTGTACCATATCACTCATAATTGCACTATCAAGTTATTCTATTTGGACATTATATGGCCGTAAATAATTTTCTTCATCTGTAAAAATAGCTGATTTGTTCATTAACAATAGTGATTACTTCTTGCTTTGGTCTCTTAAGAAGGAATATGTGAGAAGACAGTGGTGCAGCCAGGATTTCAGGCTGAGGGGTCAACCAGTAGAATGCTTGGAAAACCAAAGAAAACACTTAATTATCATGTTTTCTTTGTCATGGGTCATTGTTAAAGGTTATGTACCATGACAATATAGTCATCTTTGAAAGAGTCATTTGCACCAGGTGGGCTAATATCCCTGTAAACAGACCATTACATTGAAAAATGTCTTATATTTTCATGTAAATGGTTCCTGGCATACATTTTCCTTTCCATCTGACATTGTGTTTGAGCCAGATGGTGTAATATATTATGTAATTTAGTTATTCGTTACATATTACTTTTGGTGAATCTTGAGCAAAATTTAAACAATATTCTCCTTGAGTAATGCATAATTAATATCATCTTACTTAGGTGTATTATATTTATTTAGTTTTCATAAAGATTTTATATTTTTTTTGTTGGTTGTATGTGACCATAATATGGTAGGATCATATGATGTTGAAATGCACAAGTGTTTAAAATAGAAAGTCTTTACACATGCCTAGGTACTTAACGCTTGGACAATCATCTGAAAAAATATGATAGGTACAGTGAATAACAATTTCTAAGGAAAATTAATGTGGTGCAACTACTCATATATATTCATTTGTGGCTAATTTTATGAAATATGTAATCTTATATCATGTAAAGTTGAAATGTTGTTCAATTTGTTGAATTTCTTTATGATGGTGAGCTATGGTAATATTGCTAAAATTTTGGAAATGATGCCAAGTTCCAAGTGTTTATGGATGAACTTGTTATTGAATTAAGGGTTCTGCAAAGGTTTATATTGAAATTTGGTATGTAAGATGTTAATAAGAATTTGTTGTGTAAAACAGGTTTTCTAATTTCTACATCTGTCAATGCTCGAATAAAAAAAAAATTAAGGGTGCTAAGAAGAAGGGAGTTTCACGGATCAGGTACTTGCCCTTAAACACCTCCATGTCTTGTTAGTGAATTTAACAAAAGTAACATAATTTTTCTCAGGAATAATAAACAATCTAATGGAAGAAAGGCTAACAAACACTTCCCATCAAAACTTAACACTGATGGTCAATGAAAATTGCTATTGAGACCAGTAATAATATATATTTCTCATTAGAATATCCGTGATATGATTACTGAATATTGGTCATAAAGTCAGAGTGATACCTGAAGTAAGACTAAGATTATCACAGTGACAGCTATCTCTATAGATGGCATTTGCCTTCCAAAAAGGAATTGCCTAAAAATGTAGTGCCTGTGACAATTAGCTCAGAGAAGAAAGCTTTCCTTATGTAACAGATTACAAGTATGTCAGTATGTCTGTGTACTATCATTCAACCCCATTTTCACCTTAGATAATTTGTAGAAATCAAAAACATTTCTGACTCCGCCAATTATCAACATCCTCTGGTCAATTTAATGTGAAATCACAATAATGTTCTCAATTGGTAGTCAATCGGCCATTAGCTTCAGTGCTGATAGGAAGTAGTATATATCTACCATGAACCTCAGTCAAAGTTGGTTTTCTAAGCTCTCTCAGTTGACTTGTTAATATGCAGGTGCAAATGTAGGCATAAAGATGAAACAACTTGACTAGCTGACTGTTATAGAAGACATGAGCTAATTATCACCAACACCATTTAGGCACCACACAAGGCATAGCTGTACATGGAAAATGCCAGGTAACTCAGAAATGTATCAGCTAGATTATATTATGGTTATTCACAGAATTAGGAACAGCATGATCAAGTCACACAGTTTCCTGGGAGCACATCTGTGCAACATGTAATAGTTATGAAGTGTAGCATCCGGTTTAAAAAGATAACAGGCAGAGGAGGTGGGTTAGGTAATGGAATGTAGAAGCATTAATTGGATTGACCAGGAAGAAGTATCAGCAGGCTCAGCACTCATGAGTGAGTGAAAGGAGGTGAGTACTATTGATAAATAATGGTAATACTACCCTACCCAATAAATACACAAACTGAGGCAATAAAAACTTTATACATATACACGTATATCAAAAATGGGATAGCAAAATCTGCAAAAGAAAGTATAGGAACTGTTGATAAGAAAATGACGAGTAAACCATCAATCACAGATGAGATGATTAGAAAAATAGATTGGAGATGGAAATAGAAGAAGGTTTTGAGAGCAATTGGAGGCTTTTGAGATGTGAGCATGGAGAAGGATGGAGGTGAAGTGGACAGAAAGGAAAACAAACAAGGAAGTTCTACGTATGGTGGGAGAGAAGAGGGGATTGTTAGGAGAAGTCATAAGGAGACTTAAAAAATGGATGCAAAGCACATTGATCGGCAGTGGGATGTTGAAGACTGTTATAGACGGGGCGGGAGAATATTGGGCAACCAAGGAAAGAATAAAAAGTATGATTGGGATGTTGGACGAAATAAAGTTAGGAATGATGCATATGTAGATGAAGAGGGGCTTGCTGTAGAGTAGAAGGTTGGTTTGTATTTTGTTAGGAGAAACAAGATATTTAATTGGTTAATCAAATCCATCCAAAATCTACCTTAACCGGTAGATTACCTAATAATAATAACTGTTATTAACCAAGATGCTATTGGAATGTGGTTTTTTTAATGAGTTCATAAATCTACAGGTAAGTACTGCTTTACTTTGGCCTAGACATATTAAATCAAAAGTCATATTGAATACAGAAAAACGTTCTACTTTCTCGAGAATAATGAGCTAAATAACCTCTCTCATTGTATTGCTCTACGGAGGGAAGGCCTAGGATCTTCATCAGACAGATTTGTTTCACTGTAACTTCCATAGCTTCTACTCTCGGGGGGAAGAAAATTTTGCGGGAACAGGGGTGGAAGGAGGAGTGGAATCGACTGATCAAAGGGCGAAAGGACCAATTATATTTTCATATGTATTCGATGCTATCGTCAATACTCAAGTTGACAACCTTGAAGGTTTTAAAAATTTCCAGCTCATCTGACAATGAATGAGATATTTCCTTCATAGAAATAAGCTAGCTCACGGCAGTAGAGGAGTGGTAAACATTTAGATTAATGACTGAAATTATGATAATGTATTTAATATGGTGAAGGGGAGTTAACTGTAATACAAGTGTGCAGCTATTTCAGTAAAATCGTATATAGTGCGTTCTAAATGTATCTAAAAATGTATTTGACGTATATATAGATATTTTAGTTGGTATAGGTAGTGCAGCATTTTTGTCATTTTTTTAACGATCTTTCAAGTACTTCAAAGTTTTTCATTAATATTTTTCCTCTAAACCTGTAAGAGTGAAGGAAAAATTAATTCGAATTTTGGCGAAATTAATGAAATTAAATTATTTATAAAATTATTCATGTTTCATTGATATCTTGACAATCTTCTGGCTATGACTTTTTACTGTTCCTATAGTTTAATGATCGGCTTTTGATATCCATTATTTTATATGCACCCATTTTTTCTCTGTGGTTCATAGGTCCCATTCGTCATTCATGATTTCCTCTTCAGTCCATTTCCGGAGGCACATTAATTTTAGTACTCGAAAGAGAAGTCGCCAATTAAAATTCCCATTTTCAAAGTTGGAGAGTTATAACCGGAGAGAATTTCAATCTACCATAAAAAGAAAAAACTGCAATTTAAGAGTAGGAGATAACGGCACGGAGCCAAGCGAGTCACTGCTTCGTGCCATACATCACACTCGTCTAGCCAGTTAGTATTAACATCTAGCAGAGGAAGTACAGGATCTCTTGGCAACATATTTATACGAAAGTGTCTTAATGCAGCAACACTTAAAGACATTGTGACCACAGAATAGAGCTTGTTTATGTTAATTTGATTACTAAGAAAAATTAGAAACTCAAAAGAAAGATTTATTTGTGTGTGAGTAAACAATAATAATGAAACATTCGGTGAATATTTGGACAATAACCCTAAAGCATTTACGTCAATTGTACGAGAGGTTCAGGGAAATAAGTCGACAGTGCCATCACTGACTAGTAGCGGACAAAAACTTACCACCAGTTTAGGAAAAGCTTGTAGACTAAACCACCATTTTCACAGCGTTTAAATAGTCGTTCACAGGAATAATGCGAGTTTCCACTGGATCGCTTCCATGGCCCTCTGTCTGAAATCGTAATATCTTCTCCTGAACACTAAATTAAGGACTCAGTCCAAACAAATGACCAGGCCCCGAATAAATCCTTATCTGTGCATGCGAAACAATGGCTTTAGAATTAATTCCTAATTTGGAAATAATATTTAATAAATCCCTAAATGGTTGCACAGGATCCAAAAACTGAAAAGTAGCTAAAGTCACGCCCCAAAAAAAAGGCGACAGAGAAGATCCGCGCAACTACCCATCTCTCTCACATCCATCTCATGCTAAATCTTAGAGTAAATAATTGTAGGTTCAATCATGATATATCTTGATTCTCAGTTTACTTACAAAAAAAACAACACGATTTCCGAAAGGCTAGATCTCGCAAGATCCAACTGGCAATTTTTGTTCATGATATGCCAGTCCCGGGTGATAATAATGTTTAGATCTATGCTATATTTCCGGATTTAAAAAAGGAAATTGGCAAGCTCCCTCTTGGAAAGCTGTTCGAAAAGTAAGGAAACTTCGGGAGAGATAACTGTGTAATTAGACTGGATTCATACATTTTTAACAGGCCGCGAGCAAAGGGTTGTAATTGACAGAGCTTTATTCGGCACAGTAACTAGGGTTGTTCGACACATACTCAATGTGTGTCGAACCACCCTTCCTTGATAATGTCCTTCTTAGAATCACTTATATCTCATCCCTCAAACTACCTCTATCCCTTTCATGTCCCCTTGCCGCTTAATGCATCTTTATTCTTTCCTCCGTCCTACCGCCAGAATACCAGCTACCGTCCTCTCAAATTATCACCACAAGTGCTTATCTCCCCCTTCCTTCTTTTTACCTCTCCATTTCTTTAGTTTCCCTGTTTCTTTGGGATTTCCATATTTCCTTCTTTGTCCCCGCCTACCTTACTCCTCACTATTTTCTTCCCCCAGCCCTTTCCTCAAACAGGTTTAAATATGATGTATCACAATTTGAATTTTATCTTGTTCCTGACGATGGTTCGATGAACTGAAACGTGTTGTAGGTTACAAATAAATCTGTTGAAAAGTACAAATTTGTTTTTCTTATATTGTCAAAAGTTGTATGAACAAGGTAGCAGTGTCACAAAAATATCGGAAGAAATAAGATGTGAGCCACTAGTTGACCATGGGCTGAAATACAGGTTAAATTGATTACGTACATTTGAGGCTGGTTACTTATCTGAGGATTTTAAAGACAAATTACAGGCCCTGACGTACTATAAAACGGATTGCTTTAAAATGCCATTTTTTCCCCGTACCCTTGAAGATAGATCATTAAATTTATTTTTTGAATACCTCTCCCCAATCCTGGAAGTATCTCTTTCCTTCACATATAGTATAGACCCAACAACCCCCCGCCCCACTGTGAACCCACCAATCTCCTTTCCTGACGCTTAACCCTTCCCATCTACGCGGATCGCAACCCCACCTTTTCCCCTCCTTTCCCCCCTCTTTCACCCACCCCCTCTCTCCCACATGAATGGTATATAAATGTACCGCGACTTGATTTGACGTCTAAGCGTTGAAACTAGTTGTACGTAAATAATGACAGAGGAAATATACATTAGGTTTTTCATCAAATGAACATGAACTTCTACAAAGTTGAGCCAGGAACAATTGAATCAAAATAGATATTAAAGCAATCGCGAAGGAGATGATTAACATTGGCAGTGTATATATTTTGTCGATACCCTGTATGTTTTTTATATCATTGATTCATCTTTTTAACAGTTCTCCCGCATGATTTGAATACAATTATCTTGCTATTGAATATTGCTGCATGGAAATACCTTTCTTCGTATGATTAACTTTTTCCAGTGCATTATCAAACTAATACTTGTGTAGAGGTGTCATGGTTGGGTTCGTGTATGCATGGCTGGTGATCTAACATGCCCCGCCACACGCCCTTGAGGCGGCTTGCGGGATATTGTGTAGATATATACCCTACCTACACTTCTTACATTTTATCTGGCTCCTACCCTTCGACCTATCGGAATTTGGTGACCATACCAGGATCCAATATGTAACACCTCCAGCCAGCACAACGTTAGTGTTAATCACAAAGCGCAAGCACTTTTGCCTTTCACCACGTCAAGCTAGTAGTTCAGATAATTGTGATTCAAGCATTATCGTCAAAGGGAACCCATCATGGCCTTCCAAGCCTAAATGATTAGTTATTCTTTACACACTGGTTGAAATAATACTTACCGATCGACTGCATTTTCAATGAGAGTTTTCATTGAAAAACATACGTTTTCCTAACACATTTTTGTTTTTGAGTGGTTCAACAACAGGTAAGAGAATTGGGTTCAAACAAAAATAATAGGTAGTATTTTGAAACAACTCAATGTATCCTCGCAATAATTGGGTTAAGCTGTCTATGGTGAATGTTATTTACAGTGGAGAAATAATACTTATTTTTGTAAACTCATTACAGCAGCGGATGTCATTAGAAATATTATTCTAAATTTCTAAAAAAGCAATCCTGTCTCAAAGGAGGATAATGAACCCTAAACATTAAATTGTGATAATTTTAAAGGAATGGAACATAGATATTAAAATGCTCAATATAATTAGTACTATTAAAGAAAACTATGGAGTGCTAAATGGTTAAATTAAATAAATAAAATCATTCCTGTATTTCAAATATAACTCTCCAGCTTTCTAAATCTGATCCGTGGAAACGAGTAGAACACTATGAATAATAATAATAGTAGTAATGATAAGGGCATGAAAAATCAAAAATAAAATACTGCATCTACTTGCATGTAGCAGAATTCCATTTCTGAACATGAAACTCTTTTTTATGCCAATATGCTACGTCCTTATGACCAATTACGCTTAAAAATGTGAGAACGGTTTGACAAGAGAAAACGATATCAATGTATTAAAGTAAGTAAACTCAAACGATCTTATGAGTGACTTTTAGCCACGCTATGACAGAAAGTTAAAGTAGGTTAGTAAAAGAGAGAATACGACAAAAAATCAAAAAAGATTATAATTTGCAAGCGTCAACTTTACCGAACCTCACTCTAACCTTTCGAACTTTGAACAGCGTAGGCATGATGTAAACGTAAAACAAACGTACCTACGGTCATGGAGCAATGGAAAAACGAATTAGCCAAGGCGGTAAACTTGATTTGCACTGGGCTGGTTTTAGGAGTTAGGTGAAAAAAAGGTGACAAGTTAGGGAAAAATTGAAAATCACACTCTTAAATCACTCAGGTGTGTTTGGGAAACAGTGACCCTCGTCAACCTCAATCACATACAAACAATGCAAAACTAAATAAAAGGAAACAGGCTCACAATCACTCGATTACTCGGACCAGTGGATCCATTTACACTGCCCTAATTACGAGAATTTTCGGCAAATAGTTGTTCAAACTTCTTCATTTTCCCCAAAAATATTTACCTTCGTATAAGAGTACCTTGGTTACCAGTCGAATCCCATCCCATTGGTTCGCGGTTGCGTAATATTACCTTTATTATCGCGAATGAAAAGTGTAAAGACGGTTTGATTGACTCCCATTTCACTCCAGTTTGTTCTCGTCAAATTATTATTGAAAAATATTTATTAATTTATATCCTCTCGTATTGACAAAATGAAGGTTAATGCCAAGACTAAAACTGAGGCTAGACTTAGGCCCGTTGGAGCGGATCCAGCTTAACTATATTTCCTTCTCCCGTCTTCTCCGGAGGGAATGAAACTAGAGTGTTTTTCTTACGACTTGGTTGGTTGTCGGGCGAAAATCAATTATTCAGGTTTGCAGTATTTTTGCTCACTCGAACAAACCTCTAATGGTTCGTCCGTTGTGAATATCAATGTGTTGCAGGGAACGATCAAACATGAACAGACACCACCCGTTTAGGCTCATTAGTTTCGTCCAAAAGCGCTCTGGCCGAGGGGTGCAGGAAGAGGAGGAATGCGGAGATTCGAACGCGCGATGATCGCCGGCCTTTGGCCACGTGAAGAGTCGTGGAATGTGAAATGTGCAATGATCGACGATAATCCCATTCAACGATATTGTTTGCACGCGTGGTATGAAACGCGAGTTATTGTAGGTAAACCATTTTCCATGAGCCCTGGAAAATTGCCCAGTTAAAAATTGTTGAATGTAGTGTATTCTCGACAACCGGCCGATTGCACCTCATTCAATTGAATTACCGATCTAATACCAAACCCAGGACACGGAGTATACTCTGTGCCCCGGACGCCTGGCCAGACTTTATCCTCAAAGCCCCTTCCCACGTCCACTAAACCTGTGCTCCTCCACCCTCCCAAACCCTAAAACTGCTCGTTTTCTTTCGCGCATAGATGCTCGTTGCACACTCATCAAATGCAACCTCTCTCATGGCGGATGGATCCCTAGTACATCCCCGGAACTTTCAATTTCACTGGTGCAGTGCCACCTTCTGTCTGTCGAGGAAACCATTCACTTGGTCGCTCAAGTCGAGGCGATGGGGATCGTGAGGGGCATCGTAAAAATTCTACGGTCCGGATTTCCCACTGGAAGCTAAAAGTAAGTTTATCCTCGTGAAAAATACGATTACAATAATATATATAGAAAAACAGCCATTTAAGGATATTTTTTAATAATAAATAACCCCAGCCTTTAAAAAAATTTAGATACAGTAATTCAAAGTTGGTCAAATTGGTTCTCATTTTTCGTTTTCTTTTCTTCCATCCACACATTGGAAGAGGGGGAGACTTCATGCAGTCGTGCTGAAGTCATCAGTCACCGATCCGCGGGGACGTTTCCTGCCGAATGCCGTCGGTGAGTAAACTGAAATGCCTCCCTCCGCCCTCAGATAACTAATCACACATTCACTCGTTTTTTAGGTCATAATCAGAGGGCGTAGTTCTGATTTAAAAAATTGATAATGAGTCCTTGAATTTACCAGGCTTAAGATGAAAGATTTTGCGTATATCAATTGACGTCAAATATAAGATAATCCTACTTTTCTCTTTCTCGAACTGGTTTCCCCTAGATGACACGAAGTTTAAATATCTTTTGACCATCAATTTCTAGGTCACTATAATTTGACGTAGGAATCAGAAGAGGGAAATCACCGCAGTTTCATATTATTTTATTTATCTTAGGATATTTATCCATTTTAACTTGTAACACAAAGGCAAAAGAAGGTAACACAACTTAACGAAAACAAAGTTACCTTCTTAAAAGAAGGTAACTTTGAATTTATCCTCTACATAATATTCACATAATTTGTCTTCCATATATACTATAGTCACAGGGTTCATAAAATTACTATGGTTCCATTTCCTTTTATGTCGATATGTAATCTGTGGGACACTAATTTTTATTCATAATTCCGACCTGTTTATGTGTTATATGTAAGAGTATTTGTCTCTCTATAAAATTCTTTGTAGGGTTCGATTTTTAGACATTGCTACTTGAATCTAAAATTACTACAGCAGCTGCTTTGACTCCGTAGTAAAAGGCAAGGATATTAGGAATGTTAAAAATTGACGTTAAATCTAAGAGGACATGTACAAATGTGAAATCTAGAGTACAGGGAAGGAGTCGAGGTGTGATAGTTTTCTAAGGGCCGAGAAAGAATGGGTCAATGTATGTAAGATACCATTACCAGTGTATAGTTATGCGTGAGTGTGAGAAATAATATCCCTGGATGGACACTGGTTAATGAGAACGGTGGGGAGATGCGCTGTGGTCTTTTTACCCTGGATGTTTGGAATGAGTAACTGTGAGACATGTTGAATGGCGTAGTTGTGTCTCAGATGGAAGGTGAAAGAGAACATTTGAACAGAGAAGGTAAAGGAAAATGCATTAGGAGGAACAGTTTTATTTCTTCTCACCGAAAGGCAACTACCTATGGAGTGCTGTTTGAGTTCTCTACTAGTTTGAAAAAATGGAATTAATATTTTCTTTCTCCTTTTAATTAATGCTATATTGTTCTCAGCTTAAAAAACATTTTCGAATTATCTGTAATTTGTTTGGTATGTGGTTGGCGGCATCTGTACTGCTATAAATAATGTTTTAGGCAATATAGAAGGGTTTGAGAATGAGTTCTAGAGCGCTCACTGGCTAAAAAGTCAGCGCTCCAATTATGAGCGTAATAAAGGTGATAGTAACACTGTTGTGTCCTCGTTCACAGAATGCTCTTGCTCGGTCCCGTGGTGTGTAGAGTGTATATCGCTTTGGACTGCCTTGCATTGTCATGCTCATAAATGAAAACCTCAGGGTTTCGTACATGCCGATGTCTGTTTTCATAACTCACCAATTGATTCCAGTGAATAATTCGAGACCACGTTACCTATACGACTGAATATGCAGATAATTGTCCCCTTAATTAAAAATTACGACATCGTCAATTATCTTTCCAATGATGCACATGTTCTTATTGTAGGTGATATTTAAGTAATTTTTCGTTAACCAGTAATAGAAATGAACAGAAACATTTAAATGTGATTTATCGTGGTCAGTATTATGGCGTAATAATAATAATAATTAATTCGTGCGCCGGCCTCGGTGGCGGCGGGGTTAAGTCCTCGTCTGCCAACCCAAGGTTCGTGGGTTTGATTCCCGCCTGGGTGGGTTTTCCTCCTCCTAGGGCTTGGGTGTTTGTGATCGTTTCCGATGTTTTCACTGTTAATAGTAAGATGGAAAGGCCAAAAAGTTCTGTTTTCGGAATAAGGCTAAATAAATAAGTAAAGCATTGCATTTCTGAAAGCAATTTATAGTTGTTTAGCCAAAAATGTTTACTTGTATGCATACATTTTTGCCTGAGTGGTCCGTAACAATATATGTATACATATCTTTACACCAATACCTATATGTAATATGCGTGTTCATTGCACACTAAATGAACGCCAAAAAGGTGTTATCCCTTTAAAAGCTTTATCCCTTTCAGCTATAAAACAATAGTTTTTCCAGTCTGTTGGTGGCAAATTGATATCCACTCCGATTGTAACTCTCGAACTGTGTAAATGGGAATTCAAATTAGCAATTTCTTGTTCTAAAATTGATGTATCTCCGTAATAGGGAGGTTCGTAGCAGACCCAAATATAGGCTCTTCTCGACCTTGGGTCTTTATGGAGCACCAAATATTTCCAAGTTACTATTAGAGAAATAATCACTTCTGCGTTCGTCGATATCTTTAACAGCTATTAACACTCCACCTCCAATCCTATTTTCCTTGTCCTTTCTCTAAATTCTAAAGCCTGTCGGTAAAATCTCCTTGTCCACAATGTCTTGCTACAACCAGCTTTCGGTTCCTATTGGATTATATCGGCTTCGGTACTTATCATACAGTGACATTCAACTATTTTGGTTTTCAAATTTCGGCAGTTGATTAACACTACGGAGATAGCTTTATTATTGTGCAATTCTTTGAAATTTCCCTTTCCAATGGTACTTACTCTAGAAATTATTTTTTTCCTGCTCATTCTCGTGCGCTAAGTCTAACCTTTCATTGCATTTCCCGTGATTCTTGCTGGATTTTTAATGTGAAGGAACCGTGTAATACTTGTTTAGTGAATTCCCACTACTTGACAGACTCTCTAACCTACTAAATGCACTAAAATCTCCTTTTATGTTCCTGAATCCTACTCGCTACCTTCTGCAATGCCTCATTTGTATATGTACTCCCGAACACTTGAGGAGCTACCGACACGATGCAAGGCCGCAAGTCTACGATACATTATAAGGCATAATCACGTATGCTCCTGAAGGGAAACATGTAAAAGTGATGGGAGATGGGAACGCGACGGTAGACGACGGAAAATATGGACGAGAAATGGCCATGGTTTTTGTTACAGTTTGCGATCAATTAGTATGAAAATCTTCTTCGCGACAAAATTCCCTCAGCTTAGCATCGCAGAGTATTTCAACAAAGTATGAATAGAAAAAACTCAGTCATAGGGTATAATACTTGACTTTAGGAAGGGTACTAATGTAGGAAACCTGCCATTTTCTTCACCGTCTTCAATGGAAATATCAATGATTATGTTGTCCCTTGCCTAGGTTTTCATAAACACCTTTTAGAGGGAACAATATTTCTGCTATGAAATGAATTACACCATTTTCTTCAATGAATTCTTAAACAACACATTTATTTTCTGCAATAAATGTTGCCAGCAAATTGGAAATATACTAGATCTGAGAAAACTCAATCTAATGGGGAAGCCAATGCAATGATTTTTTTATGTGGAGATATTGATGTGACCTCTTTAGCATGGATGATCAATGATGATTTTATATGTTTACTGCAAAATTAATAGAGGATATTAGTCTGGCTTTGGTGATAGATGTAAATGGTTAATTATTATGAGGTAGATTATAGTGAATGGATTATGCTAAATGGGAATGTTTCAGTGAGAGCAGTTTGTAGGAAAAAAAGATGTGACAATTATTGAAGAAGTAGACGAAAAATCCTGATTCTAAATACTTACATTTAAGCTTGGAAGTAGTCAATTTATTTATGTTTCTTCAAGACAAAAAATTATGGCAAGGATGAAGTATTTTATAGGCCTACAAATGTTATCTTTGAATATATATTTCCAAATATCTGCACAGGATGAAAAGGTCTTGTGCTATGCATCCAATTGTTAGATAGTCTTTTATAAAAAAAATAATGACACATTCTAAATAAACAATAACAATATTACATCCTAACTAAATATACAAAGGAGCAAAAATTAATAGCATGGTAATCACACTCCAGGATAACTGAAATGCTGTCGAGTGGGCACTATATTTTTTCTTCAACCACGACTCAATTTCTGGTCCATAATTTTCAATCCATGCTAAGTTGCCAGCAACTGTTTTCATGGCTACCTGGGCACTGGTTCTTAATGGCCCACTGTCGATCTTCATTAAAAAGTTCCTCATCTGAAATGAAATGTATACAAAAAGAGAGCTGTGTTATCTGAACATTGGATTTTTCACTAAAAAGTGACCAAAGTTCTTAGGGATCTAATAACAATAATCACAACTACAAACTATGTGTTACTGTATATCCTTGCCTTATCAGCTTGCCCTCGAGAAGATATACGATTTGACACTTCTTTAATTATTTTTCCTACTTGCTTTGCACCAAACCTGAAAATCATTTTCAACACATGTGTTACTCATTGACAGAAAAATGAATATTTAAGAAGAAGCTGCTCACATACATTTTTGGAAGGTTGATTCATAGCTCAGAAATATTTTTGATGTTTATTTTGGAATATAACTTGTTACTCCTTGCCTCTTACCTTTTTATGACAAATAATGTTTTTCACATATTCGTGCTAGAATACTTATTGAGAATACTAAGTAAGAATTAAAAAAAATTACCCTAAAATGTTTCCAAATGTTTCTTTTAAATTCAATAATGCAATAAACTGAAAAAATACATGTTTTCAAATTTTAACTTCTGAATTAATATGTAGAAGATGCTAGGATGGTTTTGGTGATAAATGTAATTGGTAGACCATGACAAGGTAAGCTCAGAATTTGATTTTTCATGGGACATGGAATACACATCATTTATAGGGTTTATACTATCATTTAAATTTTCCCTCTCAGCACCTTTTCTTAGTCCCAGCATTGGTTTATAATTGAGTATCTCATCACCATAGGTATATTTCATTGGTCTACAATTCTGTTTGAGAATGGGAAATTTAAAAATTTTTCATGATAACTTGTGCAAAATTCCTGCAGTATAAGTACGCTTATGGAGAAACTATTTACAACTGGAATAATGATGAGAGCCAGGGCATATCTACTTAGCTACCTTGAGACATACTAAATTTCCACTCACTATCAGATGAAAATATTGTTTATTTTAAATGAATGATGAAGTCTATCTGCAGTACATGCTTATTAACTGTAAGATAGGGACAGTGGTATTAGTAGCCCATGACCATGAAAATATGATATTTTTAAGCTAATTATCAATATCAATTATCTTGGCACATTATAAAATGTACTCCCTTTTCATTGAAGAAAATCTTGGCCAAGTTGTGTGAGGTGAAAATGAGAATAAATTAATGGAATGTTTACAAGCTACAATGAGAATGAATGACATATTCACAGACCCAGTGAAGGGGAGTTAATAATAAAGCAGTGTCAAGTTTCATTATGCAGTGACAATATGCTAGAAACTTCTACTATATGTATTATTATCATTGGAAGTCAGTATTATCAAAATTGTAGGCAATAGCTTCCTGCTCAGAAGTGACTTTGATTCTGAATCGGAGATGTTGACTAAAGTGTTGGGGATATGATAGTCCAAATGGACCCACAAGTAATCCAAAGATTATAGAGTATCTTCAGGTCGTTAAGGGAACCTTCATGATGATGTACATATTGCATACATAGTTTATTTACTTTATATGGTATAGACCCAAAGAAGTATTAATAAGAAATACAAATCTATTGGTTTTTGATTCCCGTGTTTAAATCCTCCACATTGTGGTATTAAAAATTCTAAATCATTGGTCTTATGATTCTACATTATACTTACAATCTCAGCATCTCTTCCCATCTATTTTCTAAATATGTAACTACGGTGTTTAGGCCTTCAAGTGAATTACATACTGAAGTGAATACAGTCAATATGTCATGTTTTCGAATTCCAGATGCAGTATTCATTGCCATCTCCAGAAAACTGAAATAATTATAAAAAAGAGGATTTATAACCAACTTATGGGCATGCTCATTCATAAATAGTGTTTATATGGAAATGATAATACCCATCTGGTCAACATTTTGTTCATCATTTGTTTCAGGTTATTTAGAATTCAATCCAATCTATCCCCTACTGCTTTTAATTATGGGCATTTGTTTTTTCACAATACTAAGAAATATTATGCGAGAAATTTACTAGTCATACTATTTAACATTATTTTTCTATTTTAAATTAAAATGGAAAATCCACAAATAATCTATCTAAAGTTTTGAACAATTTTTTATTGCATTTTCGTAATTTTTATCACTTCAGTATTAATTAAAACATCATCTTTTCTCAGGTAACATATTTAAATTCTTTCTTTTATCAAAAGAGTGTATTTATTTAGGGTTTCCAAAAAGATACCAGAAAAATTTCTTTAAACCTCTCACTTTTATGTACATTACATTACATTTTAAGTTAGTGATTGACTAAAAGACATTTTTTTCATTTTATTGTAATATAATATTCATTTTCATTTTCTATTTTTCAATCAAAATAAAGTTTGTTCTTGAATCATGGGCATGAGAATCTACGGGAATTTTGAAAACAGGTCTGATGAAGGTTGATATTTCTCAATATAACTGCGACTTTATACATTTTGATGCTAGAAAACTTGTGCTTAATGCTTCTAATTACGTTCATTAATTAAAATACTATGGAATTATCCCAGAAACAACACAAACAGGGACATATGGGAATTTTGTGACAGAATTCATGTGGTTGGCAAGTGTATAACAAATTTAAAGAATGTCTGTAAAACTTTTACATTTTACAGTTTAGAGCTTTCTAGTTATTCTAGAACCCTTTACCAATAATAACTTACCTATGAATTGTGGTTTTGTTTTTGGTGCATCCAAGGGATTTCAATAAAACGTCTTTTTCGGTTGCGACAAAAGATGTCTGGTAAACCTTCAACAGGTAATTCCAATCCCCAATTCCTCCATTTCCAACTCCAAAGCAATAAACCACATTCTTTAAGTCTGAAGGGATACTAAAGGGACAAATAATAGGGGGCTTAAATCCAATAGTTCGTCCATAATATTATTGTATTAGAGATTCCACATATTTGTAAAGACAGAGTTGCCACAATTAATTTATCACTTCACCTCAAAAAGTGTTTGTTGGCATCAATATTAAATCAGCTCCAGTGAATGCATTGCTTCTTATAAGATGTTACAATCATTGACAAACACTCAGTAGATAGAATTTTTTCAAAAGTTGATATTTTTCAATTCATAGATTGCTCTTTGAATCAATATATGAACATTAAATTAATTTAATTTGTGATTTGGCCAGGCTTTTCTTTGGCTGCGGTATTTGTTAACATGACGAACATTTCTAAACTTTTCTAATATATATCTTGAAGAGAGATGTCAGGAGATAATTTTCCATTATGATTTAAAATTCACCAATGTTAAAACATAATGATAAGAAAGCTTCTATTGATGTTCTACGTACCTCTTTGTTCTGTTTTCCTTCCACTCTTGGAACAATTTTGATGCCTTTGAAGCACAGTTGCCATAATTATATTTGCATACCCAAGGTAAGAGGGATGTTCGGCTAAGTTTAGTTATGTGGTCATCTTCAGGTGATTCTTCGAAGCTCTGAGTATTGTAATAAGTTTTCATAATATGCCGCATGTGTGCCTGAATTATGAGAAAAGTATAAATTATATTAAGTTAAAGTTTCTAATCACTTCAACCATGAAAACACATTGTAATAATGATTTATAATAAGCGGTTTGGATATACTGACTTTGGTTATTAATTTTAAATCATAATTTTCTGAAATTTTTCATATTAGGTGCATGCTGTTTTTCATATGGTGTTTGTTGTTTGAAGTTGAAATAATTTCATGATTTATCACCCATATCTGGTTTTCCTGGGATCATTTATGTCAAATTTAAAAAATGTCAAATTTTTTAATATGGCATCTCTGCTGTATCTCTTTTCCTTAAATATGAATGTGCCAATTGCATGTCATGGGATTGATAATACACACCCAAGGGCCTTCCCCTTTCTCTTCATTGAAGGTCAGGAACTGAATGATTAAATATTATCCGGAAGAACCCACACAATCGAGGAATGAGTATGAAAATGTACATTTTCTATTTTGTTAACAATCTCTGGATAAGATGTTATGCTACACGTGACATTATCTCAAGTTCTCAAATTAGGTTTTGATTAAGTTACTGTTGATAGCTTTGTAACCCATCAATTCTCACACCACCCACATTTGCTGATTTAATTTAGAACTATTTATTCGATGAAGAGAGTACCCACTTTCTGTGTTCAAATCTGCATGCCATTAGTGTGAGTGTGAGGTCACATCGCTAGTGTAGCTAGTGATGTGACCTCACACTCACTTCTCCCTCCCTCATTGGCCCTCTTGTCTATTAGACCTCCAGAAACGTCTCCCGTTACAAATGGACTGGTTACTTATGGTACACACTCTCTGAATTGCCTGATTTCTATAATATACTTTTGTTTTAGTTAACTTTTAAATAAAATCATTTTCGAGGTAGACCAACAAAAAAATGAATGCAGTACTGCATTCATTTTTTGGGATTGAACTTTTTTTTTAGTTCCATTTTTTCGTTCTGTTTGTGTTTTGGTTTCCATTACCATGCTTTTCATTGAATTACTACCTCTGATTTGTAACACAGCCCTTTTCTCACGGGAATATAGTGTAGATGTTTAATTCCCCCTCAATACATGTATATCTGGTTATCTTCCCTAATATCTCATCTAAGTCTATCTTAACCATGCATACTCATGGTTGAATATGCACTAATTAAGTTTATCTTCAGTTTCATCATCATCTTCTAAAGGCATAGCCTTTTCATTGCAGCCATTTTTCTCTCTCAATTGCCGTTTCTCAGTTTATTGCATTTTATTTAAAATAGAGCATGATTATCTAGCATGGATAAGGACATATTTTTTCTCGAAACTTAAGTCCTAGCATTTACCGTAGCTCAATAAATGTTATAAGAATTAATAATATTATTTTATAGACATACTTGAACATTGTAAAAAGTGTTTACCTTGAAATTATCCAATTCTATGGATTCTGACATCCGGGTTTCCAAGAAGCTGAATCCTTGGTAGGCAGAGTACAAGGGTATGTAGTCCGATTCACGGTCCAAGTAAGACGTCAAGTTAAGAGCCACGCTATAATTCAAGTAGCCTGCCCTAGCCAAATTGAGAGCGTCGTCAATCAACTGTGCCCGATTGACTGGAGGAATATTATGGTAATCATTTGTGCTCAAGTAATCACTTAAGAGTCTCCAGTTTTGCTCGTCGTAGTTTACACGGTAGAATCCTGAAAGTGAGAACAATGGAAGTCAAGGTACTTAGTATGAAATCGATTAGAAATTTCCGTAATAGAAGAATAATTTTCCGTGTAAAGCATGCTACCCAGACAGGTAGTCAGAGGTGGAAGGGGCCTCTTGAAATGAAAACCAATAGAAAATACTGTAATATTTGTATTAATATAAACTTTTTTTAGCAATGAAATTACTCACTCATTCAAACGAATGACCTCGTCTCACCTGACCAGTCATTTTATTTCTTCCCTCCCCTTTTTTGTTCCTCGTATAGATGCGGGTAACCAATCGGGTTTTCTCGAGATTTCTAAGACCAGCACCGGTCATTATCTTCAACTTATCGTCTACATATTAGGTTTACTTCTTCATCTACCAATTACGTTTCGAATTCACTCCAGCCCCACACAACCGTTTACGCAGTATATTATCAGCTGATACAGTTCCCAAGTCCCTCAAAGCGACCACTAGCACTGACCGCTACCTACTTACCGGCTGTCTTCAGCACGCAGAGAGTACGCGTTACGCTAGAGCTCGGCCAGATAATTTCCAACCCCTCTACCCCTCTGTGTACGTTCATATTAACGAAGGACCACATTTTTGCGACTGTTTGCGTTGTTTCAGGGATACTTCCATAGTATTTCAATTGATGAAAGTAATTAGAAGCATAAACCACAAGTTTAATAGCATTGAGATGAATAAAATCGCGTTTAGATTGAGAATTAACAACCTTCGTTCAACCTTTTTTCAGACTTCCCATGGATTCTCATGCCCACGATTCGAGAACATTCTTTATTTTGATTAAAAATAGAAAATGAAAACGAATATGTTATTACAATACAACGAAAAAAATGTCTTTTAGTTAATCACTAACTTAAAATATAACGTACCGGAATGTTGAAGATTGAAAATAATCCACTCATTGTCAGAGGAAAAATCTTCCAGCATTATGGAGGCAGTAGGTGTCTTCAGCCAGTACGTAGGTTTTGTCTCATTGAAATTCCTCGAGTGCATCCAAGTATAGGTAATTGGAACCCACCAGATATCAGTCTGATTAACATCAGTTGACGGGTGTAATGAGAACCTTTCCTACAAAATTTTGCAAAAGTACGCGAGTTTTTTTGCATTAAGGAAATACTCAAAATGAAAAAATTAAATACTGAATGGAATAAATAAAATACAAAATTTTTAGTCTTAATTCCAAGGGAAAATGAAATTTTCATCAAAACTATGCAATTTTTTCCAATTTAAACATAAAGCATTAATCATTGCATCGCATTTTGCATTAACTTCACCAAACTTGTTAGAAATTGCAATTCTACTCCTGACGGTGTAGGATTATTAAAATAATTTGTTATCATTGCATATCTAAGGTGATATTATACGAAGCGGCATGTTCTTATATGAACACATGGTGGCATCCAGTTTTCTAAAGGATAAACAGGGATGGAGGAAATACTTATGTATTAGAGAAATCAAAACGTACCTGCTCCAATCCGGCTTTGCCGCCGACTTTCCTTTTTACAGTGACGACTGGGTATCCGGCTTGATTCGTCCAAGAGTTCATAATATCCGAAACTGTGTAATTACCTGGCAATACTTTGTCAATTAATGCCTGGGCATCCATTGCTTCGAATAATTCCGCATCATTTGCTGAATTATATTTCCTAGGAATGGGGAAAAAATGGAGAATTTTCATCGCTTTTTTTATGAGTGACCTTTAGTCATGTTACTTTGCATCCACTAATTTTTGAGTATGTTGACAAGATATTACTGGAGCAAACAGTGTCATTAGTTAGCATTAAAGCAAAGATAACCCTTAATAATTACGGTATTTAGTTGTTTATTCTTTTTAGGGGGAATATTTCAAGCTCCCATTTATTCCTCTTGAACCTGAGCCATGAAACAATTAAATTTTCGCTAAAATATCACAGGTACAAAGTAAAGTTAGAAGCACAAATATTCAGAGTCAACGAATGGTATCCATCGACCAATTGTTTATGTGTGAGGACCTGATGCAGTATGAAGTGATCATAATTGCAATAACACAGCCAGTGGTTGGAAAGAGCAATTCTGAATCTTAACTGGGTACAAAATTGAAATCGACAATAAAACTCACTTCCTTCCATTTAGTATATTTTGAGTAATATTAGTATTAGTATGGATATTGCTAAAATAAATGACCTGTTATACTATATACTCATTGGAAATTGAGAAAACTTCTACATGTAAGACAATTTTATAAAAAATAAAAGTAAAAAAATATTGTTGAAGGAATTAACGTAGGTGGCTGACCTTCTGTCAAAATAGGTGCGGAGGCCACGGGAAAAAGTATACTCAGAGAGGAAGTTGGCCATCATCCTGATTACGGACCCAGCTAAACGGCAAAAATAAAATGTATCCATTAATGGCCTAATTAATATGGGAAATGCTACAAATACTATTTCACTTAATGCTATTTTCTTTAGCACTTTCATAGAAGCTTATTAACATTTTATAATGGAAATACGAGTACTTGATCTTAAAAACTAGAATAATATGCCGATAAAATTTTAATATTAATAGCTTTTGAAAATTAAAAAATGAACTAGACGATGCATATTTAAAACACAATATTTTTTATTGTCAAACGTAAATACTGGATTTCATCAGCTTCATCATGATATATAATACTAATTTCCCGTATTTAAAATCAATTTTATGTCAGACAAATGAAGAGTGGCCGTAGAAGATGAGGAAAAAGATTACAAGATAATGAGAACGAATGGTATTACATGACTTGAATAGTGTAAGTTCCAAGTGATCATTATTGAATGTGTAGTATACTGGCTTCATTACGAAGGCACTCAATATATAAAGTTACTGAATATGGTATATATAAAATTTATAAAATTTAATGAATACCTTGCGCATAAAACATTCCAAATCAGAAAAACTGATTCATTTGACATATTATTGCTTAAATTTTAACGATACGAAGATGATAATATTATTGGTCTCTGGTAGACCTAGGAAAACCTAGAAAAATGCTCAAATGCGTTGATTACACTAAAATATTCTATTGTGGATTACAAATATATTTTATCGAGTCTTTATTTTTCCTTCCTTACCTTTTTTATATGCAATATCATCAAAAGATTCAACTATATCCGTAGGATTTCTAACGTCGTAGTTCATTGGGTGGGTATTCTTTGAATCGGCGAGCAGTGCCGGCTGTAGGTCTTCGACAACAAACTGTTCCATCATCCTCCAAGACGGTTCGATCTGAAATAAAACAATTGGTGTGTCAAAATTTGTACTGGGTCAAAGAAATGGGTGCCACCAGGACTCTCTTACCTCATCTACGGCTGCCTTGGCGAAATATGTCGCAAATCCCTCGTTCAGCCACACCCAGGTCCACCATTCTGGGCTCACCAGATCACCGAACCACTGATGGGCCAACTCATGTGCCACAATGGATGCCGTGCGCTGCTTGTTTGCCGATGATGACGTCTCATTGTTGAATAGCAGTACCGACTCCCTGAAAAGGTCAAATGCCATTATTTGCTTCCGAAAATCAAATGTGATAGCTCAACGTTCGGTCCTACACCTAGCTTATTCTGGAGAGTTTTCAGATGTGACCTGGGTGGTTATTATTTTACTGATTTTATAGGTAAGCCGACAAACATGAAAATATTTTCTTCTACTTTTATCTTAATTCCACAACCGGAAAATATACAAATTTTGATAATACTTGGCATACATAACAATGAAGGCTCAGTAATGGACATACTGTTCGAGTCGTACCTTTATCTTTCACTGCCTGATTGGCTCGTTTTATCGCATCTATCCTAACCGGTCTTGATACCTCGATGCTCCCTTGGCACTCTTTTGCGGTGTTATTTCATGTTCTTTCTCATTTTAAACTTTTCGCATATTCGCCGCGTTCCCTATAAATGAGCTGTTTAATTGTTCACTTTCACACCGCTTTATTCCCAGCTTTTTCTGTTGCAATCTTATCCCCTCAGTTTTCAGAATTTGTCTCCCGTAGAGAGACCATTCGAAGGCCAAGACCCCAGCCTCTGTAGTGAACTCAGACATACGACTAATGAGGTAATCCGAACCGTTTAGTTCATAGGTACGAGTATGTGAGCTAGTGGATTACGTTGCAACAGTATAAAGAGGAAGCTAAGCTGCAGCGTCATAATAACTCATTCAAAATGAAGACTGATTGATTACTTAAAAACTGTCTTCCCTCTATTATACCCCGATAGCACCCCTTTCTTAACACCAGGGTTTGTGTAGTGGGGAAGGCTCGCATTATGTCCAACAGCGTGAGAAATTCACATTTCACTCACGGAGTAGAGATGGATCCGTTCCATGCTCTGTTCCATCAGTGGTTTACACAGGCTCCACCTTAGTAAATCAAAGGTTTTGAAATACCCAAAAAATTAAACAAATCCGCTCAGATGAGGAGGTTCAGGGGGACAACCAGGATTGAAACACCCAGTTGTCTACGCTGCTCCTTTTCGTTAAAAATCCTCATTAATTTGGTCGCTATTTATTTTCCATCATCCTATCTTATGCTAAGTGGTGTTTAACGATTATGATTCAATACTTTTCCCTCTGTATCTCTTGAGTGTTCGCATTTAAATTGATCAGCCCGACAAACAATACATAGTCCTACAAATGTTCTCATACTTATGTATAATGTATCTTCCAATAATCAGGAAATACATTTTCTTATATCACTTGAAATCGTTTTAATAATATTGTCCGCTTTTACTTCGAGCACCTATAATACACTTGTCAGCCAATGTGTCTGTACTCAGCGGGATAGGTATGCCTACTGAAAATTTGCACCCTGAATACGTAAACGAAAAACCGAATCTTAGGTGGAGCGGTTGAAACAATACTCTGTATTTGGAATTCAGTACATACATGTGTCAAGGTTTGATTAATGTTTGCAGCCACAGGTCAAGTGGGAACTGGAAAGCTTCAATTTTTATATCGTTTTTATTGAATAAAATAGTGCCAGTTTTATCATAAAATCATTTAAAATCATAATGATTACAAAAAATTAAATTGAATAAATTAATAATGAATTCTCATAAGTTCAAAAAACAAACCTATTAGATAGTTTAGGATAAAATTAAAAATTCCGACAAACGTTGCGTATTTCAAAATCGCAACAACAGAAACGCTTCACGTTTCTTCGATTTGAATTATTTCATATTTAATTATTATGATTCGTGGACGTAACTGTATTTGCACTGTCACAAAACTAATTTTGAAGCCTATCTCGGTTGAGAATTCGTTCTTGTCTTGAGACAACTCATTCACCGATGAGTTTGCTCCTACATTTTTTGCTACTACATGATATGCATTGAGTTTTGCGTAATTTAGGTAAATAATAAGTAAACATATGTCAAATGACCTAATCACTTTTTCAATTAAGTTTCATCTCCACCACCCTTGTTTCTCAATGTCCCCCTATCTCTTAGAGGCAACCCGCCAATCTTCAAAATATTCTGCTTCACCACCCTCTTTACACAATTCCTTCCTCCGAAACCCCAGGGTCTTATCCCTTTCTTCGGCCACGTTGTGAAGCATACCCCCTCATCCGCTCTCTATCCGTTTTCACCAGGTTACAATCAGTTTCAGTTTACATCAGGGTTCAATTTCATCACACAAAAACTGCACTAGAAAAACGTCGTTTACGTATTGCAGTGTACCTTCTTTGATGTAGTTGAACATTTTTAAATTTTTTATAAAAATTTGAGATAAAGGATTGAATTTATTTAAGGGAGAAATAAATATCCTTCGTGCAATTTTTACGGAAAAGGTGATTTTAGTAATTATGATGTTACTATAGTTTTTCATGCTCATTCATTATTTCATGCTTACCTTAATGGAATATGTTCCTATTCAGTGGAAGCACAAACACAAAGTTATTCCACAAAATTTTAATTTGGATACGACCTGAGTTCTGGTATAAATCATCATGATCGTAAAACGTCATACCTGATGATGAATGCTTACATCAAAACTCGGGTTGAGTTCAAATTAACATTATGTGAAATAACTACGGAAATACTACTATAACTACTAACTACTCATAGATAACTTCAATGCGGTTTGCATTTTCAGTAAAATACACGGTGCTCTAATCTATTAGAATTAAACCGAAAAATGCCATTCACAAACCTGTAAGTAACTAGTCCCCAGTTTTCCATGGCCCCTCCATTGAAGTCCGGTATGGCTATCATGTCCATTTTGGGCAGTGGATATTCCGTCAGAGTGATATTGTGCATTACTTCTAAGACTTTCGGACCAATTTCCAGGCTATATTCTGCGTCGTGAATGTACTCTTCTCTTGCCCACACCCTAAATTCTTGAGCCTTCGCTTTCCTTGACTTGAAGTTGGACACGACAAACGCCACTAAATATGTGGGCATTTTCGGAGTTTCCTCGTAGTGATCCCAGACATAATTTTCGGGAAGGTTTGGGCTGGAACATGGAGAGCACATGAATGAGGTTGAGACAAAATTAAAAGGCACACGAAGGATATACTTTCTTCACATTTCATTATCTCTGGCTATTTTGATTGTAGATATTCCATCAAATGTATTGTGCAAATGTGATGTAAATATTGCAACCATTTCAAGATTCCCGTGACCTTAAATATTGCTAAGGTGTGGACTATTAGAGTATTCAAAAACAACATTTATTTTGTTTGCGATAAATCATTTGCGCAATATCGTTTCATACATGTTGGGACAACAAAATATGAATCGAAATAAAACTCTCTAACTCCTAATTAACCACGAGCATGAATTGTATTGTCACGCACTCATACTTACTCGGCTACGGGGGCCCTCTTGGTGTTCATATTGCTCAGTGTGTTCATTCCTCTAGGTCTTGCAATGCTTATAGAGAAATTTGCTTTCAGCTTTGGCTCATCAAAACAAGGAAATGCCATCCTGGCATTCTGTGACTCAAATTGAGTCGTAGCCAGCCACCTGTTAGGAGAGGTGAGGAACATTTCATGAACATACATGTATGTACAATGGGATTCCGGCTATTTATGAAGATAATACTCGGTTCACATCAGGGTTAACGTTTTAGAATATAAGACACGTCTGTTACTGGCAGTATGCCGAATTTTTACTGGGCCATAAAATTAATTATGGCTGATTTAATTCAAATATCCTATAGGAGCTTTGCGTTGAATTTACGCAATCAATTCTATTTCTATTGCATGTGCCCTAAACTAATTTTTATGATGAAGATACTGCGAGACAAGGAGATTGAGTTAAAAGAGAGAGAGTTCGCCGTCAAAATTACAATAAGATTGTTGCATTGCAGGGAAAAGATTCACTTACTGTAATTTTCCCTCGCTGTCTAAGTAAGAGCTTCTGTAAAATCCGGCATTGTTTCTATTAAGTTTTCCTTCAAATTCCATGTACAGCGCGTATGTTCCGTTTTCACTCAGAATCATTTTTGATTCCACTACGAGTAAGTCGCGGTCCTTGCAGTGGTGGAAGTTATCAATAGGGATTTCAACCTTTGGTCCAAACTCAAAAATCTTAATTTCAGAAACATTTAAACCCTTAGAATGTAGAGTTATGCTTCTTGTGGCGGAATGGACAAGTATTTTTATGGTAACATCCCCTTTGAACCTCATGTTCTCATTTTCGAGGAATGGAATCATTTTTAGATCGTATGTTTGGGGTGAGACTCCTTTGGGAAGCCTATAGTAATCGGGGCCTTTTTCTTCATCCGCTCCACTTGTTTCCCCAACAGTCGCCAGCTGCCCTTCGGTCACTTTCTCCGACAGCCTTAACCCCCATGCGTGGAAAATGACTAATGAACCCAACACACAAAGAAAATATGCTTTATCCATGCTGCTCGATACTTCCTTTACTGTTGCCACCTGCAAATCACGAAACATGAATTAACTACAAAAATTCCAGTAAAGACTTCCCGTGATATGAACAAAATTCAGAACCAGTAGGAAAAATGAAATTACTTAAAAAATGTTACGATATCGAAACAATTTTGCAGCAATAGTTCATATAGTGAATAAATAATGTGCTTAATCTCGTGCTAAAAAACTTCTAGTATATTAAATAGCTAAATACAACCCACCAGTCAAATGCGTAAGAAATTTCATGCACAGTGACAATAAATTACGGTATTTAAAATAATAAAAGCCTAGGGTGAAACAAATGCAAATCAAGTTAAAGAAGCAAAAATCACATTAATAAATATCCTCAGCAGAGCATTTTGTAAAAATTGAAGGAGTTATTGTACTTACAAATAAAGAGTTTAAAACGGCTACCCTTTACAATAAATGCAGTATTGCTATCATTTACGTGGTGTCAACCTTCAGCTTTTGGCATCGCCGGGTGTTGTATTGTGCCACCTTACCTCAGCACTAGTTGTAAGGTCTGACAAATTTCCCTTTCATTCCCGATATGACACTCGAATCCGCGGCTCTATTCGGCAGTCAGGTGTGCTACGGACTTGGCACCTGCGGCAGACACTTCTCAACTTCCCAGATGGGTTCAGGTTGTGACGATAGCGAAGAGTCATAAATTTATGTTGATTGAATTGTAAACCCGGAAATGTCTAATTTATTTTCCCCCGCACATTCTTTTTACACGTCACAATCAGTGTATCACTATCACTTTACTCGTTCACCACACTTATTAATGCGATTTAAGGGATACTACCCGTTTTCAATTTCTTGTTCTCTACTCCAATATTCGGGAACTGCAAAAATGAGTATCACCTTTACTCGGTACACATTATGCAAATTGTACCTTCCACTGTTCTTGTACAGGAGAAGCACCCGGTCGCTTCCATATAGGCCGAGAGGTGAAGTGAGAATAAACGGATGCACTGCTTCGTCACTCGGCTGTCTTCCTCGCATTCGTCGCCGAGTCTCGCAGTCAAACGCGGCCGTTTGCTCGCTAGCTTTTTGGCAAGAAGCCATTTCGTATAAAACCCCCATATCTATCCTCGGATCTCTGCCACTAAGTCATTCCCTAAAACCATCACGTACACGCTTTCACTATCTCGTGCGCCCAACATAAAATGTGGTAGGTTAGAAATTATCGCACGCCTATTAATTGCTTGTTTCCAAGTCTATAATAAGTACTAGCGCCTTATATTACTTATATTATTATATTATATATTATTTATTCATAATGGTGGAGAAGAAGAAGAGAGCGTTTATGGGGAAAGATGCAGTATAAATAATATGTATCCTTTTTTGCGATTAGGTATCATGTTCACAAAGTTTTTTAATGCCACTTTTTTAAATATTACTTTCTCTCGGAAAAATACCTCGTTAGTTACGCGTGATACTCCCTCGAACTGAAACTTAACGTTTTTAAAATTCATTCTTTAATATCCCTCATAAAATACATATCCCATATGTAATGCCCTTAATCCTCGTCAATAAAAATTAATAAAATTACTCAAAGAGGCTCTCGTTAACCTTCTCATCTTACCTTTATGAGACTTTGCTGCCAATTGGCGCTGGAAACAGGAACCCTTTTCCAGGCACCAGAATTCCTTTCTCATTTTAGGTCGGAACTCGTATTTCCTCCTTATCTCCCCGGCATTAAAACTTTTGCTGCATTTGATAACGCTGTTTACAGTCGGGAACCGGCAACGATGTACTCTCAAATCCCGTTGATTGCCATGGAGAAAAATCAACAGGATGTTATTAAAGAGGCTTATTTTTATGATTTTTAACATTTGGCGTAACACTTGACTGACTTTCGAACTGGCTGTCAGTTCCTTTTTTTCTCAAAGTGTTCTCACGATTTCGATAATTCGCCCGATGTAAGAAAATGATGACGCCTGTCGTCTGTGTCGTCGTCGTTGCCTGTGTCTGTTTTTCACATGAAATTTTCATGCACCTCATTCCTCCTAGTCAATTAATTCGATTCTTCCGACCATCGCTTCTCGCCTCACTTATACCCTCCCACCTCCAGTACCACCGCTGTTAGAAAAAATTGTTGGCCTTCTTCGCCATTGGGCGTCTGAATGCCTGCAGCTGCGTCCATTCTCACGTGGAATCTGGGTTTCGGGTAGCCTGTAACGCTTCCATTACTCGCTCGTCTGTATCTATTTTGAGTCTGTCGTGTTCAAAGAATGAGTTTACAGTGACAGTGAATGGAATTACCTCATAGGTATGTTGAAGAGCCCGATTCGAACTTAAGGGGCCCTGAAAAAATATTTTTTTACATTCAATATTATTTACGAATTAATTCGTTTCAGCAATATAAAATATCCCATTTACCCTAAATGATCGCGATTTCTTGCAAAGGTGATACGATATATATTTCATTATGCAGTTTGATACATAATTAAACTGAACTCATTTAGTATAATTACAAATTATCAGGTTAACTGACATGTCGTAGATTCACATGGAAAGTGCGTGTAACATGATAGAGGGCGATAAACAGACCGAGCTGTAAAATGTTTATTTTTAATCATCATGAAATATATTTTTATTATTTGCCCAAGAAATGTTTCACCATAATTAATTTTTTCATTCGAGTGAATAATTTGTAATGTATATGATTAAATCTTGACGTGGTCATGGCGTAATTGTAACAACTTTGACGTTTATTTGGACATTTTAGTTCAAATCACTGTCACTTGACAGAAGTTAAATGATTTTTATTGGTGAACCAAGCCTACACTAGACTGTATTAACCTCAACAACGCATGGGGCTGCATCCCACTGCTTCATTTCATTTACCCATTTTACCATAGCTAATGGAACGTGGTAGCAAAATGGGTAAAGACGATAAACTACTGAGGTCTAGTGCTTGGTTCTCAGATTCCCCAGTTTAATTCAAGGTGTGTAATTTTTCGGGTACCAATTCACTTTGGAAACTAGAGAAGGCGCTGGAGGAGGAGCTATGCCACCATACCCTGAATGCGGTAATATGTGCATTTCAGACGTCGAAAGACTCAGTAAGAGGTGAGCTCTATTATCACCTATCAAAACATCCTCCATGTTATTATTTAAGAATTGACGAGAAAGAAATAAGTTCCAAGTAGAAGAGGTTGGTGCCGCAAAACCGAAGCAGAATCAATAATGATCTGTATATCCATCAAGAATGCGTTTCCGTCCCTTGCTTTCTTGTGACGTGTACTGGTCCCCGTATAATTGATTGACCGTAATTACTCGTGCACAAGAGCAGTCAGAGCCTGCTCAACTGCAGCTCGAAGCAGGGAGTCGCTTCATTCGTTGGGAGTGAATTCGCGCTCGGCCCTGCGTTCCTCCGTGAAATCTTTGATTTTCCCCTTGGTCCAAAGATCCTTGGGCACAGGATTTGGAATCGCTAACTCATCTAATCATCGCGCTTCCCACTTTCATTTCCAGCTCAAGTCCTTCCCATGCTCTTCTTAATGTTTCCTAAGCATATATGTTGAAAACGCATCCCGATTTCCCTCTGCTATCTTTATCTTTGCCGTCTGATTCTTACGAGTGCACAATTTGCGAATCAGTCGCCTAACACTCTGGTGAACTCCCATTTGTCGCAATATATTTATTAACTTTGGCCATTCTAAACGGTCAAACATCTTCTGAAAATCCCCGAAATACGCAAAGACACTGATTATATTCGATCTTCCAATCTAATAATATTCTCATCATTTCAATGGCATCACATGTTCTTTTTCCCTTTTGGAAGTTAATTTGTTCTTCGTCTTGTAGTTGTTTGCATTGTTTCGTGACCTCCTTTTAATGATTCTTAGAACTACCTTCGTTGAATGTGAAAGTAAATTTATCGTCTTATAGTCCTTACATACAGCTGCCATGCACTTTTTCGGGATCTGGATCGAAATCGGTCGAAGGAAATCTTATGGCCCTATTCCGAAACCCTTCCTTCCATTTGTCACTGAACTTTAGTAACTCTGCGAGGCTAATATTTACTCCTCGCCTCCCTTCTGGACGTAGTTTCCATTAGTCCCTTTTCTATCTCGCTTTCTGTTTTTGAATTAGCAAAAATTAAGGAGTGCACCATATAAAGAAAGAAATAATTTTCAAGTGGATGAAATTGAACTTTTCAACGAGTTTCACTATTTTATTTGGATTTAAGTAAATGAGCGTTTTTTAAGTAGTGCATACGCAGTGAAGCAAAACAAATAAATTAAGCCTCACTCAGTTATTATATGGTTAATCAAAATTTTTCAAGGGGCATTCATTTTTGTTCTCTTTGTTGAGATGAACCACTTAAATAGTCATATAAAATAAATATGCAATATAAATTAAGAAATGATTTCGAAAGTACATGTATTAAATATGCTATCTCCAAAGAAGTTTTTTTCTACCTAGTTTTTCCAAATTTGGCTTACGGGTTCCACAGTTACTTCGATTGTAAATTTTGGCAGGTATTTCGACATTTGCCGCGACTATATGGAGGTCTTTATGACTCTCTAGAGGGGTCGTGGATTATTTTTATCGCATTCGGATGAGAAAATCACCAGCGGTAGACAATTTGTAGAGATTAAAAACTAGAGCAAATCAGAGATAGCAAGAGGCCTCTTTGCCGACAAAGAGTTTACAACTATAGTATAGCATCCTCTCCTTTCCAAAGAGACACCTACGAGCGATATTTGCCTACCTCCGCGTTTTCGACGTTTCTTTCTCAGGGTTACGACGGATTAGGACCGTGGTAAATACTGCACCCAAAGAAAATCCCTCAGCAAATGCATCTTTACCACTGCTCTTATCATCGAGGAAGAAGCCATTTTTATCGAAAACTCAATTCGTAGACAGCTAACTACCTGCCTGGTTAACTCCCGGGCCGAAATAGATATTTAAAAATATTTGAACAATCTTAAACTTAAAATAAATACTAATTTTCATACCATTATAGGTTTCACGGAGTTGATTTTTTGCAGATTTGATAGCGTAGGATTTTGTTTATGCTGGTGATGCTAAAGTCAAAATAACAAATAACAAAATAATAATTACAAAATCATGTTCAAGGGATCTGTTCACAACGAGTATCATGTTGACTGTGCAGTGAGGTAGTACTTCTCTATAACTTGGAGTGGTCTGTCAAAAAAAGTAATATTTGCAGTGAAGCATAAAAAAGCAATCAAAGATTTAACATAAACAAAAAAGCAACCCAAACAAAACATCCCTCTGGCCCCATCTCTGTTTCCACAAGTTAACGGGGTCAAGTACACTTTAATCATTGCTTTTGTCTATGTTTGCGCCGTCTGATACTTCGGTTTTTGCGCAAATTTCCTATTTCTAATAACACGGGAAGAACGTCTATTCATGACGTGAGCGTATTAATCCCATCTTCTTCGAGGGTTAGAACATTAGAAGTAGGGATTTATGACGTATTCCTCATTATTCTATTTGGTGATCACCCTATATTTTGAGAGTCTATTTTAAAATGTAAGTGGATACTATTTCACCCTTTGTGTAACATTTTGTTGCATTCCGACTTTAAACCAAAAAACTTTGACTTTGGATAAACTAATAATAATTTGACTATGGACAAATAATTTAATTATAAATCCGATTCAAGTGGCGTGTATGTTTCTCTTGATGTCCTCCTCCACCCTCTTTCTCCACAGGTTTCTCTCAAATGTGATTCTAATTGTAGAATACACAATGAAACACGCACATTTAGATTAAATGGTCTTTCCCCATTTGAACGTAACTGAAAAAAAGCAGACTCTGAATTAGGATTATATTTCGAGGCGAATACTTCTGATACTTATTTTTCTGGACCGAACAATTTCGTTTATAAATGGAATACACACTATAATGGATGGATAGAAAAATCACGATTCTCATAACTTCAAGTGAGAGAGTTTTAGTGCCGAAAACATCAGCGCCTAAATTTGGCATTACCGCCAATTAATTTCAAAAGCAAGATATCCGACGCTATGGCGATGCCGAGCTAATGCAGAGGTAACCTCATGTAATCAATTTTCATGAGAACGAAACTAGATTGACAAATCCATAGATAACCAAGTAAAATTCTAGAAAGCCCGCACTGGCATTGGATTTAAACAAGGAGATAACACGTTCGCAATTGTAAAGCTGCATTGAAAAAAGTTTGCTTCGTCAAAAAAAATAATGGAGAGATACGGGAACAGAAAACAATAAAGAGATGGATTATTTCACGGTAGTTAGACCTCATTTTGAATACGCTAACAGAATTTTTAAACCTATGGATGATATTATTATTGCAATGAAAAGCACGCAGTGAAAATATGATGGTTTATTTTTAAATCGCTACGAATGAACAGAAAGGTTGCTGGAACAGATGCTGGAAAGCGTGGGCAGGAGTCACAGGAGGTATGGAGATTGCACGTACGCCTAGACACACTGAATAATTAAAAATAATCATCAGTTTAATACTGTGCTAGAGGCTATAATTCTAGCTCGGCTATCGATTGCCTATAGAACGTTAATTAAATTGATTGTCGAAAGAACCGAAATACACAATTCCTTGGTTTCCCAAAAAATACCTGACCTCAACAATAGGAAAAAAACACGTACATTAATTTGATTAATTGAAAAACAATCATCGGTCAGTGGCTGGTGTGATAAACTGACCAATTATTCTAACGGCTAATGACCTAACACCACCTGCCATCAATCCTTATGATGGTTCGCAAGGTAATATGTAGATGTCATTAGATTAATGATGTTCCACTAGAAGAATACCTAATTTTAAAACGCCCACGTCCACTTTTTAGTGTCGTAATTTTCAATTTGTTCACTTTGTCATACTTTTCTTGTAAATAAATCGCGAGAGGGCTAGAGGATACTGTAGTCACGTGGTGTCTGCATCAAGTGTAGTGTGATGATCAATGCATTTTTCAGTCTGAAAATGTTGATCGTTTTTTTTAGATATGCATTAAAAAAATTGAAATGTGATTGTTTTTATGTAACGAGATTAAAAATTGTGTGGTTTAATTATTATGCCATAATATTATTATTGTTGTTTAAAAATGCCTGAATAACAAAATTTGAACCTTTTAAGTTAATAATATATAATGAACATAGTCGCAGTTACAATTTAAAGCCTCCGCTTTACAGCAATGAATTGGTTAGGGAAACGCAGTTTACGTAATCACTAGTTTTTGTGATGTGAGCAGCCTACTCTCTGTTAGTGGTTTTAACTGTTTGAAAGCCAATCAGGGAATCCTAATGTTACACATCACCTTAGGGAAGCGACAAGTAACAGTACGGTTTCTATCAAACTTTGAGAAGAGTACGTGATGTCTGAAGCTGTTTATGACACAAGTATTAAGTGGAGACGCTGTTTTCATAGCAATAATACCCTAAGGCACCGTACTAGTCAATTCGTTTATTGTTTCTCACATCGCCTTTCAAAATTGATATCAGTGTAGCAACTTTCAGTATAAATGTGCTTATCACAAAAATATTAGTTGAATATTTATTTTGCTCATATAATCGTAGATGCTTGAAATATCGAACTTAAATACCTTTGGGTGAGTTAACGGTAACTTTTACGAAATCACTCCGGTGATTCACAAGTGTTTTTAAAATAGTTTTTGCATGGAAGCTAGCATATCAGGAGGGTCCCACACAAATAATAGGCAACTATTGAGACTTAGGGGGCCCTAAAATCAAAATTAGTGTACCATTTAATATAGAAAATGAGTAGATATGCTCTGAAAGGAAAATTTAGAAATACTCCCTGGTTATTTAATTCTGTCTAGCCATAAAAAAATCAGTTGCCTCTAACATACAAGTTTATTAAATATGTTTAAAATGGTGGTGTTCGCAGGCTCGAGCCTTACCAGACTTGGTAGCCCCCAAATGGAAAGAGTCCTGAGCTCTTTAGTAGCACCGCTCACGTCCCTTCAAACACGATCCATGGTTTGTTCCGCTTGTTATGCTTCCGCCCGACACTTTTCCTTCATTTATAGGCACATGCATACTACCTTGATCAAAAAGTTCCCGGAATAACCACCGTGTGGCGCTCCCATCGTTCCGATTTGAGTTCTGTTTTTTTTGTTAAATTGGTACATCTGTTGTTGATATTCCCTTTAAATCTTAGTGTCATAACTTGACATTTGCAAAAGTTACGGTCGGTTTTCGGTATGTCCATCAGTGCTTCCTGCGATTTTTCCATTACTTCCTCTCGGCTGCTAAAACGCGTTCCCCGTAATGGTTTTTTAACTCGATTGAACAGAAAGAAGTCACAGGGAGCCAAATCAGGTGAATTCGGTGGCTGTTGGATGGTATTTGTTGCATTTTTCGTCAAAAAATTACGAATAATGATAGCACTGTGCGACGGTGCGTTATCATGGTGCAAAATCCACGAGTTTTCTGCCCACATTTCTGGTCTCTTTCGGCGAATTGCTTCACGCAAACGTCTCATAACGCCCAAATAATACTCTTTGTTTACTGTCTGGCCTTCTGGCAAAAATTCATGATGCACTACACCGTTGTAATCCATGAAAACCGTCAGCATTGCCTTCTTTTTTGACTGAAAACGACGTGGTTTTTTTGGTCTCGGCTCATTCGGTGAACGCCATTCACTTGCCTGATGTCTGGATTGCGTGTCGTACTCATAAACCCACGTCTCGTCTCCAGTAATGATCCTTTTGATGAATGTGGGATCGGATTCAGCCTCGCAAATCATGTCTTTTGCGACGTCAACACGGTCTCTTTTTTGCATGAAATTGAGGTCTTTCGGCACCAACTTTGCTGCTACACGACGGAAACCCAAAGCATTAACCACAATGTCTTGGGCGGATCCATAGGCAATGTTCAAGTCCTCCGCTATTTCTCTGATGGTTAATTTGCGGTTATTGACCAACATTTCTTTTACTTTATCAATTTTTTCACCGACTTTCGATGTCGATGGTCTGCCACTGCGTTCATCATCTTCGATTGACTCACGACCACTTCTGAACCGCTCGTGCCACTGGTAAACGACCGTTTTTTTTAGAGAATCGTTGCCGAAACACTTTTCCAACATTTCCAACGTCCGTGCGCCACTAAATCCGTTTTTTACGCAAAATTTAATACAAGTTCGTTGTTGCAAATTTAAATCCATTTCTGCAATTGTAAAAAATCGCCAACACACACAGAGATAGATGTACTCTTGGCTACGTAACTTTTGCAAATGTCAAGTTATGACACTAAGATTTAAAGGGAATATCAACAACAGATGTACCAATTTAACAAAAAAAACAGAACTCAAATCGGAACGATGGGAGCGCCACACGGTGGTTATTCCGGGAACTTTTTGATCAAGGTAGTATGCCTATCTTTGGCGTCCCGTCTTTCCCTAACCCAGCCGTTTATCGCGAATTTTCGACTAGCAAGCTCTCGGAGGGCTTTGATCTCAAGAGCCGAAGCATTGTCTCGGCCTACACGGGAGGTGAGGAGGAATCGCTGTCACAATGGGTCGGTCGGCCGGGCTCTCCTGGTGGTAGGGAGAGGGGCAGAGTGGAATTTAAGTGCGCCAGTTCGAGCGCCCATTTCATCGAATGGGAAACGTGCCTTCCGCCGGCCAAACTTCGGCAGAAAGGAAGACACCCTCCCAGTGGTACGCCACTCGTCATCTGAGTCACGTACCTCTCGTTGCGTCCCGAGTTCGATTGTGCGATTGGAAAGCTTGTGGTATGCTGTGAGAGTAAATTTCCTACGCGTCATTTCTTTCAAATCACGGGAGTTCTCACATTAGCTGCCTCAACCTTCAAGAATGATAGGTATTTTTTGCATTTAATTGATTCATTGCATCACGCAGACACGTTGAAGTAAATATCTGCGGCATACGATCCGCTGGTGGCATCATACCTGCAAATAGCTTCAAAATCACACGCCAAGTGGCATTAAATCCCAATGGCTTTTCGTCGTATATTTTGCTACAGTGGCGAGGCAATAGGCTTATGATGCCTGCCAATGTTTCGGTGATTTTTTCTTTACCCTGTGGATCGAAAAGGTTTCCATAATAACATAATTATACTTTCCCGCTAGTTCCGGATAGTGATACAGTATGGTAGAAAAAACTTTCCCCTTGTCCGTTTCTTTCCCGGCACAGAAAGTCTTAAAGTTATTTCATCTTATTTACAAAACTTTGGGTATTTGAGGTTGAGGAGCATAAAAAACCGGTATCTGCTAAGGTGGTTGCAGTCTATTTTTTAATCAGTTTACATGTTGATGATGTGGGGCATGGAATGAATAACATCTTCCTCTCTTGCATGGCTCCAGTCTTTCAGGAGATGCAACGCGTTGCGCCCACGGGCGAAGTACCAAATATCTACGATGATTCGACTTGCAAAATGTATAAAACATGTCTTGCCGATTGTAATACGGCCCGTGACCATTGAGAAAAAGTGGGTGACTGTGATATCGTGTTGAGAACGTTGTTTCACTGCCTTATTCCCTTCCAGACGTGGGTATTCCTCAAACTTGCAAGTTACCTGGTGTTTTCTTAAAAGGATTCGCCCCCCTTCCTCCCCTGAAGCTGGGACGAGGTTGCCGTCGACGCTCTTCCGAGTGTGATGGAGAGATTGCATAATCCTTCGCAATGTATACTTATCCAGAGAGGTTAGTTTTGCCACTAGTTGCTAATTGTGTGCCCGCACTTCGCTTTCTATGTTTTTCCGTTAGTGCCAGATGTAGAAAATGAAAAGTATTATCTGAAAGAAAAATTGAAAAAAATACCTCTTAGTAAAGTAATTTTGCCTTAAATCAGAAAATGAATTGCATCTTCCCACGTCCTCCACGAGCAGCAACGCGATTCCGGATTTTATTCTAATGCTACATATTGATACCCGGGAAGTTTATTCATTACCCTGAAGAATATCAACATATTATCCATGTGAATCCTTCATTAGAATCTCGCGTTTCTTGTTTATGTAAGGGTATTGCAATGTTGAAGAAAACAATGAGCCCTATTCACTTATGTGAAGGGAAAGATTTCGAATCTTAATATTTGTTGGCTGTGCGTTATTTTTTCTAAAAGTTTCCATCGCTTCCTTTCACCGAACTGTATTTCTTAGTAGATGCAAGTGCTTTGGAATAAATTTTGATGCCGATACATGAGAGTTTGAGTACCATCGTTCCCTGTCATCGATGGCGGTGGATGATGAGGTACATGTACATAGGCCCCAGTAAATGATAGAACAAAAGGAGGTGAGGTGAAACCGAAAACCGAAGCAAAGTTTAACGTTCCATTTCAACAGGAATGCGCTCAATTTGAAGAATTATTCCATCCCACAGCCTCGTTAAATATGGCACCAAATTGTCCCCGTGTAAGAAATCAGTTTCTGTTCATGAAACGCAGCCTCTTAACGTGGGAAGCCGATGTGATAGCCAGTGTAAAAATAAGATCTGCGGAAGTAAGCGCCTTTTGCAGGGAGAGGATCAAGACAGATACTCTCATATTTAATTACTGGGTTAAAATCACGCCCAATTATATATGCTCATGCCAGTTGTTGCAGTATGTATGGTGCCCATCTCTTCATAAAATATTAAAAATAATTTTATTTTTTCGACTTGAAAATACATCTTATTTTTTTCATTTTCCTGTTTCGCTTTCTTTTCTCTCCTACCATGGATTTGGCAAGAGAGTACGAGATTATTTTTTTTAAGTTTCCACATTAAATTGCGTAATATGTTTCAATGTTTTAAAGAAAACAAGGAGTTAGCAATAAATATGCATGTACTACTTTGCGCACAATTTATGCTCCGATGCCTTTGTTTCTTATGTTTGATGAGCATTTATGGCATATCACAACATGAGTAGCCTTAAATGCTGCCTTCCAAATGCCCCATTGACATTACCTACTAATTCTTTTATCCGCCAGTCTTCAACAATTTCACCTTTCACAGCACTTCCTTCCGTTTTCTCCCCTTTCACTCCCTCCCTCTCCGCAGCCCATCTCACTCTGCCTCCGGCGCCGAAACCATTCCACCCACGCTTCCTTTGAAAGCTGGGGCGAGAGAGATGAAGAGGAAAGGTTGAATGTTAATGTCAACTCTCTCATCCTACCTTCACCACTTCTAGACTATTGATGGAAAAATCTGTTCAGAAATTCTTGTTTCACGTGATCCCTTAGTGTCCAGGAGTCTTAAATTGGTCACCTTGAGCGCTGAACATTGCGCACAGTACTGTACTTGCAGCCTTGTTAGGCTAAATTGACCATTTCAGCTCACACCTTGTTCTTTATTTGGTAGTATTGAATGAACCAATTATGCCAACATAGTATTTAATGACAGTTTTTAAAGTGATGTAAATATCAGGAATGATAACTTGTGAACATTTCTCAAGTTACAGTAGTCCCTCATAATATACTTTGACTGCAGACAGCGTGGATGTCTTACTGTCTTATGGGCAAAAATTATTAACCCAAATGAGTGTTGTACGACTTTACGAGGCATGCGTTTAAATGTTGAAATTTGTCGCACTGGCTGATAGCCGATTACGGCTTGTTCAAGTGAACAGATATGAACGTGTGATTTTATTTGGTGCTTGATGAAATATAAACGCATATAAACGATTCCTTCAGGAACAATAACGTCTTCATAATAATCCCATTAGTACAATGCTAAAGACAGTGGCTCTAGGCCCACTGCCAATGAAATGCGGTAGTTTTCACAAAGTCAGCTAGATTTGTACAAAGACAATATTTATTCAATCAATGGTACTCCTGGGATGGTAGTAAAATATGCTTGTATCTATTATATTGCAATATATCTTCCAGCCAAGAAAACTACTTTTTAGGTCACTGCATGGAGAGGGTCCTTGATATTTTCTTTATGAAGGCAGTCATTCTCAAATATTTAATTGAAATTATACCTCTAATTCCAAAATTGTCTCATTATTACAGTGTCTCTCTGCTCTCTCATAAATTCATTTGTATTCAAAAGAGTGCATTCCTTTATATTTACAGTTCATTTTATTTGAATGAAATGATTTTGTTTACATTACATTATAACCCTATTATGTATTTCAAGATATTCATGTACTTCTTTGCATAGTGTTTGAAAAATTCTAGAAAAACGCATTTATTTCATTACCGAATTCTAAATGCTAGTTTAAAATTAATTACTAATAGTATTAGAAGTAGTAATTAAGCACTAATAGCACATCAGTAGATGTACTATTAGTGCTTATGTATATGACAGGATTAACCAAAGATTTGATGAACACTTCTCCATCCATTCCCATTATCAGTATATTTCCTCAAGATAAAAAAACTTCACATTCACCTTTATTGCCATAGTTATTTTAAGACTCTGCATTCTTTCCAGTATACTTCTCCATCTTTCATTCATAAATATCGAAATTTTAACATAATTACTGTTCAGATTTTCACCATCAGCAGTTCCCAATTTTCTTCAAACTGCTAAATGCAGTCATTTTGAATGATCTTCATCATGTAATTTTCAACTCATCTATGTCTGTTTCTTCTGAATTAAATGCCTAAATTCAACATATTTTTGGACTAGACTTAGACGTAGACTGGACATGATCTATGTAGGCACCGATATTATTTCAAGAGAGAAACATATGTTTAGGTAAAAAAAGAAAGGAAATAACTTAATGCTTTTGCATTTCAATTGCAGTTTCAAGTGAAGTTATGCCTAAAACTGCTAAAAGTCCAGCTAAAAAAGTTTCTGTTCAGCATTGACATGTACGTAAATAAAAACTGCTTTGCACATGTCTTTCAGAGTACATGTACTGTATCCAGATTCAAAGTTTGACTGCATAAATAGGGTCTGTCCCAAAAGTAAGCTGAATAAATCAGGAATAAAATCTATTGCAAAGTACAGATTACTAAAATTCTTCAAAATACCTGTTACAACCTTGTGTATCAACACATCGATGTCAGTACCTTTGCCAGTTGTAGTATGCTTCCTTGAAGGCATCAATGGCAATCTTCTTCGGGCACTTCATCACTTCCACTTTGGTATTATCCAGCATTCCAAAATGATTGCTTTTCAAGCTCCATTTTATTTATGGGAATAAAAATAGGTGTTGTAGTGACACTGTAGGGCAGCTGGAGCTGTGTTGCAACCTTTTGCTTCACCAGGTACTGAGTCACCCAGAATGTGGCGTTGGATGGCACGTTGTCATGGTGCAGCCTCCAGCTGGCAAAGCTCTCCTACCTAATGGGTGCACTCTTTTCCACAGCTTTTTCGGGACTTTCACATAAAACTGACTCTTTACTGTCTCTCTCTGAGGCACAAACTTTATGGATAGTGCCTAAAAGATAAAAAAATATTAAAAAATCATACTTTATTTATGGAGCAGATCCTTTGCTACAATTAACACTATCAGCAAGCATTAAATCATCTAATTTAGATTAACAAATAAGAGAAACACAACTGATATAATTAATTTTCTACTAATGAAACTATTTTGCTGATCGTAAGGACATGTCTAGAGGAAAAGTAATGCATGCCAATCAAAAAAATTCTCCCTAAAATAAATTATCACCAAATTCTAAAATGTATTAAAATCAAAAAGTCATGATGCGCACAATTTTGATCTTTTTAGAATATTTAAAAATGAGCTGTCAAGAGAGATTTAAAAGATTATATTAAAAAATAAGGTTTTAGAGAGCTTTCATCATTCATGAAACCGTGTCTGTTTATGTTTTTGTGTCCTTTAACAAGGAGTGGAAGAAACATTTTGTAAATAATAGGTTCAGAGATAGAGAGATGTCCCAAAAGTCAGATGAACTTACAAATTTCTAAAACTTTGATTGGAATTGGAACACTGAAAGCAATGGGTACGAAACCTATATAGTATATGGGATGATTATATTGTACTTGAAACTGAATAACTCAGTGTTAAGTAGCAATACTATGTACAGGGTTCGTCCGGAAAATAAGTGTACTGAGCTCAGGAAAAAAAAATTTATTACACTTTTACATATCTTTAGCTAATATTCCTCAAAATAGGACCCTTGTGAGTCGATACACTTGTTCCAGCGGCATTCCCATTCCTGGAACGCTCCCGCGAAGGCATCATCGGGAACCTCTCGAAGACTCGTCATCGACCTCTTCTCTGCCCTCCACGAACATCTTGTGCCACCAAAAGATCATGTTTCTGGACATGGCTGACTCCCCGTAAACCTGGTTAATCATACCGACAGTTTTGGTAGACAATTTCCCAAGCTTTACCGCAAATTTGATGGAATAACGCTGCTCCAAAAACTTTGGCATCGCGTTCCATGACGTGGGTCGAGTGTGGAGGTTCGCGTTAACAAAGCTCCTCACTACACCACAGTTCAGAGCCGACTGCCTTTTTCAGCGTCGCTTGCCAGCATACCCCGCTCCAATGGCAGCCCGTCAGAGCAGTGCTGGGTGCGCCTGGAGCGGCATGCCCAGCCCAGGAGTCAGTACACTTATTTTCCAGACGAACCCTGTACGTCTTCACTGTAATATTAAAAAATAATAGGCTCCATTTTCTGAGATCATATTTTGCTTCATTTGGAAACGAGGTTCAATGCCAAATTTTTTAAAAATAAAATGCAAGTCAGTTTGCTTGGTACTTGGACAACCCCATCTTATTATTATCAGTGAATGAATAGCAAAATTTTCCACTAGGTGGATGGACTAGTGTGGTCCCTCGCCACAAATAATTGAATTTGAGCATGGAGGCGGCATGAAACTGTAAACCATCCATCATGGAAAAGATAAAAATTTAGCCTTAAGGCTTAACTTCATAGTAGTAATACATGCCCATTATATCAGAAGGAAAAACATTCTTTTCCACATAGTTTTTATTGATAAAATATTTCACCATGATAAAGCATCTTATGATGTACTATCATAGTAAAATCCACAATGCCAGTTGAATTTCTTTGGGAAAATCCATCGTATCTTGTTGTGTTTTAGAAAATAAAGACAAGTCGATTATTCAATATGATGCTGGATCCAAAAAAAGTCTTAAGCCTGGATCCAATGATAAATTGGAGTTGGGAACAAATTGATCTCGAAATACCCTAGCATTAAGTTAGTGATAAAACAAATCAAACGATTAAAATGGAGAAAGGTAAAAGAAATGTTAGATTGGACATGGAAACTGAAGAAAATGGTGGGGGTATTTTGAAGAAGAAAAAATAATCTGTGAAGAGGAGATATTTAGAGTTGAAAAGATGTTCAAAATTTATTCGGATGAGGAAATCAATAAGTAAACATGAAGAAGGAGATTGTCATTATAATAGATGTCATGTGATAGTAAGTACAGTCCATGCATTATGGCCCTTACAGCAATACATAATTAACTGATTAAGGTGTCATTTATTTTAAACGGGTCAATTTTTTCAACTTCCATGTCACTAATGCTGCCATTTAGCATGAAACCTAATGTAACAGGAATAAATGAAATAGATAGAATAGGGCAGTGGTGCATTACAAAATCTCAATACTTTCATGAATGACCAAACAATTGCTTACTTTCTTCATACTAAATGAAATATTTCACCATTTTAACAGTAAAAGTCATAAGAAATCACAGAAATTCCTGGAGATATTTTTGAATTCTTGTACTTGCAAAATTTATTGAGAACCAAGTATGTAAAAATAAGTGTGAAATTACATGGAAGGAAGTTTACAAAAACCATAACTGTTGGCCATTGTTTGCACAAATGCAAGTTGTATGGAGGACTTTGATAGGCCAAAATACAAAGTATTCCATGAAAAAGTAATAATATATACCGGTTTACTATTTCATTTAAATTTTTGTTGCCATGAGAATAGGCCGCCAAAAGCCAGTAGATAATTTGGAAATGACCATACACGATGGTACTTTTTCCTCAAAATCCATGAAACCAGAGCTGATTTAAAGGAGGTTAATGCTTTTACGGAGGTACCCAGATTTTTTCTTCGCTGAGCTAATGTGGCATATAGTAATAGATGTGTGGTTTATACCCTAGTAACTACCATAAAACGGTCCTCAGACTTCAATCCAACTACAAATAAGGAATATTCCTTATTCAATGTTAAAAACATTTGCATTACGCTACACTCATATAGTTGGAATTGCCAAATAAACTTAGGGTAGATTTCCCATTGTAACTCATAGCAGTGAGGGAAAAGAAAAAAGATGGTCAATATTTAAATTTATGCAAATATATTTGTGTTTTCACAGCACAAAAATATTTCATGATCTGCTTGGTCATGTTCCATTGAAAATAATATGCACTCCACTTCTAACAAGATAATTTTTCATTTCCTGCACCTTCTCATAAGTGAAGGCTGGTTTCAAATCATATAGATATTTTCATATGTGACGTGCTATCACAATGATGAGTGCAATTTCAAATATCAGTTTATGGAGCAAATAAATGAATTAACTGTCTGGGTTATGACCAATTAAACATAAGAAAAATTAAAAAAACATTATATCTCAACAGTGGTATATACACAGAAAACTGACATGTTCAACCAGTCTCATTTAATGAATACCAAGATATTTGGAGAATTTGAATCAGATGTAAGCTTGCAAAGAATCAACATACTTCTAGTCCATTTTAATTCATCTTTGGTATACTATACAAAGGATATTGAAACTTGGAACAACTGCAGAATCATAAGGCGCAGGTTGTAGCTAGAATTATTTGAAATTAACATCATTTTTTAAAGGAATTAAGTGGAGGAAGAATTGTGATAAGTAGGATTTCCAGGGGTGAGCTGGATTGCTAGATTTTTTCCCACTTTGCCTTGCAGAACTTCTGACCAGATCATATCGACACTTTCTCTTCACCCTTTGAATCCCTCTTCCATTATGGGCTGCAGGTGCATACCAGCGTTGACAACTGAGATTGAGAAACTTGGATTCCATAAGCGGATGATTAATTCCAAGTATATGCAAGTTCCAATAGCAGTGAATGAGACAATGAATTCAGTAATCATGCTAGAGGGACTCTAGAGAGGGAAAATAGTGAATAGTATCTCCATTTAGGACTTGGATCTTTGCAATTCTTTGCTATATTCTTGTTAAATAATCCAATGTAAAGGTAAAAACATGGCTCTTTTTCCATTAGCACCAAATTTTAAAAATAAAAAACAGTTTTATTCGATAGATTTTTGTGCCAATTAATTCAAGTGGCCCTACATTAAAATTAAAATACCCTAAATTGCCATTGTAAGTTATCTCATTGGTGAAGAGACATTGAATAATGATACAGGAGAGGATGTTTGGCAAGTAAGGAATGGGAAGGAAAAGGATAGGTGTGCTAGTCAGAATGAAGGGAGGAAGTAGGAATCCAGAATACCAATACCCTATATTGCTAACAAAAGCAGTAAAGAATGATTAGAAGTAGTCAAAAGTAATGAGAGACAATCAGAGTAATTTATAATGTGCTACAGAGGTTGAGATCAAAATACATTGAACAATAAATATAATGGAAATCATTACATGACTATAAATCATCAATGCCTAAGTGGAAATTGAGATCATCGCCTATTGTTTTTCAGGCAATGTATGGTAGGAAGCTGTGAAGTACATTAAACACAGTCCACAGCACACATTTATGGAGAATAAAATCCTATTTAGGAACCCAGACCTTCAGGATTTAAAGAAGAGCCATTGATATTAGGAATACTCTTTTACAAGGGCATGCAATTAAGGGCACATTCATGGCACGTGCCGCCATGAGTACCACCATGGCACGTGCCACCATTGGCTTTCAGAAAAAGGTTTCAAGAACATTAAAATGTGGCTTAAAACAGGTTTACCATAGATTAAATATCCTAATGGTTTTCCTCATAAATAATTTGCTGGCCTGGCATAGATTTTATCAACCTCTGTTTCACTCTATCAATGCCCTGCATGAATATGATGGTAATGATATCGCATAATTACATTTTCTGTCATTTTCATCCCCAGGCTGACATGATAGATTAGAAATATGCATTTTAAATAGATCAAACTTATTGTTTTTAATAAGGAAAAGTTCTTGCGGTTAAAGTAGAAACTTGAGATGAACAAACTCAAATGCTGTATGTCACAGTTGCAATAATCCCAGGAATCTGGAAAATGACATGCAGCTTAACATCATAGGAAAAGAATTCTTCTTCAAACAGTAGGTATTGAACAAAAACTGGGCAGTATCACAAGACTTTAATTTCAATATTAATAAACGTACCTATTGGGTGATATATATTAAATAAGTACACAAATCTAAGTAAAAATGTCATTAAATTGCAATAGAAAATAGTCTCAAAACAAATTAACATTAATTGTTATCAATTTTTTCAATATAAACCAAAGAAATTAGAAATAGATGATGTGACAAATTGCTCAATCTGATTAATCAAGTAGTATAAAATAAATAACTAGTACTTGACCATTTATTCCTACTTCATCTCTGAAAATGAGTAACGCTCCATATCAAAGTTTTAACGAGCCTTTTCTTAGCATCCTTATCCAACATCCCTGCCATCAACTCCCTCCTCCTTGTGAAAGCCCCTCTATCTAGATCAATTCTTCTCCTTACGTCCATACTACTTTGACCGTGTTGGTCCAAAACACTTCCAAGATACGTAAACTGTTCTATTTTTTGCCCTCCTATTTTAATGTTTAGCTTAGACCTTGTCTTTATGGAAAATCGCATAGCCTTTGTTTTGTTTCTTTTGATTCTCATCCTGTATCTATCGCATTGAAGTTCTGTTTCACTCAGTAATGTTTGCAACCCCTTGGCTGACTGGCAAGCTAAAGCTTGGTCCTCAGCAAACCTAACTGAGTTTACAAATTCCCAGCCCACTTTCATTCCTACCTCAGCCTTCCCATGCCTCTTTAATCATTTCCTCTGTATACAGGTTGAACAGCAATGGTGACAATGGACAACCCTGCCTTACACCTCTTCCTAAAACTGCCCATCAGGACTCCTCGTTCCCCACTCGCACCCGAGCAGTCTGAGGCATGTATAGGTTGCAGATTAGCATCCTGTCCCTCCAATCTATTCCTATTTTCTGCAATATACTTAATAGTTTTTCCAATCCACTCTATCAAATGCCTTTTTGAAATCTACGAAACAGGCAAATATGTCCTGATTTTATTCTATATTCCTCTTGATTTGTGATCTGATTACTGCAATGGCGCTGTGCGTGCCTCTCTCCTTCTTAAACTCAAACTTATCATCCCCTAAGTAATCATTTGCCTTGCTCTCCATCCTTTTGCTGATGATCCTGAGAACCACTTTAGCTGCAAGGGTTATCAAACTTATTGCTCTTTAGTCCACATATAATGTAGCCTTTATATATTTCGGAATAGGAACTAACACAGATGTCACAAAGTCTTCCGGCTAGATTCCTTCCTCATAGATAATACAAATCAGTCAATAAGGATGCTTCCCCCCACATTTTCCTAAACCTTTCAGTAGTTCCACGGGAATGTTCTCTTCCCCCAAGGCCTTTTTTAATATCATCTCCCTTAAAGCCCTTTCTATCACATCGTCGAGTATGCCTGGACCTAAGCTACTATATCTCCCTCTACATCATGTTTTCTTTCTATGTCTAACCTAGTAGGTCTAAGTTCTTCACCATAAAGCTCTATATATTCCTTCTATCTCTCTTGGATATTTTCTGTGTTAACCTGTGTTTCTGTGTTGTGTGATAGTTTCTGTGGTGTTTCTGTGTTATTATCTTGCCGGATCTATCTATAAATATTGGCACAGAACTTCCCTTCTTAATACCCGGTAGTGATTTAACCTTGCTGTATAGCACACTAATTTCACCCCTCTTCTGCAAATTTTCCATATCCTTGCTTGGCATCTTCCACCATACTTCTTTTGCTTTATTTGTCGCCTGCCTCAATTTATCATTTAACTCTGTGTACTTCCCTTTGCCTTACTCTGTCTTTACTTTCTTCCATTTTCTTATCTCATCTATCATTTTTATCATCTCATCCGTGATCCATGGTTTCCTCGTCCTTTCCCCATTTATGGTTCCCATAGTTTCATTTATGGCTTTCGATATCCCTTTTTTGATCTACTACCATTTTTCCTCGGCAGTACTCGACTCTTTACCATCATCCAATGTTTTCTCTACAGCCTGCTGATACTCCTTCTTTGTCAATTCTTTCCTCAATAGTGTTTTTAAAGTGACGCCATCACTCAATGGCCGCCCAACTCGGGTCACACGCATTTGAAACCTACCTTTCGTCTGGCTCCTAAGCTTCGACCTATCTGGAATGGGTCTACCAGGAGCAATTTTTATTACTCCCGCCAGTACATCTCTAGGGGTCATCGGAGCGCACAAGCCCCTCCACCACGTCAAGGCTGTAGTCCATGGGAGGGTCCAATGTAATGAATTCGAAATTATAATAATTCTTTACGTGTGATTCATATGTGATATCACTTCCAATAGTAGACCCCTGATTGAATTTACTTCGATTTAATAAATGTTTAATTGTTTATGTGCTAACTATAGCACTAAACATTTTAGGAAAAGAAAATTGGATTCAGCAGGTAAAAGATGTCATCGAATAATTTTACCTATCTGTCGTGCTTCCGTAGAAATAAATTATTTATTAAGGGCCAGCCATTAAAGAGTTGCGACCACTCGCCAACGCCTAGGTTACCCCTCGGTCGTCGCGGAGGACCCGACGGAAGCGAGGTCGGTCTGCTGGGCTCTCCTGGGGGGAGGGGGGGGGGGCGTAAATTTGTTCGGGTGGAAATCAAATAGGGTTATTTACGAAACTCAGCCATATCCTTGGCCGGCTTGTGAAGTCCTGCCTTTGTTCCAGCCAACCATAAAATCCTGCCCCGTGATTCTTTCAAGTGTGCCAGTTCTGTCATGCTTTTCATTCTGTATCAACCCTCCATCAAATGTGACTTGGGAATTCGGTAGCGCGACTCCGTGGATCACCTCGTACTTGACCAGACAATAAGCTCGACTCATCTATTGTGACAGGAATCAGATAAGCAATGCTATCAACAAGTTTACGTAGAACAAATTGATGTCTTGTTTTGACCACGTTGGCGAGGAGAATGGAAGTTTCCCCTCACCTCTACCAACTATGGTCCAAGAGTTTCGCTGAATAGATTTCATTTTTTCTCGTACATACTCGTTAATGCGTTTTACTTTCCATTTTCATCGCTGGAATGTTTTCCTTCTCACCCATTTTTTCATATGGAGAACAGCGTCTGAGGAGAAATGAAATAGCTAGATTACGGAATATCCGAAATTCAGGAATATCACATTTAATTTAGCAATATAAAATGAATACTTGTGCTTTAGAATAATGAGCGGCTACGAGGGTAGAGGACGGATGTACCATAAGAGCATTTCCCAAATTTGCATCGCGTACGTATGATAACCCATTGGAATGAAATTTTCGCGCCGAGAGCAAAATTTTACTTTTGACCGTAAATGTGAAAGCCCCTCCTCTCTTCCTGCTATTCCTAAACTTGTAAGAAATTATATACTAAAGCTGGACCATAGAATAAACTGGAAACTTATTTCCAATGCTTTCTAACTATAACTGTTAAATGAAGGATGCGTCGTTTCAAGTACGTAGTGAGACAAGTAATAACTATTTATTTCCGAGTTGTAAGACGGCGGGTGGATAATCCATTCAGAACCAATCCAATTTGAACAGGTTATGTGACAAAAGTACATAGCTAACGTGAGGTATGGCCATGAAAGAATGAATGAGTGGACGAAATGAATTTTCCGGTACCAAATCGAAACGTTCCGATGCAAAGAATCTCGTTGAATAATTCGTTGCAGTGTCTCTTTCCACAACACTGCAACCCAAGAACGTAAATTTGGTGGGGTGAAAATCATTTAGAGTTATCCACGAAACGCATCAACGTTTTTGGAAATTGTATTGACAAAGGAATTGCCTTCGTTCCAGTTCACCGAAAGTTGTTTCACCGTCCGTGATTCCTTCAAAAACTCCTGTGAAATGACAAAAAATGCTGGTATGATAATAGTTGGGAAAAGAGATAGCGCATCCCTCCCATGCTACCCTTGTCCATCCAACTATGTACCTACCGAAGTCAATGTGCTAGGGATTACCCAAAAAAATGTCCATCGGTACGCAAAGAATCTTGTTGAATAATACGTTACAGACCCCTTTTTGCAAACAAACATTTCCTCACTCCAAGGCCATAATCTCGATCATAATTCTTTCAGCGATGCACGTGAGCCGACCAAGCAATGATTGCTTCCTTAGGGCGACGCGGAGTGGGGTACACTGTACGCCCACTCGAAATTTTGAAGGATGAGGGTATCCAGGGGTTAGGTATGACAGATATCCAGAGGTTAGGTTTATGTTGGGAGTAGAGAAACAGAGTTTCGACCATTCCCATCCTCTGGAGAAATACATCAAGATAAGAAGGGAAGTGAGGAAAGTAAAGAAAGCGAAAGGAGGGGAAGGTGGAAAATAGGCATAATGCGGGAAAATAGATCATGGAAGATGGTCAAATGGGAAGTAAGGAGATGTGGACTGTATCCTGAAACTTCAAGCGCGGTCACCCCTTCCCTTCTGACCTGGAGTTGTCTTTTCTAAGCAAATGAAAGCAACGCTCCACTTTCAGTATCAGTCCTTTTAAAAGGCCGGCCTTTAACGACGTTTTTTTCTCTCACTTTTTAGTTACCTCCCCCTGCCGAAATTATCGGCGCTTTCAATAATATCGATCTATAAAATAGGAAAAAAAAACATTTTTGTCTGAAGAGATTGTTTTCTTTAAATGTGATAATGATAAGTTCAATCCCATATTTGTACTGATAAAGTGCCCGACCTTTGAATGCTATTTGTTCTGTTTTATTGGAAAACATACAATGGAATGATAAAAATCTATTCGAAAATCTTTTTATGGGTTGGTCATTGCTGAAATAATTCCAAAGGATTAGCTAGTTTAGCGAATATTGCACCATGCGTTCTTTGGCGATCGAGGGTAGTGACATTTATTTTTCCATAAACAATTGGAGAAATAATGCACGAATAAACATAGCCTAACATTATTTCATAACCTCACATCTTTTTCATTTCCCTAATGTAACAAAAAATCCCCCTGAGACACGTAAATACGAACTTCTCGAGGGAAACAACTGAAGAGACCATTTTAGAGTATAATGTCACTTCTTTAAAATTTTTTCCATGCTTATTAATCATGTTAACCGAGCTATTTACGCTCCCACGGAAATTTTCTCGAAGATGGGAGAGTTTAATACAATCCAGCAATATAGTGGTCGTATCTGGGTAGTTGAGAAATTTATAACTCTAAATTGTACTTCTCTTCTAGTTTTTACTTTCTACTGTTTGAAAAAAAAAGGAAGTTGGTTCGTCCCCCAGTTAAATCACATGAAGTAATACAAAAATACCAGTCGCATGGAAAACAGAACGACGGATTAAAATGAAACTTGGATCCACCTCAAAGGGCATTGCAAAGCGGTACCCGGGGATTATACGAGTGTGCGCGTGATCGCACACTTAACCGACCGATCGTATTGGCATTGATAAGAAGATATTGCACACCATTATCACTGAAAATTTGGAAATGCAAAAGATCTGGGCTAAACTCGTTCCGAAGATCTTGACGGACAACCAAGAGCAGAGTCGAGTGTCAGCTTGCGAAGACCTGCAATGCGTTGGAGAAGACTCCGACTTTTTGGACAGTCCCGACTTGCCACCAGCAGACTACTCCCTACTCCCAAATTGAATTAATTCCTCAAATGACGCCACCACGGGACCCCCAAATGTCGTCAAAGAAGCTTGCATACGTACCCTTAAGTACCTTTCGGAATCCACCTACCAGGGAACCCTCAAGTCGCACGACGCGGAAAAGCCGCTGGCAAAAGTGTGTTGACCCTCAAAGGATGCGCTTTGAATAATTTGGAGGGATTGTAGCAATGTCTGAAATCAATCATTTTTTTCGAAACTTTTCCCGTTACTTTTTATAGATACCATGAAATATTAATAATCAATAAAAAATGCATTTAAGACGCCTAATAAGATAAAACAATAATTTAGATGTCAATTAGTGCATAGATATTGCAATGGAGTACACCGGAAATCTTCAGTGGAAACAATCGTAAATCTTCGCAGGCAAAGGTGATAAATTGGTGAAGCGATCACCACTCCAGTTCATCTCAAGTCATTGTTATTTATCGTACACTGAGAAAGTGAATAAGATAACAGTACAGATAACTAAGTGACTCTGCTTCCCACAAACAAGCGAAAAGAATCAATGAGTCTAATTTCATGAGGGTTCGTTTTCTGTAGCCGCCGCTTAATCAGCATTATCTCCATTCGAGTTTACACTACCATTATTGGTCGCGTCATCAGGACCACAGCAGAATTTTACCATTTCTCACTGCGCAAACAATTAAGACTTCGTTTCTTCCCAGTCAGGCCAAGGTCGGGCATCTCATTTCTCTTTTATTTCATTTATCTTTCCTGGCGCGTGCCATTCCCGTGACACGGCAGTACATGCATTATGAGAAGACAAATGAAGAAACATCATTGAATTTTACCCGACTATATTTACTGGTATGAGTGGCATTTCGTGGACGTCCTCCAGATTGTGGTCCGCGAATTTGAGAACTTAGGTTTTCACACCGTTGATAGTAAGGAGTTCGAGGATTATTAATTCGAGCTAAAACTGATAAAATTCTGTTCATTACACTCCACCTTCCAATCTGTCGAATGAAATAAACCCTTTGTTATGCAATCTCTGAATAAATAGGAGTCAAGGGAGTCAGAGGAATATTCACTACACCACTGATCGGAGGTACAAAGTTTGATTCAGATTGAGGCATCTTTGTACCCACAGATTTTAACAAACTATGTCATTTTTTGGCTAGAGGAACTACCTGGGAAACCACAGACGATACAAATAAAATAACTGGACCCCCTTAATCTGATGTGTAAATTTCATAAGTTGTAAGGCTTAGTACCTTAAGACGTACCAAAAGGACCTTCGGGTTCATTACTGTAGTTTTTGGGTGTGATAATTCTTTTCATGCAAAGCCGTTAGGTTTAAATCCAGATTATCCAAATCCGCCACGACAGTAATGAGACATTCATCATCAGTATTTTAATCTTAGGATTGGTTTACTGCTGTCCATATCTTCCATTCTACTATATTTGAATGCAAGGCAAGGCTGCATTTTATTGGGAGAATAATGTGGTGGCTTCCCGTTGCCTTCCACATCGCAGTACTGCGGCTGACCGTCACGCAGGTCGCGGGAATCGAACCATAGACCTTCGTCTCCACAGACATGCGCTACGGCTGGTCTACCCCCCCCCCCCCAATGAGACATTATAGTTGTTTAAACCAGTTATTAAGACCTAGCAAGTTCAATGCCGCAGAACTTGCTAGTATTTTATATTCACATTTTTACCTTTTAGTACCCTGAAAGCCACCGCTAGGGTGTGTGGCAGGGGGTGAGTACACACCCGAATATTTTTACCCTACCGCGGTAGGAAAATGATATTCTGACCCCTTATCGATAGTGAAAAAAACTTTAAATCCATCTGTCCTACACTTATTCTCTTTAATTTTACTGATATGATCTCGCCTACCGTAGTGCGATGGGGGTAATAATAGTACATTTTCAACATTACTGCTATAGAGACCTCCTCCCAATTTATGCAAGAGCTTCAATCTGTAATTTAGCCTTCGCTCTGTGAGTGATTCCCAGCCCAACTCCTCAAACATTTTGATTACGCTACTAAGTTTATAATTATAACGTTTTACAAATCCCAGCTCCTCTACACTGTACGCGATCCAATTCGGCAATTAATCGAACTTCGTGAGAATCCCATATTCTTGCAGCATATTCTAAATGAGGCCTAACCATGACAAATATCATTTCTCTTTGACCTTTTAATTACATTTACCAAGTTTCATCTAAAAAATCCTAATTTTTTGTTACCTTGTCCACATATTTCCCGCATGTGTTTCACTCAGGAGAGATCATGATCGAGGGTAACGCCTAGGTATTTAAATTAGTCTGCACATTCCATTTCGGTGTCCCCAATGCAGTAGGCGTTCGGGTGGGAATTGCTTTTTTCCAGAAATTTATGAATACGCAATTTTTAAGTTTAATTCTAATTGCCAAATATCGCACCAGCGTTGTATAGAATTAAGGTCATCCCACAAAGCTGCTGCATCCTCAGGATCACGGAGACCTTTGTAAACCATGGCATCGTCGCCAAATAAACGTATCTTACTAGTGACTACGAAGTCAATGCCGTTAACGTAAAGTAGGAATAAAAGAGGTCGGATGGCACTGCCCTGGGGAACGCCTAAAGTAATTCCTACTGAGTTTGAGCTAACTCCATCTATTACTGTTCTTTGAACCCGATCGTACAACAAGTCTTACATCCAAATCAGGATATTTTTATTTATTCCTTGTGCTTCTAGTTTTGTGAGTAGTTAACTATGAGGTACTTTGTCGAAAGCTTTATTGAAATCTAGAAAAACCGCGTCCACTGGAACATTACTCTCTCCCGAAATAAAAATATCATGAAAAAAAAGCGCAAATTGTGTCTTGCAGGATCTACCTTTTCGGAAACCGTGCTGAAATTTGATCAATAACTCACAACTATCTCAGTCTCACGAACGAACTAGAAATTATATGTTCCATGACTTTGCACGAAATGGATGTGAGGGAAATAGGTCTGTAATTACTTGGCTCCTTGTCTCCTGTGTTTTTAAATAATGGTGTTACATTAGTCGTTTTCCAGTCCCTGGGAAACTTGTGATCTACTAGCGACTTCTTAAATATGATTTCTAAATTCGGTGCAATTTCCGGCGCTAGTTCCTTAAATGTACGAACGGGTGTTTAATCAGGCCTGGAGGATTAGGATTAATATTTATTTATTTTATGTATATATATATCATATTTATATATTTATTTTTTTATAATATTGTTCAGGTATATACACACCCGTATTTTAGAATTTATGTATCTATTTTTTTAGTATTATTAGGTTTAATATTTTTCAGCACACGTCCTATTCCACTCTATGAGATTTCCATTTTGGGCATCAGTTGGCCAGCACGATTTATTAGGCTATCGGAGTGATTCGGTGAGACATTGGTGAAGATGCTATGAAAGAAGGAATTTAATGAGTAAGCCTTTACCAAACTGCTGGCTGCTCTTTCGCCTGTATCATTTTTGAGTAATTTAACTGTTGACTTAATGCCCTAAACCTCTTAGACGTAGGACCAAAATTCTTCCGGATTCTATTTCAAATTTTGGCTAACCATTTCCTTTTGAATTCGCTTTACGCTTTCCGAAATTCATCCTTGGCAGTTGCCCTAGATATCTTGTAATAATAAGTCATCTCATTATTTTTGTCGCTGGAGATATCGTCCCTAGTAGAACTGGTAGTCTCGATGAGCTGCTCTCATTGGTTCCAAATGATCTCAACATGATACTAAAATTCATGCGGGGTAATACTGCATGCTGAATACGTTTACAGTGGTATCGTGAGTTTTATGACATCGTGATGCCATTTTACCAAAAACAAAACGAGGTTGATAAGATCCTCACGTGTCCTTTGCGTGGGACATTTGAGGGTCTTAGGGCAAGAAAAAAAGAAATAAGAGCTACGAATAGTTTGAAAAATAAGAATATGAGCATCAATACATTCCCTTTAAACGTTCAAAGCAAATTTTATGCTTACCATTCGTCAGTTTTTCATCGTTCCGACGGCTAACAAATTTTCTGAGGATGAATGTCTCGCGCTATGCACTATGAAAGCCGGAATTTGCCATTTTGTTACGTAGTATCTTTCAACTTTTAGATATTTCTCATTTTGTTGTATTCTCAACCATTCTATGTAAACCCACTAGTTACTATTTTCTCTTTTATAAATGTCGAATTTAGTTGCTTGCTGTGCAAAAAAAAACCTTTATTCTCGTATATTCAAAGATGTAATTGGAAGGTATTTTGGATAAATACAGATTTCCATCCAGTGACCAGAATTTTTTAAATTCTATAATGAAAAAATATATATTTTATAGCAAGATTCAGAAACATGGATGTGTAGTGATAACATAATTTTTATGTAACATATTTATTTCGCCGAAACATAAAATGTCAATAATACTTTTTTTATTGAAAATCTTCATCTTCAATAAAAATAGCGAGTCAAAATCGCTGCCACGGCAACACACACCATGCTAGCCTGTAAGGTGACCGATGAAGACGGAGGATAATTCATATTCAACCAAATAGCAATTTTGTATTCATTATTTTTCAACCAATTTATGTTATTTTCGATGTATTTTTTTGCCTTTTCGATAGATTCTTCTGCTCCAGCGAGGTTGCCTAAGTTGTCATCCAAAAATGATAGCATCTGTAAGGAAACATGATGAGGAATTAGAATAAAAACATAAAACGTCACCGGTTCCGCTTATATTTATCAAGGTTGAGTGTTGAGCATCTTTATCGATCATAAAATATCTAGAAACACATTTTCCATAGGAAGTATAATTTTTAGTCAAGCAACAGATCACTGCAAAGAAAATGTGCACCATCTAATAATATAAGATGCATTTAAAACAGATGATCTGCAAGTATGATATGCATTTAAAAATCTGTTCTCTAAATTACTTTCTAAACTACGTAGATTTCCTAGATTCTTAATTACTAAAGGATAGTAATTAATATCACCAATAGATGGCTCGCTGAGGTGTTAACTAATTAAATTACAAATCAAGTTTTCCTGATTGTCAAAAACGTTTGTTTTTCGTTGGTCAAAATATGGTCATGTTTGACAAATATTCATCTTTAAACCACCTAAACCCAATTTTTCTTGTGCCAGCATTTCCATTACCATTATGTTATAAGTTGTTATTTCCTTCACGTAGGGAGAATTATCAAAATAAGCACGTTTAGAAAACCCACCTGATATCCATTTGTGGCGCTTGATATTCGGCTAGATATTCCTGAGATAATGCTTCCAGTCGCGTCTATTCCACATCTGAAAAAAACAAACAAAATTAGTTTTCGTATATGATATCACTTCTCAAATAAATTAAAAGAACTTTTAGTCTTTCTTTTAGCCTTCAGTTTCATTCGGATAGTGCACAATATAATGGATGAAAATTGTGCCTGAATCATTGAGGTTAGTGACGTAATACTCGTATTACGTTTCATATTTATTAAAATATTCGCGATGCATTACTCAGATCATATAAACCTTGAGTTTTAAGTACAAAATATGACTCATTTGAAATATGCTTAAGCGGACAGATAAAAGTTATATGAAAATACCTAAATGACATATTTGAAAACATTGTCATGTGTTTTCATTTTTAAGTCAGTTAACATTTGTAAACAAAATCATTAATTTTCACTAATAACCCTTTTAAGTGTCATTAAATAGCACTTGACAAATCTAAGCTCTTTTAAACTCTGTGTTTCAACACACGTTAGCAAGCTTATGAACAGGAATGATATACTATTATATGATATTATATGATATACTAGTATAATCAACTATTTATGTAAAAAGAAGGGTACACTTTCAAGGATTTACAGCCTTACTTTTCTTTGATATCGTTGAATCTAGTCGTCAGAAAATCAAGGGCAACAGGTAATCCTTCAGTCCTTGTATACACATATTGGAACACTGATTTTCGATCTTGAAGTCGTATTTTTGAATCGTTTTCCACTGTTTTGTTCAGATACCTGTGAATGAAAAAGAATGTACTAGTAAGCGTCAGCCATTCCATTTCACGTTACACACGCAGGTAAGCGTTAAAAATATTAGGCATTTGAAGCTTACTAGGCATTGGCTCACTATCGTTTGACTTATATATATTTTCAGCTTGTTTATAACCACAAAGTTCACAATAGTTAGTATAGATACCAATCATCTGATATGAAACGACCCCTGCCTCACAATATTTTGGTGCCTTCGATTTTATAGACTACTCAAATTAATGGCAATGGAAAGTTTACCTTTGTATACTTATCTGTTTGAATTAGATTTATATTATATTCAGGTGTGTATTTGGGGTAATGAAAGGCAGTTCCCATCTGAGGGCGGCTCATTTGCCATCATCAACAGTTCCAATCCACACGCATCCAATTCCTTACCCTTCCCTTCCCCTGTCTCCTCTTCCTCTCTCTCTTACTTCCCTGGCCATCAACTTCCTCGTAATCTACTCGTGACCCTTCCCTCCCAACTCCCTCTCCAGTAGTGACGGATCCAATGGGCGTAGGAGGCCACGTCAGGTCTGTCCCCTCCCCTCCTTCGCGAAATATTTTTGTTTTCATAAAATTCAATATATATATTGCCTTATATACCTGACACTAATTTCGGATGCCATTTGCTCCCCCGAAAATAAAATTACCCACAAAAAGGTGTGCTGTGGTCTCTAAATTATTGTGATTAATTTAAAATGTGACATGATTCTTGGCAATCTGCGTAGAAAAAAGTTATTAGGTTATTTCTGTCCATTTCTAAAAATACCCCTACCCTCATCCAAAGATGTTCCTATATCCGCTAATATTCCCTCGTCTAATCTTTCCTCGGGGATCGGGATGGTGAGGTGGCTAATGTACTAGCTTCCTACTCCGAGGTCCTGGGATAGAATCTCGGAGACGGCAGGATATTTTATCGGTATCCAAATCTATAATCCCCCCATACTCCCAACGCGTGGAAGGGATTGCATTTGATAAAAGCATTTCGAATTTGAGTAAGCCTGATCACAGAGAAATCGCTCACGCATACAAATAAATTGCTTGGAAGAAAAGAACTAAAAGGCAAGAAGTAAACTAGACTTAAATTATGTTACTCATGCCATGGTCTTGTAATTCAATAAATTGTTTGTGCTGCTTACGATGGGAACAGAGTGGCATAATTGCAAAAAAATATGAACATACCCGGTTAGTATTACTCCGTCTCTGCTGCACGCCAGAGCTTCCATAATTATTTTCTTTTCGGAAGCTATGGTTGTGTTTTCATACGCTGACCACAGGAAATTCCACTCTTTCAGACCTCCACTGGCGATCCCGGTGCAGTACACGGCACCCTGAAGATTTGGGGGTATGCTTGAAAAAAAAACGATACGAAAATGTAAACTATCTGGGCCAACTCATGGTTTTTCATCTTGTTGGCATTAAAAATATTTAAACAATTGTACAGGTACAAGAGGGATGTGGTGGGCAGGCAGGCAATAACACTAGGTTACTGACCGAAGGGTCCGAGCTCGATACCTGGGGACGTCTTTGTGCATCCCAAGTTTCACCCATGTTGTGTGATTTTTTGGGTACGAGTTCTTCTTGTAAAACCACTGCCTGGACAAGGAAAGGAAATAACCCCCCTTTCCCTGATGTGTGAACTTCACGCGCCGAGGCCGTTGGGCCTAGCATTGTAAGAGCTATGTCCTCACTCATGAAACCAACCTTCCAGTTGACAGCCGTATGGTTGAGATATGTTAGATTGGGAATATAAATGATTTTAACTGAGAGTAATTAGGCAAATATATCCAACGGAAGTAGTATTTTACGAGTAGGATGAAGAGAATGGTTGCAGAATGACGATAGAGAAATAATTGAACAAGTGGGCAAGGTATTTTCGTAATAAACTATATTAGGAAAGTTGCTGGAAATACGTGGAGTATGTACAAAATAAATCTGGTTCTAAGTCACAAGGAGCGGCAATTGATGCAAGTGTATTCCTCCCATAATTACTGCATGTAGGAGTAATTTTGGTATGACAGAATAAGCTTGAATGTTGAATGAATACCCTGTGAAATGGTTAATTGAGGGGTACTTGTGATTAAATTAGATGATAAAGGGTGAGAAATGAGTGAATTATGAAAAAATAATGGATTTGTTCCATCTGTAATAGACATGCACCATGAAGTGAACCACGCTGATTTGATCTTACCGAGAGAATGGATGAGAGTCAAAACAACAGAAGGTTTAAAAGAGAAGAATGAATCGCATGAAAGTAAGAGTTAGACCGTGGAAGTTGGAGGTGAATGCCGTTGGAAGGACTCTTTGAAGTTCAGGAGTATTCGAAGTTTCAGTTATAGTTGCTCATGCTCAAAACAGTGTGTGTGTGTGTGTGTGAATGCGGTAGAGGTGAAAAAAATTGCAAGAAAAAGACGGTACCCATTGAATGAATAATTATGAGAAAGAAATTTACAATTCACTACTCAATTACAGACTTTTAATTTTACAGCGTTTTGCTCCCCTACTTCGAAAGTGAAATGCTTGTCTAATTTTTAGCCTTTTGCAAATAGGGCAAGAATTCGCCGTCGCATGTAATGGTAATTCAATGACACAATGTTTTTTTGGATCCAACTCTAAAAATGTTAACCGTTGTTTTTTGCACCTCACAAAATTATACAGGTGGCCATATATCCATTTGTGTTGCTTTAAAAAAATTAGATACTCACCATTTTGAGAAACAATAGGAATTAAAGCAATTCTTCAGTAATATAGGAATATATGTAAATATTACGGCTCCTTGGTTCGATTGAGGATACGTTTATCAATTAAAATTTGAAAATTTTGGTGATAGGATCCTTCATGAGAATCCTATTGAACTTCTCCTTACGCAGAAAAAGCTTTTTCCAGGTTAAAGGAAGATTAATAAGGTAGAATAGCCTTCCAGGGTCGATCTTGTTATAATAGCTAGGATCTTGCTCTAAATGAAGACAATAAAATCGTGTTGTCTAATCAGAAGATAAAAAGTACACGGTGTAGCTGAAATTGCAAGTTTAGGACCCCTTGAAAAACGTTAATTTTCAGGGAGTGCTCTAAAATGGTAGAAAATATGTAAGGATGAATGAAAATAAAGATATAGATGAACTCCTGGAAAATGTATACAATGTATGCGATGAATATCAATGTAACGGAAAAGAGGGAAATGTTTTTGTTCGGATATATTTTCAAGGATACCTATATCACTAATAAAACTTTAAGACCAAAATTAATTTGCCCGTTTTATACTTACGTATTTACTCTCGTGTTTTGCCACTGGCTAAACAACGTTATTGCTTGTTGTTTACAATCTCCCACTGAGTACTTGCATGCCCTAGGAAGTAGCATGGAACGGCTCATGCGGGTTACGTGATCTTCGCTTGAGGATTCATTGAATTTTAAAGTTTCATAATGGGTTTTCAATAGGTCTGCCATGTAATCCTGTGGAAAATGTAATGTATTCATTAGAGCTACCAAATAAATTCTATAAATATAAATATATATATATATCATGTTTTTGAAAATAAAATGAAAATACGCTGTAATTCTCTAAAACTTAAATTTTAGCACAGTTCAGCTGATTTCCGCTCTAACTAGACATAGACCACTTGATAATGATGCTGAAGAATTGAAGTCATTTGAGTGAGATACATTACATTCAAAGTATGGAACATTAAGAGTTTAACGAAAAAGAAAATTAGGTTTAAACAAGAAAGAATGCAACGTGTTCTCTACGATTTAGTTTTAAATTCGGCGCGAATGAAAGGCAAAGTGGTCGTTTTTAAACCACAGTGACGGTGTTGAATAATTAGTCCTGAGCTTAATGTAAATGGATGCAAAATTTAAATAATTAAAAAAAATTCATACTGTTTTTTCTATCGTGATTTCATATTTAATTGATATTTATGTAAGGTTTAATTGAGGAAATTGTTTGAAAATTGACAACTATAATATCTAACGAACTTAAACAAGTAGATTGACGATTAATTTGAAATTTAAGGTGACTACTTACCTTGAAAGCAAAATAGCTTAACGTCGATGACAATTGCATATCAAGGAAATCAAGTAAATTGTATGCAGTATACCAAGGAATGAAATCAGTCTCATTGGCCAAAAACTGACTTAAATTGAGCGCCAAATGATAATCTATGTATCCTCCTCTTGCCAAGCTTAAAGCGTCATCCAGGAGCTGACCTCGATTTACTGGATGAATATTGCTGCGGTTTTGGCTCTTTAAGCAAGAAATTATAAGCCCCCAGTTTTCCTCATCGTAGTTTACTCTGTAGTAGCCTGATATTCGCAGTTTGGAGGAAATTGTGTCACAACATAAAAAATTCAATGGATATTCACTTATTAAATCATAACATGCATTGCAGATATTTTGCCAAGCATATTTATATGATGAAAATATTAACTGACCCTTTTTTCATACTCGCAATTCAACTCAAATGCGCAAATTTCATTGGAAAAGGAAGATTTAATTATTATCTATTCCTTACTTACCCGTCGACTGTACGTTAAAAATCACCCAACCCGCATTCCTTGGAATGCCGCCGATTGTGATAGATGTCTCATTTGGGGATATCCAATTCTTCGGTCTTGTTCCATTGAAATCCGGGTGGACCTCAGTCGTGTATGAAAGTGGGATCCACCATCGTTGTTGCTTATTGTAGTCGAAATTTTCCAAAACGAATCTTTTCTGAAATATTTATTGCAAAACATAAATCTCTGGATCATAATATTTACATACTTTTTGTTGGTTACTCCTTGGTTGCTCTCTCAAACTTTGAATCATCAAAAAGTTCAAATATTGACTGAAAACATAACCTAACAATTGGGATATTTTTCATCTCACTCATTCACAAAAAACTTGTGGAGCGAGATAAGCAAGGAGAATGTCTCTCCATCCGTAATCTAAATATTGTAATATTGATCTAACTTTCCGCAGTGGAGGAAAAATAATTGGCTCCCACTGAATAAATACCTGCGGATTCTTGGATCTGAACCCGTTTGGATCATTCAGTTTTCCTCCGAAAGGTATACCATTGAGTGGAGCCCAGGTTGCAAAAACACGTTAGTATTCTTATCTCTACAATTAGGCTATTGACTTTGTTAATACTGGGATTGAACTCTGAAATTTTCTCCTGGATGCCGTAAGTACTCGGTTAGTCTTCCTATAGCTACAGATTGTCTTGGAGACTCTTGAATAACTTTTTAGTGCTCTTAAATTCTCCAGAATAATGTTTAAGAGAACTTCTACCAAAAAGACCTAAACTTAGAGCATGTATAACATTGTGATTATTACAGACTGCGTAAGGTTTGCGAGTTAATACGACTTACCTGATCAATAATTGCTTTGCCTTCTTCATAATCCCGGTTGACCGTGACTACCGGGTAGCCCCTTTGTAAGGTCCATGTACTCCAAATGTCACCAACACTTGTGTTTGCTGGTAGAGTATTGCTATTGCCGGAGCTGTTTACTTCTTTTTGTAGGATATCAAAAAATATGTCTTGATTTGCTGAGCTGAACTCTCTGGAAAGACAGGTTTAAGAATATATTCGTCCTCCTTACACTTCTGCACACCGAAGTAGATATCCAAGAAGTAAAAATGTCATACGAAACACGAATAATTCCATCCCTCGTAAAATATTTGCAGATTAAAGGCGCGGCTTTGAACCCACGATTTCAAAGCTCTGCAGTAATTTAAGAGCGAAAGAAAATGCCCGGCGGAGATGACTGCGAAGTCAATGAATGTGTGGACACATAAGAGAAGTTTGAAAACGAAGCTAGTAGCTTTACAACGATTACTTTTGGTGTCAATAAATTATAAAAGGTGTCAATAAAAAATTTTTCAAATAATTATAGATGCATATAGCATCTGGAGATAGTTAATATGTCAAGTCTCTCACGGTTAAAAAACTGCTGATTTTCCGAATGCAATTCATCGCCCAGAATCACCAGGTACCACTGATGTGACGTATTGGGAGGAAACAATTCTTCGTATAGAAGTATTCCTAAACTCTAGAAACAGTGTTATAACACTATAAGCAAAGCTTACTCTTACTTTGTGTACCCCTAAGATATATTTGGATCTTGAGAGAATATTTAAAACAAAATAAGAAGAATGTAATATTGAAGTAATATATGATCGTACAGATAACCGAGTTTTGAAATTCTTTAATTCATTATTTATTGGAACAATTAGAATTTCGATGAAGAATTCTTACCATTGAATTAAACTCGAACAATGATAATTCATATAGTAGTTATGACTAAAGCAAATTTTTCCAAATTCTTCTAATAGCTTAAAGTTTTTCTGAATGACGGTCGAAGTAAAAACCTCTTAGTCACTTTATCCTGCCAAATTTCAGTAGATCTGGGTTCACTGAACCGCTCTCCTATGCTTCTCATTTTAGCACCTATTACAATAAGCACCTTCATTAATAACTGATCATCAGCTTTGTCTACCGTAAATGATTATTTTTTAAATTATTTTTATTGAAGGTTTTGGAAACTTTTAACTTTGAGTAGTCAAGTGGTTATATGTACATATTTTATCTAATATTATATTAAAATTGCCATGTAGTATTTCATTGGCAATAAATTCTTCTTCGATAATATAAAAAATATTTCATAGATATTTAATTTTACCTTTCCTTAAGATATCTGCTCAGTCCTTGGAAAAATACTTTCCTAGTCAGGACATGTTCCATCATTCTAATGATTGATGAGCCTGTATGGAAGAAATGAGTGATTATGAATATATTTTGGCGATAAATATAACATAATGACAATTAACTTACATTTTTCAACAGATATATATATTTATTTATTTAAAAATAAACCATAAACACAGTAATCAACACGGAGGTCGGTCTTCGCAAAATTCGTGTATGTATCTGTGCATATATGTATCTGTGCATATATCTATCTTTTCTACCTCCTTTGAATGTCTACCCGCAGTCAGTCTCCTCTTCCCCCACCATGCCTAGTATTCCCTCATTTGTTTTCCTTTTTGTGCACTTCACTTTTCCCATCCTTCTCCACACTAATATTTCGAAAGCCTCAATTCTACCCCTACCATCTGGCTTCTATAACCATGTTACCACATCTCACAAAAGAAGTCTAGAATTTTTCAGAAATATATTATTATAACTTAAGATCATTAAAGACGCATTTTTTTAGGCCGTATGATTGGTATATCATAAGCCTTGCCACACCACTAGATAGCCGTCTTTATTTTGGGATGAAATTGAGAATATTGAGTTAAAACCTAACCCCAAAGTAGGTTGGTTGAGGGTGAGGTTGGACAGCAGCGTCAACTAGAACCGAACCCAGACCCAACAGTCAGGAGCTCAGAGATCTATCCATAGGTCCACTGCGCCCCGGAATCAAGATTTTTCCGATAGTAATAATTACATATAAGTCTCAAAAACAATGAAAATAATATTTATTCCGCAAAACATGGAATCCTAGCCACCAACACTAAGTATTTGAACTTAATTGACTGAGAATGTAAATACATTATTAAAAATTAGAAAAGACCGCGAACAGACAAGTAGGACAGAATACCGATAGTCTTTAAAATCAAAAATAGAATCTATTTATCTATGCGCCTATTTGGTTCAACACTTATATATTCAATATGTTTAACGGATTTCGTCTTCATTTTTATTTATTTTCAGTTCATAAACGCTAATATTTATTGTGCTTACTTTTTTAATAACACCGTAGGGCAAATAATCATAAAAATAAGGCAAAAATGGCTTCTCTCATCCATGGAGGGAGATAATCGCTAACAATGCTGGTTTTTATAAAAATTTCCCTCGAGTTAACACTGTCACAAGTTTATTTATTCTGTTATTTAGGCTTTTGCTCTGGAGTTTAATACGCACTATTCCTCCTTAATGGGTTATCTCAGTATTTAAACAATATTTGTTTTTGTTTTGATTTAACTTGGCTTATAAATGAAATGGTTGATCATCTAACTTTTCAGAACATATTTACCTACTTGGATGATGGTTATGAAGCTTATTAAATTTAGGTTATTAATATGCACTTTGAAATGCATTTGTAATTGACTATCATACACTAACCTTTTCCATATGTGATATCACTGGATGAATAATCATTAATGTTCGGATCGATAACGTTATAAACGATTGACTTCGTGTATTCCATGGCATCGGAAATGAATGGCGTTTGCATGTTGTCCTGAACGAACTGCTCCATTAGTCTCCAGGCTGGTTGAATCTGGAATAATAACAGCGGAGCATCCTTCTAATATAAGTTTACCAACACATATTTTAATATTGTGCTTGAAATAATTGCATGGACACATACTGGCTGCCAGATCTTCTTTGTCTATCATATAGAGAAGGAAAAAGGCATGGTATGGATAATAGATTGTAAGAAGGGAGTGAGCAAGTAACACGCCAGAAGGGGAGGACCTGTGCCTAACTTTTCACGTGGCAAGGGTGTCTCCCTTCACCATTTCAATCGTGAAGTTTGTCCTCATTTTATCATAAATAAAATCGTGATTTCTTTTCAATCCATTTTAGCCATGTTCATATTCATTCATTTTTCCACCCTTAGATTTGTCATAGCTGTTCTATTCAGAACTTTTGCGATGCCAACATGGCTGTTAAATGTTTTTATCGGTCAATGTGTAGCTATGGATGCGAAGTTAAGGATATTGGCAGAAGATGTAAATTTACCAGTTATTTTGTACCCCAACGTTATTGTTGGCTGACAGTCTTTCTGGCTTACAAAGGCCTTTAGACCTCAGACCTCTTTGTGAGAGCCCACTATACCTATCGCGTACTACAAAACATCCTGAATAGCTTCAACGATGCAAGAAGGGGTATTAAAGTAAGTGTAAATGCGTCCAAAAAAAATGAGTCGGGTACTACAAGAAGATTGGGACGACGTACGGTAACAATAAACCGTGAAAAAATTGAATGATTTTGCATATAATAATAGGATGTAATGAAAGCCGGAGGATGGAAGCGAGTGGAATGAGTCGAATTCCAGCAGGAAGGATTTTAGTGACAAGTAGATTATTTAAAATACTGAATCTTTTTGTAGACAGTACTTTTTTTAGATTAGCAAAGTGGTTTCCCTCCCCAATATTGACTGGAAAGGAAACTTAGTTATGATATAATTAGCATAAATTTCAAATGAATGCGCTGGGTATGAGGATACCTGAGGAATGTATGCGATTGAAATAGATGATACAGGGTGGGGAATGAGTGTCTGTAGGGGTGATTCAGAGGTAAAATTCGAAGTTACGGGTACAGATGATCATATATGAAACAGAATGTGAATGTGGCTGATGCGAATAAAGTATGCTGGAATAGATCAGATGACGTGTGACCTATTGTCTGCGAATGTGAAGTTACGTAAATTCCTATGTGTAATAATAAAACTTTAAAAAGCTCCAATAACGTTATTTTTGGTCCAGTGGCCATCAACAGAGTGACGTAAGGGCTTGGATGTCAGTACTGAAGAGAAGACGTCAGTACTGAAGCACTGTTCGATGTCAAGTGAAAAATGAAGTTGGCGATGGGGGGCGAGAGGGGGAGGTGTAGCAATGTCGGGGAAGGGGTATGGAGAGATGGGCAGAGGGTGCATTGTTAGAAATGTCCGTTGGTATATTTTAAATTCTGGCCAGTTAAAAACCTTTTGCTAATTGGATAAGTGGGCTGCTAATGATGCCTGGCTCGTCGTTCATCACATTTTCTTGTCAAATGTGTATGTGTACGCTTTCGGTGGCGTTGAGTTTTAAGTTATCTCTCTGATTGATTAAAGTTGAACATATAATTGAGCGTGATTACGTGGACAGTTTCATTTATGAGTTTTGCACCAGCTGATCGGTTAAAACGACCGTTATTGTAATGAGCTAGGTGCTCTTTGAACCTGATGCTCGGGTTTCGTCTAGTTAGTCCTACATACGAGCGTTGGCAAATGGTACATTTAATCTCGCAACAAAAAAGCAGTTTATAAGACATGCCTGCCAACTCCAGATAGAGCTAAACGTTGCTAACCTCACTCACAAACACAATCGTAATAAAACAATCATGCAACAACTCAAAGACAAAGACTGGTATTACCTCAAATCAGACAATGGAAACTACTCCACAGTCATACTCGACAAATCAGAATAATCGAACGCACCATAAACACTATCCCTGACGGTCCATATGACGAAATCCACAAGAATCCACTCAATAAGATGAACACAGACACTAACTTTGGACTTAATCACTGAATAAAAATTGTAGTAAAAAAGTTACGCTTTACATTAAAACCCGAAAACAAGAGAATTCCCAAACTTTATGCACTATCAAAGACTCACAAATTCGGTAACAAAATGGCACCTATCATTTCACCCATAAAATCTCCCACCTACAAACTAGCTAAATGGCTTACCTCGGAATACAAAGCGCTTGGCTCCGAAGAATCATTCGAAGTCGAAAAAAAGACTTCGCACGCAACATACAACATTTACGAGTACACCTTCAAGATTTACAACTTCACAACGAAATAATTGTATCGTGTGATATTAAAAATCTCTTTCCCAATGTCCCCATACCCACGTCACAGAGGACTTTTTTAGCACGGAGCAAATTACCCCAGAGAAAATTAAAGAATACATAACACAAGCAAAACTATACACATTTTCAATTTAATAACACATACTATACGCAAATATAAGGTCGGCGATGGGTAACCCCTTATCTTTCTTCGTCGCCAACGTATTCTTCAACAATTTTGAGAAAGCATGCTAAAAAAACTTCAGTTATTTCCCCAGCACATGATTGAGATATGTCGATGACATATCTGTCATATTTGATACCAGCAAATGCGACATCAACAGCTTTATCGACGAATTGAACAGTAAACACGAGATAAGAAAGTCTACATGTGAAATAGAACAGAACAATTCACTCTCATTTTAGACATACCAGATATCAGATGTAAATGTGTGCTAGAATTCGACATTTATAGGCCACGGACACACACCGAAAACTTCCTAAAAACCGACTCAACAACCGCACAGTCGCAACAACCATACAAATATGGCGACCTTCAAGTTATTTATACAGCGACTACTTATAGTACCCCTAGACAAATAACGGTAAATCAACGAGCTAATGCATCGCCAAAACCAACAAATACAAACTTCTAACTATAGAAAAAATGCCACAGCAAAAAAAATAAAGTTAATAACAAATACACTACGCACACAACACAATATAAGACTCTAAATAAGAAATTCATTGCTATTCCCAACTACCCCATCCTTACCAATGGACTACAAAAAGAGTTCAAACAAGTCGACACAACACCACACAACTAAACCCGAACATACTTAAGAATCTCTTAGGGTGCCCTAAAGACCAAACTCCCACGTTAGAAAAATCAGGGATTAACGAGATTAAATGCCGCACTTGCCAACGCACGTATGTAGGACAAACTAGACGAAACCAGATCATCAGGTTCAAAGAGCACCTTGCTCATTACAAAAACGGTCGTTTTATCCAATCAGCTGGTGCAAAACGGGTTTGGATTAAAGACTTTTCGAATGGTCGGGCTCAAAGAGTAATGATAGATGGAGTTTGCTCAAATGCAGTAGAAGTTACTTCATGTGTTCCCTAGAGAAGGGCTATCGGACCTCTTTTATTCCTACTTTACCTTAACGACATTGACTCCGTAGTCACTAGTAAGGTTCGTTTATTTTCCGACAATGCAATGGTTTATAGATACATCCGTGGTCCTGAGGACACAGCAGCTTTGTGGGATGACCTTAATGCTATACAACGCTGGTGCGACACTTGGCAATTAGAATTAAACTTAAAAATTGCGTATTCATTATTTTTTTGGAAAAAAGTAATTCCCACCCGAACGCCTACTGCATTGGGGGCACCGAAATGGAATTCGTAGACTCAATTAAATACTTAGGCGTTACCCTCGATCACGATTTCTCCTGAGTGAAATACCTGCGGAAATATGTGGAAAAGGCAACAAAAAATTAGGATTATTAGATGAGGCTTGGTAAATGTAATTAAAAGGTCAAAGGGAAATGTTATTTGTCGTTGGTTAGGCCTCATTTAGAATATGCTGCAAGTATATGGGATCCTCACGAAGTTGGATTGATTGCCGAATTCGATTGCGTGCGGCGTAGAGGAGCTAGATTTGTAAAACGTTGTTATGATAAACTTAGTAGCGCATCCAAAATATTTGAGGAGTTAGGCTGGGAATCACTCACAGAGCGAAGGTTAAATTACCGATTGAAGCTCTTGCATAAATTGGAAGGAGGTCTCTTTAGTAGTAATGTTGAAAATATATTATTACCCCCATCGCACTACGGTAGGAGAGATCATGTTAATAAAATGAGAGATTAAATGTTAAACAGATGGATTTAAGGTGTCATTTTTTCCACGAAATAGAGCGGATTATAATAGCATTGATTGACCGCGGTAGGGTCATTTTTGAGTATAATTATTCTGGCATGTATTCACCCCCTGCCTCACAACCTGGCGGTGGTTTCAGGGTATATATAAATAAAAAAATAAAATAAAACTCAAAAGTGAAACAGGTCACGCAATCACGCTCAAATGATTAACGTTAATCAAAAATATTTGACGTTTTATTACCCCCATCGTACTACAGTGGGAGAGATTATGTTAGTGAGATTAGAGAGATTAAGTGAGGAACAAATAATTTTAGGATATCATTTTTGCCACGAACGATGGGGGATCATAATAGTATTATCCGACCGCGGTGGTGTCATGTTCGGGTGAAAGTTGGCCTGGTGTGTGTTCACCCCCTGCCACACACCCTAGCGGTGGCTTGCAGGGTGCCTGAATAAATGAATAAAATAAATAAATAGACAGAAAATTTCAAACTCCACGCCACCGAAAGCGTACACAAACACATGCGGCAAGAAAATATTATGAACAACTAGCCAGGTATCATTAGCGGCCCACTTATCCAATTAGTTAAATATTTTAAAGAGGTCAAAATTCAAAATATATCAACAGACATTTCTAACAATGCACCCTCTTCCCGTCTCTCCCTACACCCTCCCCGACATTGCTACACCTCCCCCTCTCCATCCCCCCTTCCCGCCAGCTTAATTATTCACTTGACATCGAACAGTGCTTCAGTACTGACATCTTCTCTCTGTCAAGCCCTTACGTCGCTCTATTGATGGTCACTGGACCAAAATAAAGTTATTTAAAGCTTTCTAAAGTTTTCTTATTATTGCATATAGGAATTGATTTAACTTCACGAAGATAGATCAGTATGGAAGAAAATCAGCGAGACCGGCTTAGTTTCCTTTTGTAATATAATTTCACGTTTTTCTTAATGGCACTCGCCTTTAGAGTAAAACAGTAAAGGGCGGAGTAATGTAGTTGTCAAAGTTAATGTACAAGATTATCCGCTATGGTAGGTTTATTGAACTCACTATAAAACTATGACACCAGAATAAAACTGTTACTGGAAGAGGGGATGCCGATGTATGGAAAATGATTTCGGGAGATTTGTTGATGACAATGCTCTTGACGATTTGCATTCCTTGATAACGATTAGTGAAAAATTGAAGCACAAAGAAACGAAAGAAGAAATTATGACTGTCAAAAAATTGCCATTATCTTTGTGCTCGACGTAGGGTTGGAGACGATAAATTATTTTTTTCGGAAGTACGCTTGAGTTGATGCGATGAAATGGTAGACTGATATGTGAGTTAATCATGCATGTGGCGATACTATTTTAAAATATATCCTCATTTTGTAGAAATACGGTCACAATCGTTTTTTTTTCCTTTTTGCCCTCTGGATTAAACTATCATGTCTGGTCACGGTGGTAGATACGGTTCCATCGCCCACATCTGGCCTTGTCACTTTGACTTTTTATTGATTTGCAAAGCATCTTGAACTATAAATACACCGCTTACATTTAAGGTTATCTCCCATCGCTATCGTCAATATGATATACCCATGGGTAAATGCCAATGAAAGTTGAAGGAGATTTTTTGGTTTGTTGGAAGGAGTAGAGAAAAAGAAATTGGAGGAGACGAAAATGCGATGCTACAGAAAAAAAGAAGAAAAGAGTAACAAATCTCTAAGTTCTTCGGCGAGTGAGTGAAGAGAGAAGCCAATGGAGGGTACCTAAAATAATATGGAAGGTAATTGGGCATATTCGAAACTATGATAATTTACTGAGGATCATGATTGAAGGAAAAAATGGAGGATAAGAATTATAGAGGAATGCCTAGGATTAACAACGAGGAGCAGATAATGGTAAATACAGGTGATATAAGGGAGTTGAGGCAAATCAAATCGCAAATTGATAACCCATAATGATAAATTAGGATTTTACTGATCGATTAAACTTTTTTCTCTCCGGGATCTTCAATCAATCATGCCCCCTGGATGCATAAACATTTTACTGAATGCAATGGCAATTCACATGTCGTTAAATTGGACCGTTTTCTACGATGAGTGAGACTACGTTAAATCAAGGAATAAGGGTAAAAGGAGCCATACAATAAGTGCAAGTTTTAAGGTCGACAATAACTTCATGGTGAAGTATCTGTTGCCATTCACATGATTGCATAACTCTCCTTGCAAAGCACTCACCAAATCAGTGACTACATACATCCAGTATTCTGCGAATCCCTCGTTTAGCCATAAAAAGGACCACCATTCCGGGCTTACGAGGTCACCAAACCATTGATGGGACAGTTCGTGTGCCACGACTGTGATAACTTGTTGTTTATCGAGGCTAGTAGATGTATTTTCCTGGTAGAGGAGATCGGTCTCCCTTGAAAATAGAAAATTAACCACTCAATTAGTCGTCACCATACACTCGTGTGCTGGACTGAAGCCATAATTTCATAAAATGATAGTCACATACATTTTTAAGCCATTTATGTAAAATTGCAGGCTATATTTACAACAAACCAACCTTTATGCACATGATAATGGTTGATATGTTCCCCGAAATCGTCTAAAATATAAATTTTAAAAATAACATTAAATATAAATGTGGTGGCTTTAAGAGGTGAATGTTCATCTCAGTGACCCTTCATGATTGTCATTAACAATACTTGCACATATATTCCTCATGTTTCGATTATAAAATGCCTTCACAACTGTTGGAACTCTTACGCAGAAAAAAAACTTCATCGTGCCCTTTGTACCGTAGGAAGTTGTATAAAGCACTTGAAACACGGTACCACTTCATTTTTTTGGGCATAGAAGTGCCCAATAGCAAGAAATTTCTTGAATTTTTAAAGGATAAAAACAAATTTTTGGCGTTTGTGTTCCGAGTAATTTGTAAATTATTTCGTTTTTATTCCAGTTCTTTGGCGAGATTTACACTCACTGGATCAATCTTTGTGTTCGTTGGTAGGTTGGCGTTAACATTTTAATTTGCAACCCTTCCTGCTCCTTGAAATGGAAATTGATTTGTCATGCCTACTTTCATGCCATAAAAATTGTTTGATTCTAGAAATTAGCACACCAACACGGTTTTGAAAACAATTTAATGATATTTGTCCACGAATTGAACAGTCTGACATAGTTTTAATTTCTTAAGAAAACCCACATAGATTAGTCCGTGGTCAAATAATGAAATTAATCCTTTTTCAGGAAAATCCAAAGGAAACCCCCAGCGCCTTTAAATATACACGCATGTACAATTTGAAAAAGCATATCGTACAGACCTGAAGGTTACCATACCCCAGTTCTCCATTGCTCCGGCAGCAAAATCAGGGACCGCAACGAGGTCCATTTTTGGTAAGGTGTAATTTATGGATGTTATACTCTTCATCACATCTAAAACTTTCGGTCCCACCTCCGCGCTGTAGCTGGTTCGACTTATAGCCTTCTTCCTCGACCACACCCGGAATTTTTTGTCTGCATCTGGAGGGTTTGCTGCGAATTTAGAGACGGCAAACGCCACCAAGTACGTGGACATTTTCGGAGATTGTTGATAAATGTCCATGACGTATCCGGGAGGCAAATCAGCTCTACATTAAAGGCGTGCATGAAAAAAAATAAAGCAAATCATTGTGGAGGTTATTTGCACGGGTACAGACTCTCATCCCAGGAATATGAGAGGATAACAATCAATCTGGCATATTTATCGGGGCAGTTGTTAGCGTGAAAAATATTCTTCTAATGCTTTTGACTTTTAAAAGAGCTTCCTATCCATTGATTTTATCTAAGGGCGCAGATCAATGCTAACCCAAAGCTGGTGTCCACATTTCATGCATTTTCCTACCGAACCCGAAGATGTATCAAACTTTCAAATAGAGACAACTCTTTATTTTTTACATATTTAATTAGTTGCTTCAGGCTTTTCTTTCGTATCAATTTCTTATTTTCCAACAATTACGTTTATGCTCCTCACGATTATAATCTTCTTTACAAAGCCTCAAAATCATTTATTTCTTCTTTTTAATGCATTACTTTCTACCCTTATCGCCTCTTATCTTCCCACTTCGACTGTCTTAGAGTAATGCTATTTTTTAAATGTACTCTTATGTCTCATTCACTGTTTTTCTTTCGTCAACAATTGCGTTCCAACCGAATTCGATCTTATTTAAACAATTTTCAATGCAAGCTCGCCTAGTACACTCTTCCAATGTCTATAAACATTTCCTCAGCTATAAATCTTTATTTATTCTTTCCAGCGATTTCATGTTGGCATTAGGATATTGATTACAACGAATTCATTAGCTTTCGATACACGTACCTACTTTTATAGACCATCACATCTTTTTATTAGACTAAATAAATATATCAGAGTATTTTTCTACATGTAAGAAGACCTGTTCAATCATGTGACAATCCAGTGTTTATGCAGGCAAGCGGTCATAAAAAGGAATAACTAAGTGGCGTATACAATTAACTACATGAAATAATTGCAAATGTACCTGGAAGTAAACACTGAACGGAGATGAGGGAGGGATTGAAATCAGCGGTTGGCGAAGGAAGAGATGGAAATTGATACGATAGGAAGCAGATGCAGATTGGAATCACAATTTAGTGTCAATGAACTGCAATGTTAATTTTAGAAGAAATAACCATGGGATGAGGTTTCAAATGGAAACTTAAACACTCAACTCTGGCGAAAAGGAAGGAGTGTGAGGAGACTGTTGATCTGAAAGAAATCTGAAAGAGGATAAGGGGACGAGTATAGTAGAAAAATGTTGGAATTACCTTTAACTAGGGATAATGAAAGGTGAAAAGGAAGTATTGGGATTGATAAATAGGAAAAGCATTAGGAAGCCAAGGATTTTATACAAAACTATTAGAAAGATAGATGAGAGAAGGAAATGGAAAAACGTGACTAAACAATAAACTAAAGAACTAAACAATAAGCTAAAGTGAGAAATAAATTGGGCAAAAATAGGGAATGATAGAACGAGTAGTGTAAAATATGAAGAGTTGACAGTGACAAGGTGAAATGAGCGCACTATACAGATAGGTGAAGGGACTTAAAGAATTTAGGAAAGGAAAAATCCTTTCATACTATTAGAGATGCAATGGGTTATATATCAATCGAAGCAGAAGGGGTCCCGGCATCCTGGAGAGAATATATAAGGAAACTAGAAGGTAAAGATAGAGGAGAGTGAGCTTGTATAAAGAAAGGAAATATGATGCCAAATAGGATAGCTTAGGACCAGGAATGCGAGATGCCATAGGCATTAAAACACACGAATTTGAAGAACGCTGTGGGAATATATAGAATATCTGCAGAAATACTCGAGAGTTTAAAAAATACCGGGGAATCGGAGAGTGTTTATGGATTTACCCATAATATTTATGAGGAAGGAATTCGGCCAGAAGAATTTGCTGGGTCAGTGTTTATACCATTAAAAAAGGGGAAAAGCAGCGGTATGAGAGGACTATAGGGCAGTAAGTTTGACTGCACATGAAAAATAGGTAGTACCTAAGAATATCATAAAAAAGATGGAAGGAGAGCAAATGATTACTTACGAGAAGATTTCTTAAGGTTTATAAAGTGGATGGATAGGCGTGATCAGATATGAGTCATTCCATTATTAGAAAGCACTATAGAATACTATAATCAAGTAGTATAGAATGCTATAATCATGATGTATTTGTATGCTATGTGGATTTTAATATGTCGTATGCAGAGGAAATATTAGAGGAGGCATGGACAGGGCTTGAGGCAGGAATGAAAGTAAGTGGGGAACTTATCAATAAGATTTGAGGATGGTCAAGCGTTAGCTAGTCAAATGATACCAATTATAGCTTAGCACATTAAAAATCATGGCGATAGGTATGGGATGAGGATTAGATATACAAAGATAAATTAATGAGGTATTAAAAATACTATATATAATAAATGATAATAAATACGTAATAATAAAATAATATGTTTACAAAGAGATTGGATTGAACGTGGATTCAGTGACAGCCATTTAAACAATAATGAAAAGATATAAATAAGAATATTATAGCTGAAACTTTGATATGGAGTGTAGTTTAATATGTCTTGGAAACTTGGTCATTTGGACAACAGAATAGACGTAGACTGGAACCTTTTGAGATATGGGTGTGGAGAAGAATGGGAGAAGAATGGAAAAATTAAATGGGCGGAAAGGGAAAAAGCGAAGAAATTCTAGGTGAAGTGCACGGTAGGGGAAGGGAGGATGAGATACCAAGGAGTAACGCAATTTTGAAGACGGCGACCAAGGGAGAATGCAGGCGAATTGAAATGGAGTGGAGAAAAGAATAGTTACGTATTTTGGATAATATTAAGGAAGGTAGAAAGAATACAGAGCTGAAGAACGAGTTAATGTGGTATTTAGTATGAAGCTCAAGGATATTTAGTACCTTGTCACTTAGGGCTACATATGTAAGTAATATCTGGGTTCATCTTACACATGCCCTTATCCAGTTGACTACTGCTAATGATAAAAATATATTTCTAATGCGAAGATGATTAAGGACCACCAAGTGATGCCTAATTAATTTAAGTTTAAGTCCGTCTTTAAATTTATCACATGCACTCATCTCTAATGTAACTTAGCTAATTCATATTTGTTATCATTAGACCCAATGCATTGGTCATAGCTATGACGCCGATTCTACTCTCCCCCGCTATAAAATCCACTGTTGCAGTAACTCCAATAAATCCCGCTATTTTTCCAGTTCATATCACGAAAAAGAAACTTGTGTGTACAGCTTCCCTCCATTTCTTAATTGATGTATTCAAATTTTCTTGTTCGCGGTATCGTTCAAAAATGCTGTTTCTTATTCTGGGGGTCACTAATTTTTTTCCCTCCCTGTGGCAAACTGATTGTGTGTGTGGTAAACACATTTCATGAGGGTGATTGCCGAGGTTTTGCCTCCCCTGATACCAGCGCTAGTGTTCTTAGTGATGTAGTTACTAAGGATCATCATTTCCTGACCGTTTTATTTTCATTTAAAAGAATTGAGTTGGTTCCCATATACTTTGTCTATATTGTTTTTGACGTGATCATTACTTGGGCGATAGCTGCTCAACTGGGATGAACTGCTTTTTAACCGCATGATTGATATACGGACGCGTATGTTCATATGTTAATCATGCGGTCTACCTTTCGTCACGCTGCCATCGGTCAATCGGCCAGTGGCCATCGGTGGTGGCCAGGAGCAACAAGCATATCTCCCGATTGAAGTTTTCAGCGCCCTAATATCGAAAAAGTGTTTCCACCAAGTCAAAGTGCACATGAAGGATAAGTTTTGTACTGACTGAGATCAAATGAACCAAGATTAGAACTGAAACGAAGATTTCGTCGGTATATTATAAAACATTGATATCGAAACGTTTTACAATGGATGACCTACTTACCCCTTCGTAGTAGTCCTTACGATGGGCATGTTACTCAGAGTAGTCATGTTCTTTGGTCGGGCAATGCTGATGGAGAACATAGCCTTGAGACGTGACTCGTCAAAGCAAGGGAATGCTTTCCTGGCACTAATCGCTTCAAATTGGGTCACAGCCATCCATCTTTAAAGAGAGAAAACAAGTCTATGGGTATATGTTTCAACAAGATAAATCTTATGCTTTCTCTACTTCTTCGGTGTGCCATATACAGACATACTTCGGAGTCGTGTATATTTCTCCGTTAACATTCCAGAATTTCCTTATGAAAACTGAATATCATTCAATTTACGCATTTTGGTCAAGCCGATACTTTAAAAGTTAAAAATTATTTTGCGGTCATTCATTTATGCATTCTTTTCAAGCTCAAGGAGTCACATTTTATCTGTAGTGGTTATATCATTAAGGAAAGAAATGGCGGTGTTTTTAATTTAAATTAGGGCAATGGTCAAACTAATAATCGGCAATGAGAGAGACAATTGGCAACATTAAATCCCTGAAATCAATCTCTTTCGAAAAACTTTTAGCTTCTTATCCTGTTTTTCCCCGGTAAAAAAATTAAACTCTTTCATGGTGAATGAGAATTCTGCAAAGTATTTTCAATCAAGAGGTTAATTAAGAGACAGTAATATCACGAGAGGAAATGGCAATAAATGAAGAACTCGAAAAAGGAAGGAAAGGATTTAATCACCAAGGAAGAAAAGAGTTATTGTTAGAATATTTTTATATCTTAATTTTGTTCTTTCGTCTTAGCATCTTAAAGGAAAAATGTTTACATACTCTATACCCCCAGTCTCGTTCTCGTAAGAGCACACGTAGAATCCATCCAAGTCTTCCTGTAACATTCCTTTGAATTTCATGGTTAATGTGTAATTGCTACCCTTGGTCAAAGGTTTCGTCAGGTAGAGGACATGGAAATCTCTGTCCTCGTAATTGGTTGCATTTATTATACTAATGTTTGTATTTGGAGAATTCATATCGTATAGACTATGCTCTGTGACGTTTAATCCCTTGGTGTGCAAAGTTATAGATTTGGTGCTGTTTTGCACGAAAAATCCGATTGTTACGGTCCCCGTGAAGGAGAAATTTCCCACCTCCATAATAGGTATCATTTTCAAGTCATAAGCCATGGGTATGATATCATTAGGAAGCCGATAATAGTTAGGATCAATTGCATCTCCATTTCTCACAACTGTTTCAAGTGGTTTTCTGTGTACATTCTTTCCGAGTACTGTGGCTGCTTCAATCAGAATTCCAAAGATTATCAATGCCTTTAAATGCATTTTTGGAAGTGATTTTCATCAACTTAATGGGTCTGAAAGAAACGAGAATATTAATATGTTAAAAAGAACGTGATAATTAGTAAGTTTGCAAGTGTATCAGAATTTTATATGGTATAAAAATGCATAAACAGGGTTGCACCCAAAAGTGGTAGGACTGATTTTCTCTGGCGCGAACGGAGCGGTGGAGAGGGGTCTGCCTGGCAGGGTAAGGTGAAGGGGGCTCTTAGCAACAGACCAATACCAACCTCAGTCGCCTGCGGGCTGTCGTTGAGTGAGGATACCGTTTTTAGTGAAGGAAGTTTTTTGTCCGCGTCGAAAAACAAAATGAATCTGAATTTAGAGCAACGTTATTCCGTGAAGTTTTATGCGAAACTCGGGAAGACGGCAACTGAGACCCTCGATATGATCAAGCATGCTTATGGGGACACTGCCTTAAGCCGTTTCACAGTATTTGAGTGGCACAAGTTGTTTAAAGAGGGTAGGGAGCTCGTTGAAGACGACCATCGCTCCGGACGGCCGTCGACGGCAAGAACCGACACGAATGTGGACAGAGTGAGGACACTGTGAACACAGACCGACGCTTAACCAGCGAAGAAATTGCAGACCAGTTGGATCTGCCTGTATCCAACGTTCAACGCATTATTTCACAGGATTTGGCCATGCGCAAGGTGTGCGCCAAGATGGTGCCGAAAATTCTGAGTGTCAACCAACAGGCAACGCGTGTGCGCATTTCCGAAGAAGTGTTTGCCAATTTGCACCGAGATGAAAATTGTTCGGACAATGTGATAACTGGTGATGAAACATGGGTTTTTCAATATGACCCCGAAACGAAAAGACAATCCGCGGAATGGCACACTTCCGCGTCCCCACGTCCAAAAAAGGCTCGCATGAGCAAATCAAAAATCAAAACGATGTTGATTGTGTTTTTCGACCGTCATGGAGTGGTTCACAACGTGTTTGTCTCACCAGGGGAGACTGTGAATGCGAACTTTTATGTGCAGGTGCTCACCCACCTCCGAGAACGCGTGAAAAGATTCCGACCGGCCATCGCAAACTGCTGGGTGCTTCATCATGACAACGCGCCGTGCCATGGCGCGCTCGTCGTCAGACAGCTCCTGGCCAAATACGGCGTTGCCACGTTGCCGCACCCGCCCTATTCTCCCGATCTGGCACCACCGGAATTCTTCTTCTTCCCCCTGATGAAAAGACAGCTCAAGGGACGACGTTTTGACTCGATAAAGGCCGTTCAAGAGGCTTCGACGAGGGTCATCAACGGCATCCTCAAATTTCCAGCGGGCGTACGGGGAATGGGAGCAACGTTATACTAAGTGTGTAGCAGCTCAAGGAGCATATTTTGAAGATTATTAAGTCGATGTAAGAATATCGTCAATAAAATTCTTGTAAAAAAATCAGTCCTACCACTTTTGGGTGCGACCCTGTATACAGGGTTCGTCCGGAAAATAAGTGTACTGACTCCTGGGCTGGGCGCGCCACTCCAGGCGCGCCCAGCACCGCTCTGACGGGCTGCGATTGGAGGGGGGCATGTTGGCAAGCGACGCTGAAAAAGGCAGTCGGCTCTGAGCTGTGGTGTAGTGAGGAGTGCTGTTAACGCGAACCTACACGCTCGTCCCCACGTCACGGAACGCGATGCCGAAGTTTTTTGAGCAGCGTTATTCCATCAAATTTGCGGTAAAGCTTGGGAAATCGTCTACCGAAACTGTCGGTATCATTAACCAGGCTTACGGGGAGTCAGCCATGTCCAGAAACATGATCTTTCGGTGGCACAAGATGTTCGTGGAGGGCAGAGAAGAGGTCGATGACGAGTCTTCGAGAGGTTCCCGATGATGCCTTCGCGGGAGCGTTCCAGAAATGGGAACGCCGCTGAAACAAGTGTATCGACTCACAAGGGTCCTATTTTGAGAAATATTAGCTTAAGATATGTAAAAGTGTAATAAATATTTTTTCCTGAGCTCAGTACACTTATTTTCCGGACGAACCCTGTATGCTTAGATCCCATTCCCGAAAATTCTGTTCAAGCAATCATTTAAAATTATGCCACTTGGGAATTTAAAACTCACATTTTCGGTGCATTCGACAGTTTATTCCTTGCAGAGAAGTGTTCACCAGGGAGTGGACAAAAGCATCAGGCGATTGTTTATAAGAGAGCCGAAATCTGCCGATTTTATCTCGGATGTAAATGATAACGCACCTATGTACAATATGATAAGATAAATCCGGATAGACTCGCTCTGAGCATCAAAACCTTTGTGATAGCTTGTATGAGTTTTTTTATGAACCTATTCATTTTGCGAACGCAGAGTTGAACTTATCGATGAGGGTGAGCCGACCTCTTGAAATTCTTCCATTTTTCTGCATTATTTTTCCCATTTTCTTACTCGGATTGAAGGTATATTATATTCGCTATCGATTAGAGGCATTTTCTTTCTTCCTTCATCGATAAAAAAGCAAACTGAGGAAGTTCAAGTATCGCTCTTCCTCGAATGATCACTAAAGAGTAGACATTTCGGCTCGTAGGTGATTATTTTTTTCTCAAGCGAAATGTTACTACAGGCATTTACGTTATTATAACATGGAGAAAAAGTCCCATTGGTGGAATTCTTTCACCTCTTTTGCAAAGTAGTCCCAAGTAGACTGGATTCACTGACATCGCCTACGAATTAATAATTATTGGCTTATCCCGATTTCGAGAAAATGTTCCATTTAGATCTTCGGCTTAAGACACTTTCCCTTTCAGATTCATCTGTGTCATTTCCTGTCAGAAGTATAAAACGAGTATCTTTTTGCTTTCTCACGGAAATAGATTCATGGATGTTGGAGTAAAATCTCTCTGCTCCACGCCACTGGTGAGAGAATTCCCATATTCAAACAAGTGGCCACAGCTGTAGTCTTATGCCTGGCAGTCTTGCCATAGACTTTTAGTCTTAAACTTAGCAGTTGTAGTGTTGAACTATATATCATGATACTAGGTTTAAAGTCGCCCTTACTCTCATTCTCGGCCACCAAAGGTTACCAAAATCAAAGGAGACCCTTCATTTTTTAAATAAATTTGACATACATATCAGAAATACCAGCGTTAGTTATAGCTAATAAGTTTTGAGTAGAGTTTTTATAAGAATAACACAGATTAAGAAAATAAAATTCGATGATGTAGTCAAAAGTACCACCTTGACAAAAAGTAAAGGACGGGTTATATGAAAAGGAAGAAAGTACATATTAGGAGTTGACTGTATTTAATATATTTGTATTGTTTTTATTAAACGTTTCTTTTCATATATAATCAAAATAAACTTAACAAATACCCGAAGTGTAAGCACATATTTATTCACTGGTGCATTTTAAACACTAGAGCTTTATTTAACTCTAGTTTCGATGAAAATACGTCCGAGCGCTCTGGGCGTAATGGAAAACTATTTATAATGAAGAACCACATGCAAGCTAGTTGCGCATCATTAATTTATCTTATTAAAGTGCATCCAGGAAAAGCGTATGGGCTTCTGGTAAGTGCGATGCAGCCCTTTTAAGCAGTAGGATGCTTCATCCTAAGAATTCGACTAGAGCGCTGGCAAACCTGTGTTAAAGCCATTATAAGCGGATGAAATCACGACTGTATTCACCAAAAATGTATCACAGAAGCCTTCACTTACGTGATCTTAATAATACATTCATACAACATTTATATTATATAAAGTATTTCCTGGCGGTAATAAGCTTTTGATACACGTTTAAAATTTATCTTAAGTCCCCGAATTAAGGTTGAAATTGATTACGTACTCAAGAGGCCTCTTTTAATAAATTGTTCCAAAAACGTAAACAATTCATTCCTTTAATTTTATCCACCCCACATTTTCGGCATTTTTGGTATAGTTAATTGTTGATATATTAAGTATGAAATATTGGAAGACTAACAAGCTTGAAAATTTCAGGACTAGTTTGTTTCAATAGTGGAAATACCAGGCATTTTTCCGTCAAAATATTTCCTTACTCATATTTTAATACGAAATAATTTAGATAGAAGCATGAGAAATAAATTTAAATGTTGCTCAGCAAATTTGCATTTTAAGTCTTCGAGTTTTAATCTTAAACCACCGGAAAGACATTAAAATTTAGTGTTCACTCCATGAACTGGTGATGCTTTCCAGTACACAGCACATATAGTCAGCGAGTTCTTTCTACCTGTTATTTTACCCAACATCCAATCGAAAAGGTGATTTTTTAATATCGTGTTACCGTAATTGATATAGGGACCGTTATTAAAGGCAATGATTGATCGGATCATCGGCTGAAAAAATGTACATGCACTCATTAAATATGGAAGTTACACTAAAAAATAATTCATTTTTCAGCATAATATTCGTAGTTGCGTCGACGAAATTCAACCAAAGCACCCGGTAGTAAATAATTTCTTAAAAAGCGAAAACTGAAGACTGTTAATCATGTCTCCTGAGCCCCCTTTTAAGTTGATACACTTTTTCCAGCGATGCTCTAAATTCTTTAATTATTCCGAATAATAGTTAATATCTTTCTCCGCAAAATAGATGTTTACGCATGGGACAGCCTCCTTGTTCGATGAAAATTTCTGTCCTACAAGCGAAACTTTAATATTACGAAACAAGGTAAAGTCCATGGTGGCCACGGTGACGTATCGTACAATTATCAAGATTACAAATTTTGTTTGAAAAAATGCCTTTAGTATCACCGCTTCGCCTCCCCGTGGACTACATTTTTGACTTGGCGGAAAGGCTTGTACGTTCTGATGACACCTAGGGATATGCTTGCGGGAGAAATGATAAGTGCTTCTGGTAGGGCCACTCATACACGTTGAGCCAAAGGATAGGGGACAGACGAAAGGTAGTACGCCCAGCACCTGATCCTCAGTGTTCAGGTTGCAAAGGCGCCTAACCCCTATGGGTGATCCTTCTAGTGGTGGTGTCACAATAAAAGTACTGTTGATGAATGCAACGAAATTTAACCTCAATTTTTCATCTCAGGACTATTAGAAAATACGCCATTTTGACAATGAGTCCTGGAAACTACAGGAATTGGTCTAACTTGTCAGGTTTGTCTTGCCAGGGAACGGGAAAGGCAAAGATTCTGTAGTGGTCATCTCGCAAAAGTTTTGCAAAGAAAAGTAAAAACAACGGCGCAGAAGAGGATCGAATTAATGAGAACTAGGACTTTAAATATTTTAGAGAGTTTGAGAATTCGAAAATTAGACAAAATAAGTGAGAGATGGAGCGAGGAAATACAGTTATTTTACGACTGTCCGGGTTGACGTGAAAGGATAGCGGGAATTACTGTAGCGATATTTACAGAGTAATATACAACGGAATGTAAGAGAGCCAACGGTGGAAAGTAGGAAGAAGCATAGTATACATAGAGAAAGCGATTAATGGCATATTGTTAGTAGAATTAAAAGCTGAACCAACGAGATTGGCTATTGTTCAGGTGTACATGCCACCTAGAAATCATAGGGAAGAAGTGGTCGACAGGGTATACGATCAGTTTAGAGGACATATATGCGAGTGTTTCTGGAAGGAAACATTTTATGATGGGAATTTGGAGGATAATGGAAGGTGAAGGGAGATATGGAAGTGAGGTAGGGGACTACAGTTTAGGAACAACATTGACCGCGAGGAGAGAGCCACTCAGCTCGGCAGGAAACAGCGCTTAATCATAACGAAAACTTGATTTATACACCACAATAGAAACATATGAATGAGGACATAGAAATGTATGGAAAATGCACGGGGAATCAGAAAGGTATTATGCTTAGGAAAAGATTTTGGAACAGTATGATTAATATTCATTGTTTCCCTGGAGCGGATGCAACTCAGATCATCATTTATTTCTAATAAAATGTAATATCTAATTCAAAGGATGAACCTAAGTTTGAGGAAATAAAAGTCAGGAAAGGGAGACGGTTGCAATAGGGCAAAAATGGTAACATATCAAAAGAGGAATATCGAAATCCGCATGCGAATAAATCGGAATGTGAATAGGAAAGGGACAATGATACCATAAATTACGAACATGATGATTACAAAGATACAGGACGAGAGAAAGGAATGGAAAAATGTAAATTCAAAATAGATAGAAGGAAGGGCAAGGAGATAATTAACCGAATAAAAAGAGACGTTTCAGGCGTGATATGGTGGAATATCATGATTAATTGCTACCTGTATTTTTGAATTAATAATTCACCGAGTTGAGAAACTATTAGAACGAAATAAGAGTGGTGGAGGACACAGTGTGAGAATGTGGAAAGTTTGCAAAGGGTATGATTGATGCGCTGCATAGAAATGTGAAAGCACTGTCAGAAAGTATGAAGGGAAAACGCAAGCAAGCAATCAAAGATACGTAAGGAAAATTAAGAATTGAATCAGGAAAGTTTCAGAAGAAATGGAAGGTTGATCGTGTACAGAGGAACTATGAAGTAAAAACATTAAGCCAACAAGGTTCAGGAATTAAAAGAGAATATGATGTAGACGAGGACAGCTTAGGTCCTGGCACGCGTGATGGGGAGACAGAGGGGGCATTAAGTTAATTGAAATCAAGTCTATAAGGGGGGAAGGGGGGTGAATGACATTCTTGCGGAACTGCTCAAGCCTTTAGGAAACCTGGGGGGGGGGGGGAGGAGTTTTTATGGACTTATTCCGAGCATTTTTGAGGGAGGACTTTGGCTAGAAGTTTTCGTCAGATCAGAAATAATTCTTATCTCGCAAAATAAAAAGATGACCACATGGGAGGACTATAGAACTATGTTTGATTTCGCACGAATCTCAAGTGATACTCAGGATTATAAATAACAGTATGGAGAGCAGGACTAATGATGGGGAATGAGCAGTTTAGGTTATGAAAGGAGTTAGGCACGCTTGATGCCACAGCAGTAATTAGGTCATTAATGAAGAGGAAGGTGTGTTCAAAAAGTAACAGAAATTTTGTCATTTCGCTTAGGGAATGGCATAGTTCACCATGAGTTCACGCCCCAAGGTCAAATGATCTATAAACTACTTACAAGTTCAACACTGTTTGCATGAAGTAAACTTCCGCATTTGTGGTGAAACAAAATCATGGCTTTTATACCGCGATAATTCTTCCTCACTTCCCTTCACTGCTTGTTCGTGAATTTTTGGTCAGAAACAGCCACGTATGGCAAATAATGCGGGCACAGCCTCAATATTTGCCATGCGTGGTTTTACACTGTTCCAAAAAAATAAAGAGAATCTTAAAGGGCCGTCATTTCAAAAGCATGGATGAGCTTAAAAGCGTATCGCAGAGATAGCCAAAAGCTCTACCAAAGATTGAGTTCCAGAAGTGTTTTGAGGATTGGAAATGGCGCTGGCATAAGTGAGTAATACGAACATGGCATGCATCTAGTGGAGGCTACTTGGAAGGGGATAATATTGATATATTATTATTATTAGGTAATCTACCGGTTAAGGTAGGTTTTTGGATGGGCACAATGACCAAATAAATATTTTGTGATCCCTAGCAAAACACAACATGCTACTTTACATCAGGTACCTCTTCATCTCTGAATACTTTCTTCCTCCCTTCATCCCGTCCAACATCCCTATCCTGCTCCTTCTTTTTCCTCGTTTGCCTAATATTATCCCCTCTATTAGAGTCTTACACATCCCACTGCCGACCAATATGTCCTTCAACCATTTTTCCTGCCTTCATAGGATTTCTCCCTACAAACCCCTCTCTTCGCCCACCATACCAAGTACTTCCTCATTTGTTTTCTTCTCGGTTCATTTCACCTTCTCCATTCTTCTCCACACCCACATTTCAAAAGCCTCCAGTCTAAGTCTATCCTCCTGCTTCAATGACCACGTTTCCGCGCCGTGCATAGCTGTGACGAATAAATACAATTCTTTCCAAATAATTCAAATTCTCATTATATATTGAACGCACCTCATTTACTGGAACACAACCATGATATATTATTTGGATTCATGATTTCAAGAAGGCTTGCCTAAGTTGGGTATAATAAGTGAATTCATGGCAGAAAATAGAAGTAGATTGAGGAGACAGGCGACCTGTACATGTCACTGACAGGTCAGATCCGAGTGGAAAATGAAGTCGGAATGGGCAGTGTTAGAAAGAAGGGAGAGGCGGGTGCTCATTTTCACTCATGCTTTTCAATTTATGTGTGGAATAAATGGTTTAGCATACTTGAGAAAACTTGAAGATAAGAATGAAAGTCGGGTAATAGTTCATAAAATCGGCTTGCGAATTTTCAAGTTTTAGTTTGCCAGTTAGTTTGCCAAAACAGTAGAACACTTCCGGAAGATTTTATGATCAAATTAGTCAACAATGTAGGGGCATCAGAAGGAGAATTTCATTTGGTGGAGAACCTCTCGCAAGGAAGAGGGAAACAATGGAAAAGATTTTTAATAAGTATGTTAGGAAAAAGGCTCGTCAAAACATTATATGGAGTGATTTTTTGGACGGTACGGAAACATAATCATTAAAGTAAGACGATAGGCATAGATTGTTAAGGTAAAATTGAGCGTCCGGAAAGCGTGGAAAAATAGTTTATACTCGTAGGATGAGCATCTTGGACGGAATGAAGGGAGGAAATTTACGGCAGTTAACAGGTGAATATTGTAGTGTCCGATTTCAGGCTGTGGTTTTTTAGGAGAGGCTAGTAAATGTTATATCGTACCTTTGTAGAGTCTATGTTCATTATAAACCTTCCTTTAACGGTTGAATACCAATAATGGTAACCACGGCGCGTTCCTATCGCTCTTTTCTGTTATCTTTCCAGGTTAAGGTACCTCTGAAATGAAAAGGATGCACATTTCGAGATAAATGTATCTGCGAGAACTTAACTACTCTCACTAGTAGATCACATTAAACGACATTCATATTGAGGAAGTTTACCTTATTATCAGCGGTTACCTGCAGTTTTTATTCTTCATAGTGTTAAACAATGATACCGAGGAAATATTGCGGTTATCGGTTTCTGTCTTAAAGCGAATATGTCTGGAATTGGTCGCATAAAGTTTTATTAACAAGCTTCATTATGAGCAATATAAGGACCAAATATCATATATTAGTTTAAATTATTGAGAGATGCCTTACTGGGAGCATATTTCTGTACCGTGTGTCATTAAGTACACGTATTATTTCGGAAACACGAATTTACTTCGAAATGTAGTTATGTATCCTATTTATTTCTTTTTAAAGACTCTTCTTACCGCTCAGAATTGGATGCGAAATGTTTGCCAAAGCATGTGTGTGTGTAATGCAAAGAAATGTGAAATATTTAACTCAAAATGCGTCATATCTTTCCCTCGATATTCCGCTCGGCTATCATGGCAGGACATCATGTGGATTTTGAACGATGATGTCCCAGATATAATATGATAAAATTCTTCCGATGCATTGGGACTTACGTAAATACATTGATTCTCCATAAAAAATTGGTTGTTTTGATTCGCTGGATTAAAAAAAAACATTTCGCAAGCAAAAAACTGAAGTACCAACCCATTTTACGTAAACTAAAGGACTCCAGGGAAGTCTTGAGCAATCTACTCAGCCCCTAAAATGGCTATCCTGGCTAAACCCTTTAATTTATTTTACTGCTATTTCCTCCATTCTTCAACACTAATTTAAGTCATAATTCAGTTGGAGGAATAATCCAAGGAGGCAAATTGGTGATTCTCCTAATTATTCCTTAGCAGATTAATTGAATATACTCTCCTAGTCTTGGAGAGTATGGATTTAATTCTTAAAAGTAAAAGACATCTGAATATTTGGGTATTCCTTTTTTAATTCATAGTGGCAACAGGAGTCCGTGACGATAAGTTTTTACCTACCCCTTGTTTACGCAACTGCGACCATCTCCACGGTTCATGGATTACAACCAGGATTGCTTGGATGAGCGGTAGCTACTCCATTTACTATGAATTCTGATTAATTTAAGCAAATGCAGTGACTGTCAGAAAATCGAAGGAAACCCTCAGTAACTTATATTGACATGTAGCAATAAAAATTTAATTATAAAATCCACTCCTAATTTTCGAAAATTTCCAAAAAAAATATAATTCATTTTGAAAATTATCTAAATTTAATTTGATTTTATTGAATAAAAAGTATTTGGATGCTAGGGAAGTTAGTATGCCTGCCAGTGAAAAGTAGAAAAGCCTTTGCACATCATTTTAAAACGATGATTGAGCCCAAGGGAGGTGGAAAAATTTAAAGTGTCATGTATAAGATGTTCTCTAAATAAAAAAAATTATAACTTTTTATTTATCAGCGTTTTAAAATACGCACAAATATTGTGGGTGTGTCTCGGTGCCACACACGCGCGTGCAGACGTCCATACACGCGAGACATGAATGTGAACGGACCTAATTCCTGCTCAGCCATTGTGTTTCGCTCGAATCGATGGATTATTCGTCAAACAAGGATGAAGATGATCGAATTTTTTTCCGTGTCCACTTCACTTGGCCACGTATCCTTGGTTGAGCCCACCGAAATTAAATTTGCTTGTTATAATGATGCCGGTAACAAACGAAATAATTCTTTCTTTAATGGACGATTCCCCCTTAACCCTGTAATAGTTGCTCTACAACGTTGGTAATCTTGGGCATGGTAGGAGGAGCCCCTGTCACGAACGTATACGGTTTATTACACAAGCCGTGCATATTGTATACCTTCTCTTGACAGTAAAATAATTTAATGAATTGAAACAGGCAAAGTTTCATTATTCTATGAAAATATCGGTTTTTCCAATCAGAGAAGGACATTTAGCGGGAATACTGAAATCGAAATCTCAGTAACGTCATTTTCTATTTTTTTAAACTGTGAATTTAAAAAAATCATTTACAGAAGTTTCAACACCACCACACATGTAACATGTATATATATATATATATACACACACACACACGAGGGTCATCCGGAAAGTAGTACCCGTTCGTGAAATAAAGACACAAAAGTAAATATTAACAAACATAAAAAATTTTATTTGAAAGAGGATACTTTAAACTACTTCTCAACATAATCTCCAAGCAAATTAAGGCATTTGTCATAACGTGTGACAAGTTTCTGTATTCCTGCTGCATAGTCCTTCGCCGCCAGCTCATTGAGATACGCGAGGGACCCATCTTGCACAAATGTTTGCATAATGCAGATGGTGTTTAACAATTTCATGAACAATTGTTCGAGAAACATTGGGAAAATGCTCACAGATGTCATCAATTGTGACGCGCCGATCGTTCCTCACGAATTCGTCAACTGAGCTCACCAGTTGGTCTGTAATGACAGACGGTCTCTCCGAACGCTCATCGTCGTGTGTGTTCCCCCTCCCCATGTTGAAGTTGCGACACCACCGCCGAACAGACGACTCGTCCATTACATTGTCTCCATACACCTCCTTTAATTGGCGATGAATATCACATGGGCGAACGTTTCTTGCATTGAGGAATTTAATCACTGCCCTCACTTCACAACTGGCGGCGTTCTCAATTTTTTTAAACATTGTAAACAATCACAGAAACAACACAGGCAATGCTAGCGTCACGCAACTTGGCTCAGAGAAGGCAGACAAGCCACTGAAGCTATCTGACCTCGTCCAGCGGCTACTCGCGTCGTCAGCACTTCATGCGGCACGAACGGGTACTACTTTCCGGATGACCCTCGTGTGTGTGTGTGTGTATATATATATATATATAAACCATAAACCATCAACACAGTAATCAACCCGAAGGTCGGTTTAGTAGGTGATGGTAGAGATCACCCAGTACTAAGCCCTATACGGCGTGTGAAAATTCACACATCAGGGTAGGGGGGCCAATTCCTTTCCCTGTGCCGGTTATGGTTCCCCAGGAAGACCTGGTACCCGAAAAAATCACTTCAGCTTGGGTGCAGCATATATATATATATATATATATATATATATATATATATATATATATATATATATATATATATATATATATATATATATATATATATATATATATGTACATATATATATATATCATTAAACATATATGTATCATTAAAACTAATTATAGAATATAAATACATGCATTTTTAATAATCATGAAAAATATATTGAGGTCTGATGATGATTTAATGCATCGAAACCCGGTCGTGAAACAAATTTTATCAAATGGAAAACTGCTACGATCAGTTATTCATTATGTTCGAATTCCACCACACCACGCCTGAAGGGACTCAAAATTTATTGAGTTAGAAAACACTATTGAAATGATGAGAATCATTCTGCCTTATGAATGTGTTCATACTAACACTACGTAGTTTTCCTTTAGCCAAACCTCAACAGTTGCTTCGTTATTGTTCACCTATTTCAGGTTGCTGTCAATTTATTAATGAGAATTATTAGTAATTTTTTCTGTTCCATTGCTGCTTAGCCCATTACTTTTCAGACATTAGCTGACAACTCGCGGGATTCTCTATTGCAGCGCACATTTGACAATTCGCAGTGATCAAAGTAGAATAGCCGCAGTCTGAGAACTACCACGGCAGGATTCATAATGAGTGTAAAGACATTTAGACACCAAGGCGGTGGCTCTAGCCCTACCCACCGCCGCGCTAGGACTAAACGTAAATTACCACCTACAGTTCTTGTCAGCCCTGGTAATTCATTTCAGGCGAAGCAGAGAGGTTAAACTCCGCTGCAGGTGATGAGATATTACAATTGCTTCAATTGCTTAAACCAGCCATTAAGATCTAGCCGGCTCAAGTAGAGACTCGTGGGACTTGCTAGTTGAAGCAAACGGGAAGCATCCCTCACCATGTCATTTCAAGTAGTACATGTTGCTAGTTATGACTGGTAGTCTCGATTAACTGTTCTCAACATGAAGAATGAAATTTATACGAGGTAAAACTGCGAACTGTATAAGTTTAAAGCGATATCATGAGTTTTATACGTCGTGGTGCCATTTAACCAACGAGAAATCGAGGTTGATACGAGAAAACGCGTAAAATCATTACTTCTTCTTTGCGTACCAGCAGAACATTTGGCGGTCTGAGGGTAAGGGGAAAAGAAATAGGAGCTACAATAGTTTGAAAAATAAGAATTTGAGCATAAATCCATTCCCTGTAAACGTACAACGCACATGTTATGCTTACCATTCAGTCAGTTTTTCATCGTTCCTACAGCTTCCAAATTCTCTGTGGGAGAATGCATCGCTTTAAGTACAATACTACCTTGATCAAAAAGTTCCCGGAATAACCACCGTGTGGCGCTCCCATCGTTCCGATTTGAGTTCTGTTTTTTGTTAAATTGGTACATCTGTTGTTGATATTCCCTTTAAATCTTAGTGTCATAACTTGACATTTGCAAAAGTTACGGTCGGTTTTCGGTATGTCCATCAGTGCTTCCTGCGATTTTTCCATTACTTCCTCTCGGCTGCTAAAACGCGTTCCCCGTAATGGTTTTTTAACTCGATTGAACAGAAAGAAGTCACAGGGAGCCAAATCAGGTGAATTCGGTGGCTGTTGGATGGTATTTGTTGCATTTTTCGTCAAAAAATTACGAATAATGATAGCACTGTGCGACGGTGCGTTATCATGGTGCAAAATCCACGAGTTTGCTGCCCACATTTCTGGTCTCTTTCGGCGAATTACTTCACGCAAACGTCTCATAACGCCCAAATAATACTGTCTGGCCTTCTGGCAAAAGTTCATGATGCACTACACCGTTGTAATCCATGAAAACCGTCAGCATTGCCTTCTTTTTTGACTGAAAACGACGTGGTTTTTTTGGTCTCGGCTCATTTGGTGAACGCCATTCACTTGCCTGATGTCTGGATTGCGTGTCGTACTCATAAACCCACGTCTCGTCTCCAGTAATGATCCTTTTGATGAATGTGGGATCGGATTCAGCCTCGCAAATCATGTCTTTTGCGACGTCAACACGGTCTCTTTTTTGCATGAAATTGAGGTCTTTTGGCACCAACTTTGCTGCTACACGACGGAAACCCAAATCATTAACCACAATGTCTTGGGCGGATCCATAGGCAATGTTCAAGTCCTCCGCTATTTCTCTGATGGTTAATTTGCGGTTATTGACCAACATTTCTTTTACTTTATCAATTTTTTCACCGACTTTCGATGTCGATGGTCTGCCACTGCGTTCATCATCTTCGATTGACTCACGACCACTTCTGAACCGCTCGTGCCACTGGTAAACGACCGTTTTTTTTAGAGAATCGTTGCCGAAACACTTTTCCAACATTTCCAACGTCCGTGCGCCACTAAATCCGTTTTTTACGCAAAATTTAATACAAGTTCATTGTTGCAAATTTAAATCCATTTCTGCAATTGTAAAAAATCGCCAACACTCACAGAGATAGATGTACTCTTGGCTACGTAACTTTTGCAAATGTCAAGTTATGACACTAAGATTTAAAGGGAATATCAACAACAGATGTACCAATTTAACAAAAAAAACAGAACTCAAATCGGAACGATGGGAGCGCCACACGGTGGTTATTCCGGGAACTTTTTGTTTAAGGTAGTAAAGGCAAGGATTTAGCACTTTATTACGTATCACCGTTCAACTTTTAGATATGTCTCATTTTGTTGCGTTCTTAAGTGGGTATCCACTAGTTACTATTTTCTCTAATGTAAACGTCGACTTTAGTTGCTTGCTGTACCATAATAACCTCTACATATTTTAAGATGTAATGGGAAGGTATTTTAAAATATTATAGATTTCCATCCTGTTGCCAAAAATTGTTTTATTCCATATTGAAAAAATATATATTTTATAGCAAGATTCTGATACATGGATGTGCAGTACTTACACAATTAGCATTGATATTATGTAACCTTTTTGTGTCGCCCAGTGGCAAAAATATGGGTAGGACTTTTTTTATTTAAAACATTCATCTTCAATAAAAATAGCGACTTAAAATTGCAGCCACTGCCACAAAAACCATGCTAGCCTGTAGGGAGGCTGATGAAGACAGAGGGTAATTATCTGCCAACCAACTGGATACAATATTTTCATAATTTTTCCCCCAATCCATGTTACTGTTGATATATTTTTTTGCCTTTTCGACAGTGTCTTCTCTTCCAGGGAGATTGTTCAAGTTATTTTCCAAAAATGATAGCATCTGTAAAGAGGAAGGGTGACAAATTAGAATAAAAACATGTCAATTGTTACTGGTTCCGTTTCTATTGCTCATCGTTTAAGTGTTAAGCATAGTTATTAATTGAATAGGTCGGCGATGTAGACATGCCTTTTGCTATCAGAAATATAAGAGTCAAACAAATATTGAAGACTAAGGCACCTTTTACAACAGATGACCTTCAAGTATGATATACATACATCAACAAAGATGAGATACCTAGAGAATATTCACTGGAAAACATTTGTACCTAATTGACTAAAAATTACGAGCCTGTGTTTTTATTATTATTCGTCATTGTCATACGCCCTTTGTAGTTCTTCCTGTTCAAGAGTGAAAAATATGTAAGACGTCGTAGATTAGAAATCATGTAGAAAATAGTAAGGATAGGTACATTTCTAAGAGAAATGTGGAGCATAAGGCATCTCTTCGTGATACAGATTGCCTTAGGATCCCTTTTACCACCAGGTATGGGAATGAAGATTAATGCCATATGCCATAAAGATAAATGTATTCTAAAACTCACCACACTTACTTTACCTGATGGTACCTCAAAAATTACTTTAAATAGGCTAATGACTCGAGAGTATTAAAGTTTTACGTATTTGTGTTCTTTAGCAATGTTTTGCGTAAATTTTATTTGGAATTGCTATAACTTTTTATCCAGTTTTAGTCTGTCTGAAATGTATTGGAACTTTATTTAAATTAAAATATATTTTTATTTTACGATACTCCCAGATAATGTTGCCACACCTCGCACATTAATTACACTTGTGAGGTGTTATATATAATTGTTTAGATAGTGTTTTCTACAGCTAGTTAGCATTTCTTAAATCCATTGGTACACTCCTGTGATTCCAACCTCAGCCAACATTTCAGTGAAGTTGTTCCAAATACTCTTCTACATTTTGTTTTTACGAATGACCTCTTCCCTTATATATCTTGAGTATAATTTTGAAAATAGCTCTTTAACTTATGTTTTGTGGTATTTTTATCACTCACCTGAGAGGCTTTCTCTGTAGTTGTTATTCGACTAGATATCCCCAAGATAACGCCACCAGTTGTGCTCATTCCACACCTGAGAATGTCAAGATATAAATCAGTGTTTTTACAATGTAGTAGCTTTTAGGAAGAATAAAATTGACCGTTTTATACTTTCATTTCAATTAACTGTCATTTGTGGCATCTTCATCGAACCACTGGTGGTATATGAGCACATCAGTAAAAAAACATCTAGAAAAAAGCTTTGAATATTTGATTTATACTGAACAAATATATAAAATTCTAAACATTGTGGTAAAAATACAGTACATTTTAAGTAATATGCTTTCATAATCACAGGAACATCTTGGATAAAAGAAATTGTGGTGAGAAGTTGGAAAGATAAAGCAATGCAAATGATTTTAGAAGGAAAATATTTTTTATCAGGTCAAAGGTGTTGGAGTGACTCAAAATGAAATGGTTAAAAGCATTACCGTTTAATTTCATTTTAACTCATCATCACACTGCAAACCTGATTATTCGTTTTGAAAACTGTGAAAAAAAATCATATGGTTGCTAAATTGAATAAAAATTGGGATGGAATCAACAAGATCCCACTTTAGATGTATGGCATGGTTTTGACAAAGACAACAGTAGAAAAATATTCACTCTTTCATACTCTCTCACAAAAATCCACAGGGAGGCAATCAAAACATTTAATTACATGCAAAGAGCATAACTGTTTTCCAGTGTAGAAATAAGCATGTTTTTAATTTTGTGTGAACTTGAAGAAGGTATTAAGTTTCAAAACTGTGTTATTGTTTATTATTATGTATCTGGAAGATTATTATGCTTCATATTTTACGCATATTGTGAGCTATCTAGATGTGTAAGAATTTCACTCACCGACCTGAGGGCAAAAGCTTTATTCTTGGTGACTTTAGGCAGCCCCAGATACACCCAATTTTTATGATCTTTTGAGTACAAGATCTTCCTGTTAAAACAGAGGCAGCACAAGCAAAAGAGTGTCTTCCTTACTCTCATATGTGAATTTCAACCCCCCACCCAGTGTTCTTTGTGTGAGGTTAGGTATCCGATACAACCCATACTTCGGTTGAATACTATATTTAGTGGCTTTTCTTTTTGCTTAGTTTGTGGTTGGAAAATAAAATAAGATATATTTATAGTAAGCTAATACTTTGCACGATTTATTGGAATTTCTCATGATTACAGCTCTCACAGGTAGGATGGGCAGAGTGAAATGAAGGTCTGGTGGCTATTATTGAAATACTTAGTATTATTGGTAGTATTGAAATACTAATAGTAAATTTAATGCAGTGGAAATTGGTCTTTTTGAAGAATTTAAAATTTATTGTGATGGATCAGCATATCACTATTGATATTTATGAAGAAATGAAGGCTGGTGATAAGATCACCAAAGTAAAATAGTACATGAACCATGAGATTGGCCATTGGTCATGATGAATTCAGACATGTTTGAGGCTAGGGGTGGGCTAAAGATTTTGTCATTACAGATATTAAAGGGTTGGGAACCCTGGGAATTAGGAAGCTGCAAGAACTAGTAACTGTCACAAATAAGTGATTGCATTAAAACTTAACATTGAATTGAGAAATAAAATGATGAATGAACTGCAACCAATGGCCTGATTCCACAATTATTTTATATTTTTTATCCATTATGATATATATCAGTTACAGGAATAATTTAAATGCTGCGTGGGTTTGTGGTCAACAGTGCTTTTCCTTTCATCAACATTTGAAAGACTAAATCATAATTCACTTGTATTCATCAACACACCAACAGCTGAATTATATTTCCCAAATTAATTGATCTAAAACACCAAAAAAGCTTTCATGCACTTACTTTTCCATTATTTCATTTAACCTAGCAATCAAAAAATCAAGGGTCACACCCAATCCATTTACTCTTGTGTACACAGAACTGAATACTGCTGCTTGATCCTGCAAACGTATTTTTGAATCCTTTTCCAGTGTTTTATTTAAATACCTACAAAAAAGAAAATGAGATTTTAACTCACCAAAGATTTAATTAAAATAATTCAATTTAGGCTTAAGTGATTCATCCCACTCCATTGAAGAAAGTGGATTCATAATGAAAACAATGACATCATCGCATAGTTTACCAGATAAATAGGCTAATATTACATCAAATGAATCAATGTGTTCACTCCTCAGATGGAGCAGTGCACTTGTAGTGAAGATGCATTATTTTAGCACAGCATTAGCTTTTTGATATGACACTAAAGAATCAACCAACTCCAGCCTGCCTCCTCTATCAAAGATGAAACTTCTTAGGAAGAGAATCATTATGATGGAGGTTATGCTCCGCACCAATATATTCCCTGAATCATAAAAATCAATTAAATATTTTAAGATATCATTTAAATATAAGAAGTCGTAAATGGCTGACCCAGGGAGAATATTTCAATTATCATTAAACTCCTATATGATTCGTTATCCCTTTCTTTAATGTAAGAATGTACTCAGTGAGAATTTCTGGATCTCTGCTGCATCCTAAAGCTCCCATGATTCGCTCCTTCTCTGAAGCTGTGGATGTGTTCACATATGCACTCCACAGAAATTCCCACTCTTTTTTTCCTCCCATGGCAATTGCATAGCAGTAAACAGTATCTCGAAGATTTGCAGGTATTCTGGAAAAAAGAATCAAAGGTGTCATTTCATAGAGATATATATATATATATATGTATCTTCTAAATTGAACGCTCTTTGGCGATGCACAAATATATAAAAACACGGATGTAGATTTGTAGAATATAGAGACACATAGAAAGGGCACTCACAATATGTTATTTGACGTTACGACAGCACGGCTGTCGTCTTCAGAATGGCATTCTCGGGGAAGAGCGTAGGGGATGTGCGGGGGAGAGGTGGGGGAAGGAGAGGTAAAGGGCCCAATAGGAAATGAACAAGGGGGTGGGGGGATATGTATATAGATATGTATATATATATATATATATATATATATATATATATATATATATATATATATATATATATATATATATATATATATATATATATATATATATATATATATATAGGGAAAACCAGCAGCAGCAGGACAGAAGACGCAGGAGAAGAAGACAAAATTAGTTAGAATAGGAACGTGGAATGTTAGGACAATGATGAGGACGGGGAAATTGGAGAATGTTAAGCGAGAGATGGAAAGGGGAAATATAGATATTTTAGGTCTATGCGAGGTGAGATGGAAAGATAGCGGGGATTACTGGAGTGAAAAGTATAGAATAATATACAGCGGTGGGGACGAGAGCCAACGAGGGGTTGCCATAGTATTAAATGAAGAGGTAGGAAGAAGCGTAGTCAACATAGAGCAGGTAACGGATAGAATACTACTAGTGGAGATAAAAGCAGAACCCACGAACTTAGTTATTATCCAGGTATACATGCCACCGAGCAACCATAAGGAAGAAGAGGTCGATAGGATATACGATCAGTTAGAGGACATGATTGCATGTGTTCCTGCAGGGAAACATTTGATAGTGATGGGGGATTGGAATGCGACAGTAGGCGAAGGAAGAGATGGTGATGAGGTGGGGGACTACGGTTTAGGCACGAGGAATGACCGCGGGGAGAAAGCAGTTGAGTTCTGCAGGAGACAGGGCTTAGTTATCACCAACACTTGGTTCAGACACCACAAAAGACGCAGGTATACATGGAAAATGCCAGGTGACTCGGGAAGATATCAGCTAGATTATATCCTGGTTAGACACAGGTTTAGGAACAGTGTGATAAATTCCCACAGCTTCCCGGGAGCGGATGCGGACTCAGACCACAATTTAGTTGCAATGAAATGTAGCGTACGTTTTAAAAAGATAAGGCAGGGGCGGCGAATTAGAAAATGGAATGTAGAAGCATTAAATGGGTTGAAAAGAAAGGAATACAAACAGGCGGTAGAGAAAATCATGGAGGACGGTAAAGAGCTAAGTACTATTGAAGAAAAATGGGAATGTGTCAAAAAAGGGTTGTCTAAAGCGGCAAAAGACACTATTGGAACAGTTAACGCTAAAAGGACTCGTAAACCATGGATCACGGATGAGATGATTACAAAAATGGATGAGCGGCGAAAATGGAAGAATATAAATACAAAATTAGGCAAAATGAAGTACAAAGAATTGAACAATAAATTGAGGCGGGCAACAAATAAAGCAAAGGAAGCATGGTGGAAGATGCAGTGCGAGGATATGGAAAGTCTGCAGAGGAAGGAGGAAATCGGTGCGCTTTACAGCATAATTAAATCTTTATCGGGAAGTAAGAAAGGGAGATCAACGATAGCAGTTAGAGATAAGGCCGGTAAGGTAATAGTTGACGCAGGAAAGATCCAAGAGAGATGGAAGGAATATGTAGAAGAACTGTATAGTAAAGAGCTTAGACCAACAAAGTTAGACATTGAAAAGGAACATGACGTAGAGGAAGATAGCTTAGGTCCAGGCATACTAGACAATGAGATAGAAAGGGCATTAAGGGAGATGAAACTAAATAAGGCCAGTGGGGGTAGATAACATTCCCGTGGAACTTTTAAAATGCTTGGGAAAATGTGGGAGGAAGAGGCTATATGGGCTGATCCGTAGTATTTATGAGGAGGGAATCTGGCCGGAAGACTTTGTGAGATCAGTTTTAGTTCCTATTCCGAAAAAGGTAAAGGCCACGTCATGTGAGGACTATAGGACAATTAGTTTGATATCCCACGCAGCTAAGGTTGTTCTCAGGATCATAAACAAAAGGATAGAGAGTAGGGCAAATGATTACTTAGGGGATGATCAGTTTGGGTTTAGGAAGGGGAGAGGTACGCGTGAGGCCATTGCAGTAATGAGATTATTAATCGAGAGGAATATAGAACACAACCAGGAGGTATTTGCCTGTTTCGTAGATTTCGAAAAAGCGTTTGATAGAGTAAATTGGGAAAAACTAATGAGTATATTGCAGAAAATAGGAATAGATTGGAGGGAAAGGAGGCTAATCCGCCACCTGTACATGTCTCAGACTGCTCAGGTGAGGGTGGGAAACGGGGAGTCAGGATGGGCAGTGTTAGGAAGGGGTGTAAGGCAGGGTTGCCCATTATCACCGTTGCTGTTCAACCTGTACGCAGAAGAAATGATCAAAGAGGCATGGGAAGAACTCGAGGTAGGAATGAAAGTGGGCGGGGAATTTGTAAAATCAGTTAGGTTTGCTGATGACCAAGCTTTAGTTTGTCAGTCAGCCAAGGGGCTGCAAGCATTGCTTAGTGAATTGGAAATTCAGTGCGACAGGTATGGGATGAGAATCAATATTAAGAAAACAAAGGTTATGCGATTTTCTAGAAAGAAAAAGGCCAAGCTTAACATTAAAATAGGAGGGCAAAAGCTAGAGCAGGTAGAACAGTTTACGTATCTCGGTAGTGTTTTGGACCAACACGGTCAAAGTAGTAGGGACGTAAGGAGAAGAATTGCGCTAGGCAAAGAGGCTTTCACAAGGAGGAGGGAGTTGATGACAGGGACTTTGAGTAAGGATGTTAAGAAAAGACTCGTAAAAACTTTGATATGGAGCGTAGCTATGTACGGAGCGGAAACGTGGTCATTGAAGCAGGAGGATAGACGTAGGTTGGAGGCTTTTGAAATGTGGGTGTGGAGAAGAATGGAGAAGGTGAAATGGACAGAGAAGAAAACAAATGAGGAAGTACTTGGTATGGTGGGCGAAGAGAGGGGTTTGTTGGGAGCAATCCTATGGAGGCAGGAAAAGTGGATGAAGGGGGTGTTGACCGGCAGTGGGATGTTGAAGACTGTGATAGAGGGTAGAATGTTGGGCAAAAGAGGAAAGGGAAGGAACAGGATAGGGATGCTGGACGGGATGAAGGGAGGAAGGAAGTACTCAGTGATGAAGAGGGACTTGATATAGAGTAGGATGATTGATTTTGTGTTTTGTTAGGAGTAATAAAATATTTGTTTGGTAGTTGTGTCCGTCCAAAAACCTACCTTAACCGGTAGATTACTTAAAAAAAAAAAAAAAAATATATATATATATATATATATATATATATATATATATATATATATATATATATATATATATATATATATATATATATATATATATATATATATTCCTGTGTGTATGTACTCACAAATACAGGTTTACAGGCTTCTCGCATTGGTCCCCAATATATTTTCCAGAAGTGAGGAAATGATTGATTTTTCTTTAAAACTATGGCCCAAATTTTGTTACTTAAATCAGTTAATACTCACGTATTTATATTGGTCATACTCCAGTTTTTGAATGAATTCACGGCTGCCATTATGCAATCCCCTACATCATACTTGCATGCCCGAGGTAAAAGCAATAAACGGCTTAATTGGGTAACATGGTCATCACTAGGTGATTCTTTGAATTGTAGTGTTTCATACGTGACATTCATTATATTTGCCATATAAGCCTGTGGAAAAATTATATAAATATAAAGTCCAGAAAAATTTGTTTTGCCAATGGTTAAGATCAAAACTGAAGTATTAAACAATGTTATTTGGTGACAGATTGCCCATTCCTGTCATCAAGGGCATGTTGATGCCCACCTCTCTTGATTGAGACTATTAAGTAAGTATTAATGATTTGAAAATGTTTTGTAAAGAATCTATACAATTACATAATTTACATATTTTCAGAAACATCAGAGATCCCACTAAGCATTAGCTCCTAACAACCTAAAGAGCTAATGAAGTATGCTTTTGCACAGATATCATGAAAATGTGACCTATATGTTAGAATGCAAGTTAATACACAATCCTTCATATATAATTAGCTGTCATCTTCCAAAAAATTTTGGCTTCTAGATTAGCTTTATAATGACAATTTCATCTTTTTTCAAACAATATTCAGTCAATCCTTTCAATTGATCAAATTTTTCATAAATTTTAATTTAAGACTAACATGTTAGGTCAATTTAAATTTAATATTAGTGTCATCATCTTGTTTTTTTAACTTTATTTGAGTTGAACCTCATTTTCCATGCAATCCCTTCCTCCCTTCTTCCCCAAAAAAAAAAAGTTCAAAAATTTCTTTTCTGTTGTGAGTTACTGAAGGAAATTTAACCATTCACTTTAGTTTAATAAGCAGAACTACACACAATCCGTCACAGCAACCTCTACACTTTAAATTGATGCATGAGTTTGGTATTGGTCATTCTGTTTACCTGGAAACTACCATAAAATTTTGACTCTGACATATGCATGTCTAGGAAATCGATGAGAGGATAGGCAGAATCCCAGGGTATGAAATCTGTCTCCTGAGCTAAATATTGTCCAAGCTCCAGAGCTAAAGTATACTTCAAATAGCCTCCTCTAGCCAGGTTTAGTGCATCATCCAGTAGCTGTCCACGATTCACTGGGTGAATTTTTGTGAAGTTTTTACTCTTCAAGTATATTGTTATAAGTTTCCAGTTTTTTTCATCATAGTTCACTCTGTAGTACCCTGAAACATGCAGTTTGGGTGCATAATGATCACATTAGTTTCTGTGGAAATGATGTCAACTCCCTCCAAAAGACAGCATAAGAGCAGCTCTTAAAAAACATGATTTTAGGATATGATAGGATTGAGGTATAGTGGGATTGAGATATATGTTTATTTTAGGTTAGATTATGACTGCATTAGTCAATGTGTTGCCTTAGTCCATGCAATAATGATGAGTGATGAAATTAATGTATTACCCATTCATACATATTTTGTAAACAAATATGGTATGAATATAGAGTTTTTAGAACTTTGAAGCTTTCTTAGTTTTTTCAATGTCCTTTAAAAATCAAATTGTTTTTTTTTTGGAGGAACCAATTTTTGAAACTATGTGATTTTGGTTATTTTCCCCTCAAATTGATTGATATAATTTGAATAAAAATGAATAGATGCTATTATGTTGATGTCATTACAACAATTGTATAGTTAAGCACATAATATCAGTTTTTTAATGAGAAAGGCATGCATTTCTGTCCAATTAAGTTATAATTATTTCTGTGAGAGTCCTCCACTGCCATAAAAGCATGAATGAAATCTTGAATTTTGTTCAAAAATTGATTTGAAAATTGACATGATAAGACCCTATTTTATGCTTTTCATTTGATAGAGTACACTTGGGGCTATACATAGTGGGAATTTTATAAAAATTACACGCACTTGAGAACTTGATGCTACCTTCTTTAGAATTAGCGCGTTGAGAAAATCACTCACTATAAATGCAGGGCCAATATCAATAAGGGCTTTTTCAAAAAGGAACTTAAATTCAGTATGGATTTCAACTTGCTCTATTTCTTGAGCAGGTATTACTGTTCATAAGCCAAATCACATGGGAACATATAGGGGAAGTTCTGTTTGTTCTTAACTCACCTGTTTGCTGGATGTTGAAAATCAAAAATCCAGAAACAAGTGGAATCTCATTGATTGTTATTGTTGGAACAGTTGGAGACATCCAATGTGATGGCCTTGTCTCATTGAAGTTCATTGAGACCTCAGTTGTGTATGAAATGGGAATCCACCAGCGTTGCTGTTTGTCATAATCAAAATCCTCTAAAACAAACCTTTTCTGAAAATATGAAATGATAAGATTTTGATTATGTTACTTCAACCTTAACATTGTAATAATATTGGGATAATTTTGTATGATTGCTAACCTCTGCTGATTTAGTTATAAGTATATCCATTTATATGTGCTAGTGCGATCTGTTAAAAATCAGTTGTTATACATGGAAAAGTAAACCTACCACATAAGGTCAGGGGCTCCCAGTCTTACATACTGTTGGGTTAATAAATGATTTTAAAAGATTTAGAAAAAGAAATAATCAAATTTAGAGTTTTTTTAAGTCCCCATGCATTTTATGTTTGTTGTGGTGCATAAAATTTTCAAACCTTGAGGTTGTTCATTATCCCTTAAAATTCAAGTCTCGCCTTTCTGTACCTTGAAAAAATCTTTGTGGGCCAAATCAGTTAGCAGTCAGCATGTCAAGTCTTAATAACCCTACAGTAGCTAATGGGAATAGAAGACTGAGCTAAATGGGTACTCTTTCTGTAAGCCATGTTAGATTACCTTAAAAACTTCTCAATATATCTATTCTGTTGAAGTTTACCAATTGATTTGAACTCAACATATATCACACTCACTGGCTCATAATACAGAAGGAAGAAGGAATAAGTCACGAAATGTTCACACATTGGGGTATTGTTCATTGTTCTGGCTCAATTTAAAAAATATTAAGGCTGCAATATCTGATTTCTGGTATAATCTCATGCGCAAATTCCATCCTTCCTTGACTCTGAGTCCTAATCCTTGGTGATAAATTTACCACTCAGCAGCCATAGCCAAAAGTCAGGATTTTATCTCATTATATAAGTACTTGCAAACCTTAAATATTCAAAGTTTTCCTGGCATGTTTGTAATGGCCTTGGCATTAAACACTATCTATTCTTAAATAAAAATAAATAAATAATAAACTATGTAGTTCTAGGGTCCATCTACCCTTTACCTGGTAGACTAATATATATATATATATATATATATATATATATATATATATATATATATATATATATATATATATATATATATATATATATATATATATATATATAGGGTAAAGTATTGAAATAAATTGTTGTGAATTCCCCAGCAAATAATCTGATAAAGCATCTGAATAGCAATGTTTCTAAAGCATGCACGATCATTACAAAATATGTACCTGATTGGGAAAATGAAAATAACTAACCTGATCAATAACAGCTGTGCCTTCTGCATATGATCTAGTGACTGTGATCACTGGGTAACCACTTTGAGTAGTCCATGTGCTCCACACATCATTGACTGTTACATTTGGAGGAAGTGCATTAGAACCGCTTGCTTCGGCCTGTATGGCATCAAACAGCATATTTTCATTTGCTGAATTGAACTGTCTGAAAAGGAAATTTCAGAAAATAATCACAATTTCTACTGACTATCATGAAATTCCAGGTACTTAGATCAAACTTCTGCCCATATTATATGAAAGAATAAAATTGAAGTTAGGAGCATTGTAAAAAAATGTTTCATTTCTTCAAACTATTTTAGACTTTCCTCAGGCTCATACAAAACATTAATGGTGTGATGTATGATATGCTTAAGCATATTTTTGTGGTATGTTATTACTTTTTTGCATTGAAAATATTATCAATGGCTACATATTCCATGCATAGGCATTATTTCCGTATTTCCTGGCTCATAAGATGCACGTTTTGTACTCCAGAGTGTGTTATAAAATTAGCCTTCATCTTATAGGCTGGGGGTATACAGGTATACTGGTATGTATGTGCATGACTTTTTCATATTAGGGCAAGCCGGTTCATTGGAAAAATACTGCTAATTATTATTTTTTCCTGCATCAGGCATAGAAAATGGTTTCCTTGATTACAATTTTGATTATATAAGGTCTGTCCCAAAAGTAGTAGGACTGAGTCCATCAAAAAAAAATTTATTGCTAGGATTGATACATTCATTTAAAAGACTTTTAAGGATAACCCTTATGCATCCACACACCGCTGTCACTGGGTTTTCCATGCCTTGTATGCCTTAAGCGTAAGTGTTGTAGCACTTCCACCGAGCCATGGCGACTTCCTTTCAGCATGGATTTGAGTTGGGGAAGAGGAAGAAGGCTGGTGAGGCAGTATCAGGGCTGTAGGGTGGCTGAGGTAGGGTTGCCACTTTGTGCCAGGCCAGGTAGTCCATTACTCCCTCCATTACTCAAGGAGCACTCGTGGCAACAACTTTGCACACACTTTTCTAATGCCCATGTTTTCGCTAATAAAGCAATGCACATCACTTTCAGGGATGCAATTATGGAATTACTTAATCTGTGATACTTGCCCAACAAAGCCTTCCCTCTTGCATGATTTTTGTCATTTTTTGAGGTCAAAGGGCATTCTGAAGGTTCAGCATCTTCAACAACTTCTTTACCTATCCATAACAATTTGCGCCAATGAAAATCACCCGATCTTCCAATGGTGTTATCACCATAAGCTACCTTGAGCATGTTATGAGTCTCTTTCCCAGTTTGCCCAGTTTCATGTAAAATTTAATGGCATAGCACAATTCCAAAAACCGGTCCATGACATAGTCTCACAAGGTCACGTTATAGTGGTTTCGAAAATGAACAATCCCCTCTCCACAAAGGCTGGGAGCCAGCTGCCACTAGCATTCAGTCTTTCCCAAGATTCCCATCTCTTGAACCCAGCCAGAGAAACCACCACTTACTTCTCTGTCCATCTACCCAGGAAAAAATAAGTTCTACTACTTTTGGGACAGCTCTACTAACTTGTATTATTGTTTTAAGCCAGCTGCAGTTATACTACAGAATTTTAATACTTGAAAGTACTTTCTAAAAAATCACAAATTAATCGTAAATGTATGCAATGCAACTTATTTAGTTTCATCTCACAAGTGGTGCTGCTACAAAACTTAATGCGTGTTGGGTTAAGGGGTATGTCGCCCCTCTGCCAATGCATAAATACATTGTATCTCACCTTAGAGTCTGCAGTCATTCAACCCTAAGTAGTATGAGTGTGTCATTAAGACTGAAAATTGTTTTAGTACACTATTGATAATATCAATATAATAACAGAAATTAGGTATCACATAAAAAATTAAAATGATGATAACCTTCCTGCAATCTTAAAAGAGATGATTTTCATACAGTATTGCATATGAACTTGAATTCATGATATACACTTCTAACAGAAACAAGGCAGTTTAAAGGCATTTTGATCCTGTGACGTTAAATTTCTGGAATTCTGCATTGAAAAAATATTGACAAATATGTAGCTGCTTATTTTTCAATGTAACAGATAAATTTTCTTTGCATTGAGTGTTAACATCAAAATACTTTGATCCTGTCCTTTCTGAGCCAAGCATTTTTCGTAAATTCTTATCTAAAAAATCAGGGTCCATGTTATGCACCCGGAAATGCGGTGGTATTTTCTTCAGTTGTCATGTACCATTCAAAATTTGCTGACCACCTCAGTTAGGTGAGTGGCTAATGGAAATAATTATTCCCAAATTCCCAACTTCAAATCATGCCAAATGGAATCAATACCCAGAAATCAATCTACAATCAAGAAAATTATGAAACAGCAAATACAATATATTTCCCTTGTGTTGCACTTTTGATGCTAGCATTGAAGTCTCATTGTGTAAATTTTGTTTGCTGTAGGTTAATAAAAAATTGCTCTGCAATCATGATTCATAATTGGCTTCACCTTTAGAGATTCACATTTTTATCACAATAATAACATCAGCATAGGAGAGTTTTGTCACTGTATCAAATTCTTTGGAATCAATTAGGACTTCCTGAATTAAAAAGTGAGATTTGAAATGATTATAAAAGACAATTAGCATTAAAGAGCAAGCACTAAATCGTTTTGCAATTTCCCCTTTGTCTGAATTTACCTTTGCGTGAGGTATTTTCTCAGTCCTTGGAATAGAACTTCCTTCGTCACCACATGTTCCATCATTCTAATGGTTGATGATGCTGCAAAAAGGAAATTATAAATATACATTGTAATATATGCATAATAATATACTCCCATTGCTATATTAATTAATTATAAATTAAAAATTTGAGCAGTTGAGCTATTTGAAATTGTAAATTTATGCCAGTAATTGTAGATCGGAGGCTTTCGCAGCTGTTGAGAGATGCAGAGGTGGTTCACGGGTTAGACTGCGTGAGAGACATTTTTAGCTCAACGCTTCTCTCCCACTGCAGAGAGCGTCTTCAGGAGCGAAGTCTTTGCTCCTGAAGATGCTCCCTGCAACAGGAAAGAAACGTTGAGCAAAAAATGTCTCTCACACAGTCTAACCCGAGAACCACCTCTGCATTATACCAGTATTAATGGAATATATCAGCCCATGGAGACAATAAAGTTGCCAATTACACAATAAAATGTTGACACAATTTCAATATTTCCTTATTTTCTGTATCTAATAAGGAAGTAACAGAAAAAAAGGAAAGGGGAGTTATCCCCTGTAGTTATAAGGGGATACAACTGACAGCTGATATCATTCCACCTAGGGATAGGTGGATATTAATGTATGGGCATAGGATTTCAAGGGATGGAGGATGGGTGAAAATATACCCAGTTCCAACATTAGCCTACTCTTAACATTAGCTACCAAGGGGTTTGCCTCATCTGACAGATGGTGTTCTATTCTTAAAGTGCTCTCCATATAATACCCCAAGTAGGGATTCTAATACCATTGCAAAATCCTGCTACTATCAGAATTTGAACTAAAACTATTTAAAAAATTAAAATATTATTTACAATAAACTTAATGGTAATTACAGTACAGTTGCATGGTATGGTAGGCCAGTGGGTAGAGTGCTCAGCTACGGGCAGGAGAGTCCCAGGGTCAAATCTGTTTGTGAGTGAACCTAATCCATTCAAACCACAACATCTTCCTAGATAATCATAGGTAGAGCAGGACAAGGAATTTCTACCACCACCCAAGATGTGTGAAGGAAATATGCCATAGTTTCTTGTGGGAATTCAGCTCTACCTTTGCCTATCAAAAGTTTGGGTAAAATAGTGTGGTTGGTGCTAGTAAAAAAAACTCAAGCTCACATTCTACAAAGTAATTCACATGAATTAGTATTACTGTTGCCTTTGTAGTTAAAATAAATTATGGCAATTAGAATGATATGTTCATTTTAAAACAAGAAGTCACCCAAAACATGTGCATTAATAGGTTCTAGGTCTTTATCTGAAAAAATAAATGCATACACAAACGATAATGAATGAATAAGTGAGCAAAAGTTAAAGGAGCAAACAAAGAAACTCTATAATATACTTGCAATATGCCTACACAACCGATTTTCTCCTTCTCTAGAGTATGCAGTGGTTTTACGGTTTGACTGTAATTCCTAGTCTTCTGTTTTATTTTCGCCATAATTTGGAGCCTTCATTTTTGAGTACTATGAGCACCATTACCTTATTCATTTACTGCTGCCAATGAACTGATAATTTGTTCTTTTTTCATCTGTTTAATTACATCATTATCTAAGTACGTGAAAACGGCATGCAGCCTAAATTAGTGGTAACAAGTAGTGCTCAGCGTGCCTTTGTTATATGCGATGTCCTTGGATTCATAATCTTCATCGATTGGGTTGACAACATCGTACACCATTGGTTTAGAGTATTGCATGGCATCTGAGACTAATGGTGCTTGAACTCTTTCCACCACAAATTGCTCCATTAGCCTCCAAGTGGGTTCAATCTGTAAGTGTAGGAGGATTTATATTGAATATTTATAGTGAAAACCATTTGTTGTAATGGGATCAGCTTAAAAAGATAGCTTCCAGCAAATAATTACATCATAGTTGTTTTCTATTCAAGCAATGGACTATCTATAAGTACATGTAGTTTTATTAAACTTCAGAACTTTTGGCAAAAATTTTATGTAAGAAATGAAAGCTTCAGCCTTTTCAAAAATTAATCATACAGATTATTAATTAATATATTCACCTCATCCATGACGACATACATACAGTACGTCGCGAAACCCTCGCTCAACCACATATAGGACCACCATTCCGGACTTACAAGATCCCCGAACCACTGATGGGACATCTCGTGCGCTGTTACAAGGATAACCATTTGTTTGTCATAGGATGTGGATGAATCTTCTTGGTAAAGGAGAAATGTCTCCCTAGGGAAATAATTTTTTTTAAATAAATAACTATCTTTATTAATAAGAATATTAATAAACATTGACTTAACTAGCCGCAGAAGCAGCATTTCTTCCTTTACTACTCATCAATTTTTTTAGCAAAATAACATATTTCACTGCCCTGTTGATTCTGATTTTCCTGTTTCATCACAAGGAATCGTTCTCAGCATAGAGAGGATCATCCTATCAAAAGATCGTGATCGATGTAATTTTTTCCGAAGCCCCTGCTTCTGGTCAAAATAGAATAACTGTCACCATGCACCTAAGTTAAAACCGATGTTGCGAAATAGAGTTTGAAAGTCGTAGTACATAAATTTACAGAACACCGCCATGTGGGGGGGCAGAAAACGAGCACCGACTGTGTTAATACCAGAAAAACCAAGCATATCAGAACAGGAAAATAACTTAGCCTTAATCACGAAAATCAGTAGATGTGGTTGGTCAGCTTTGAAGTTCATGTCCACAGCCAACTGATGTCCTCGCCCTCCACTGTCCCCTATCGCCATTTTCTAAGAATTAAAGCAGGATGCGTTTGGCGCACTATTATTTTTTGAAGGACGATATAGTATATGTTTGAACAAGGTATCTTTTCTTCCGCCTAGATATCGGTTACTGAGACATCAAGATACTGGCATACCGTTTCAAAAAGAAAAAAAGTACGCGTCTTTTATACTACATTGTGCTTCTCATAATGCAGTCATCGGTTGTATCCCGAAGAGTACGCTAAAAGAATAATGGTCCGCATATAAAAGCATATAAAAGGTGCCACAAGAACATATTTTTACTTCCAAGAAACTGCGGGAGATGCCGCAACAGTAATTTTTAACGGAGCCATCCGCTAAGTGTGCATTACTTATGCACACTTATCGGATTGACACAACAACGTCTTAGTATTAATATCATTCCCTTTAACCGGGATCCGAACCCGGGAATCCCTTGAATTCCGGTCGAGTGCTTCAGTGTTGCGGGTTACGGTCACGTTGGTGTCATTAAACAGATGTTAATAATTACGCCTTGTTCGTCCAAAGATGCTGCCTTTTTACATTAGACAGTTAGACATGTTTTTTTTCGCTCTGGGTTTTACTGCGCTAATAGTAACATGAATAGACTTCCGTGTCATGTTTGCAAATATATTAAAGAACCGTATTTGGTTGCGATAGGCAATCAATGCACAACCTCTAAAGACCCCATCAAAGATTTTCCATTTTGAAATGAAAAGTTTCACCGTTATGTTTGACAAGCATCTTTGTTATCATTAAATATTTCATCGTCGAAAAATGGTGAAATATTTAACGATAGCACAGACATTCGTCGAAGAATGGTGAAATACACTTATGCATTTATCTCGTCTGAACGCAATATGTAATTTCTTTCGTAATTTTTCCGGAGGAAGACATTTAAATATGTGATTTGGGCGGATATACATTTCTTAACATTTGTAACAGTCTTTTAAAAATTTTATATTTTTGACAATGTAAATGTAGTACCTAAAACTCAATAATAAATCGATGGAATTTCACCGATGATTTTACCCAGAGTAAGACGCCTCAGAAAAGCACCTTTAAATAACTTTTCTCAGTCACGAAAGTTTAGTTCTGCGAATGTATTTTAGCTTCATGTTATATGAATCACATTGATGAAATATACTTCTACGTCTATCATAGACTACGTGATACATGATCACGACTTCATGCGGTGTGTTAGAGCACGAGTTTTCAATACCACTCAGAAAATGGATATAATTTCATTTATGCAACTCACATCGTTTATGCTGCACTAACCTGAAAGTTAGAAGACCCCAGTTCTCCATTGCTCCAGCGAAGAAATCCGGAACAGCCACCAGATCCATTTTAGGTAGGGTGTAACTTATTGAGGTTATGTTCCGCATCACATCCAGGACTTTAGGGGCTTCTTTTACGACGAAATTGGTTTGATTTATTGCATTCCTTCTTGACCACACTCGGAATGTTTGCTCTGCGTCAGGAGGATTTGCTACAAATTTGGATACGGAAAATGCTACCAAGTAAGTGGACATTTTTGGAGTTTGTTCATAATGGTCCATAACGTAACCAGGAGGTAAATCAGCACTGAAAAATACATGAAAATAAGAAAGAAAAATCAATTTTGATATCCAAGAAAAGTTTTTAACTATATGATTTAATTAAAAACTCCCATCACGACGTAAAACATTATGTTAATGGTACCAAAAAGATTCAAACCATGGTTTTTGGACTCAAAGGAGTAGTAAAAACACTCTTGTTTTTCAATATTAAAACACTCGATTCTTTTTATGGGTGGAAACATTTTCCTTCAAAACATTTCTCTTCAGAGGCCAGGGACTAAAGAAGTGCAATTCACCAAGGAGGTTTCATTCTCCTATTTTTTCAATTTCATTTTAATTTATGTTAAATTACATATTTCAGTCTTGTACTGCTCAATTACTTAATTCTATTTTATTTGAGTTTGTTTTTCTATCACCTATTCTATATTATCCTCGCAGGGAAAACATTGAGTGAAATGAGAATGCGTTTGTTTGTTTGGCAGATTTTGTCAAGAGTTTTGATACAATAACTTGGGAAGAACTACTGATTTATTACAAAAGATGGAAGTCGATTGGAGGGAATGGTGACTTACGGCAGCATGTACATGTCTAAGGCTGCTCAGTTGCGTTTGGTGGGTGATGAGTCAGGACTGGTAGTGTTTGGAAGAGAAATAAGACAAGGGTGTCCATTCCCCTGCTTTTCAACGAATGTGTGGTGGAAACGATATAAGAGTGGTGGGAAAAACTTCATATAGAAATGGAAGTCTGATGATAATTAATAAAATCACATAGGTATGTGAACGATCAATCTTTAGTTTGCCAGTCAGAAAAGGGGATATAATCGAGTATTACCGCAGTAGTCATGACGTTACTAATGGAGAGAAACATGGGATAAAATCAGGATGTATTTTGCTGTTTCGTATTTACCCAAACGACGTTCGAGGAATGAATTGGGTGGAGTTAATTAATGTTTTGCAGAAAATTAGAGTAGATTGTAGGAAGAGATGTCTCGAACTGCTCAGGAGCTAGATGCAGATTTTGTAGTTTCCTAAAAGGCGTTTGATAGGGTGGATTGGGAAAAACTCTTGAGTATATTGCAGAAAATAGGAATAGATTGGAGGGAAAGGAGAATAATTCGCAACCTGTACATGTCTCAGACTGCTCAGGTGCGAGTGGGGAACGGGGAGTCGGGATGGGCTGTTTTAGGAAGAGGAATAAGACGGATGTCTATTATCACGTGTGCTTCTCAACGGTGGAGGAAATGGTTTAAGAGTCATATGTATACCTGGAAATAGGAATGAAAGTGGGTGGAGAAAACACAAAGTCAGCGTTTGATTTGGAGAATCGAAATTAGGTAAGCGGATGATCATTCTTTAGTTTACTAGTCATCCAAGGGGTTTCAACCATTGCTTAGTGCATTGGAAAGTCATTGCGATAGGTATGAGATGAAAATATTTGCAATCAAAATAACGGGTATGAGGTTTTCGAAAAAGAAGAAACCTAAGTTAAGTATTAAAGTAGGATTTCCTAAATAATACCTATTGAGACAGTTTATCTATCTCGGTAGTGTTTTGGACAAAAATAGTCTAAGTAGTCAGCGCATAAAAAGAAGAATTGCATTTGAAGAAGAACCTTTTAAAAGAAGGGGCGATATCATGATAGGGACGATGAAAGAGGATGTTAAGAAAACGCTTCTTATATTGATTTGGTTCCCTGTTTTTTGCGAGGTGAAAATAGTCATTGAAATAAAAGATTGATGTAGTTTGGAGACTTTGAAAATTGGGAGTGGAGTTGGACGAAAAAGGTGAAATTTACTGACTGAAAAGCAAATGTGGAAGTCCTAGGCTTGAGAGGAGAGGAGATTTTTGGGAGAAATCCTAAGGAGGCAGGAAATATGGATACAAAGCGCTTCAATTGGCGATGGGATGTTGAAAACTATAATAGAGGAGAGAAAATTAGGAAAGGGTAGGAATGGAATAGAACTGTTAAACGGTATGAAGGGAGGAAGGATGCATGTGGAGATGGAGTATTTATTGCTGTCTCGTATATGAGGTTGACTATGTTAGGAGAGGTAGGGAAATATATCGTTCCGTTGTATAGTTTAAACCCATCCAAAACCTACCTTTAACGGTAGAGTTCCAGTAATAATAATTGTCCTAGAGAGAGGAGAAAAAGGTGAACACAAAAGACAAATAGCAGACAATACATTTAATAATTGCTTTACTTACATACTCACTCATCTTTAGTAGTTGACTTATTTGGAGTGTATTCATGCTCCGGTCGAACATTCCTGGCAGTTAAGTTAGCCTTTAGGTTATTAACCGAAATTTATGCTGCAGTGATAATTACGCATCTGTATTCTTTAAAATATAGACATTTTGAGCCTACCGGTTTATAAAACAACCGTTTTTTTTGTTAAAAATTCCTGAACATTGTTGTTAACTTTCAATTTTTAGTGAAACTAAATATCTTATCGCTATAATGTTCCCGTATGCTCACGCTGTCCTACTCCAAAGACTTACTGTGAATAGTTTCATCATTGTTTCCTCGATAATCCCAGTGAATGACTAAGAGATGCAATTATCAAATAATAAATCGGATATGGAAAATATTTTTTGAATTATTTTTACGAGAGCCCTTAAATATTCATACGTCACGTATGCGAAAGGGCTATAATTAATCGCTGAAAAGAAAATTGCCCGATTCAAGCTCGATCGTAGAACGGTTGCTTCAGCCTGAAAGGGAAATAATACCATCCGTAACCTCAACCTCTGCATACTTACTCATCTTTAATCGTTGACTTATTTGGCATGTTGCTCAGCGTAGTCATATGCTCAGGTCGAGCAATGCTGACGGTAAAGTTGGCCTTTAGATGGGACTCGTCGAAGCATGGGAATGCTTTCCTTGCGCTAACAGGTTCAAACTGTGTCACAGCCATCCATCTAAAATGAATTGATTCATTAGCTCATTATATAGAATGGCAAAAATATTTAGTAATGGAATTAACCGTGGAACCTCGTTACTCCGCACCATATTTAAGCCTGGTGGTATTGACACTACCCCCGGTTTAGAAATTACTTCGGCTGTCACAGACATATGAGGTAGTTTTTGAGAAGTTGAGTGCCCCAAAGGGTGTTTCGCAAAACTCAATATAAGGTCATTTGCTCAACCTGTGGTACATTTATTTATTTCAAATATTAAGATGCGGCGACTAAATATTGCACGCAGATACAACAATTCATCTGATTTAAACTAAGGGGATGCGAATGAATACATTTTTGCTGTACTTCGGCATGAAATTGACTCATTGATTACTTGATATTTCACTAACCATGTAATGATCAATAAAAAATGCACATTTATATTTCCACCCATTTCAGAAGAGCATCTTATATAGTCCCCTTCTGAAAGTTAATAATACAAAATTAGAAGGATCCATCATGGGATTCTGTGGGATCATATGGATCATTGTTGGAAATGGCGCCCCATATCAAGCATTTTTATTCCAAGATATCTTTTGGTTGTTAACACCAGACAGTATTTCTGTCCATCACAAATCAGAACGTTGTTAGAAATGTATACTATGCGTCTATTTTCTCTTGAATCAAGTAAAGCTCCTCCTGCCTGGGGTCATTCGACCCATTCTTCACGGCTATTTAAATGGAAAGAATGCGCACTGACAATCATAACAGATTTTAATAAAACAAATCGCTGTTCACAGCAACTTAAAAGGTTTCATGCGTTGCCACAAGGATTTATTTCCATTTTTACCCTATTTTACATGTAAAATCAATTTCGCTTTCTCCCATGTAGAGTTTTAGCTTTCGTCCTTCTCTGAGGCCTTTTTCTGGTAATACTGGAAAGTTTCGGGCGTAGGGAATGCGGGGGCTGTGGCAGGGGGAGCGCTGGGTGTGCTGGAAACCGGGAGAGGGAAGAGGTGGAATCTAATGGTGACGATTGAACCCGGAAACTACAAAAGATCGGAATGCTAACATCTACGCGGTTTCGCGCGTTCTCACTTTATGCTGGTGATGGAACCGGGTAGGTATTCTAGAATGGTTAGGGAGAAACACTGGTAGAAGGAAAGGTTGTTGGCATTTGCGTGTTAAGGGAATGGAAGACCTGAGAGTGAGGCAGAATTTCAGGAGTTACAGTGATTGCTCATGCGGATGGACAAGGGGGCAATTCATTCGCCCATGTAAAATGAAGGGCATTGATTGCATATTAGAGAATATATGAAGTTTTTGGAGAGGCAATTAGCGCGGGAACGAGTTGGGAAGGCAATGAGGGGATGTGGGGAGAGGGAGGAGATCTGATAAGCAGACATGTTTGACATCGGGGGCGGTTGCAAGTAGGAGAAAGATGAGAAAATTTTTCAGGAGGGGAACCAAAGGGGATGATGGTTCTCAGAATTTTTTTGAGGTTGGCGGGTCGCTTGTATGCGAGAGAGGGCTATTGGGGCAGTAGAGATGAGGTAGTGTCATTATCGTGTAAAATAGGAAAATGTTCTTTAAGAAAGGTTTTCAGTATGAGAAATCCTGGGAAATAGGTGAAACAAAGATAGAGTCCTGCGCCAGATATGGGGTTGTTTTTCTGTGTTGTGTAAGGTCGGGTGGAGCGGCGGATTTTATTTTCAGGTAGTTTTTTGGGGAAACCGCGTTTGTAAAGTGCATTGTGTAGATTGTGAAGGTATTTGTTGAGGGATGCTGTGGTATTGGAAATCCGGTGTCTGTGGATAGAGAGAGAATTACGAATCAAGAATTTGATACGAGTAGGGTGACAGCTGGTTAAGTAAAAGTATTCCTAATTGGGTTTCTCGTTTATACTGCGGTAGTGAATTTGTTGTTGTGGAGTGAGATTTCTCTGTCAAGAAAGGTGATGGCGGAGTTTGAAATGGAAGGAGTGAATTTAACAGTGAAAGAAAAATTTAAGGACGATAAGAAATTGCTGAGGGACTCGTGTTCAGGGAGTCGTTTGTCTACAGAATAAAAATGTCGCCTATGAAGCGGACCCAGAAAAGAGGTTGGAGGTTGTTATGAAAGGAAAGTCTCTTTAAGGTGGCCCATGAAGAGATTGGCGTATGATGGAACCATCTTCTTCCCCGTCGCTGTGTCTTTGGCTTGTAAGTAAAAAAGCTTTGGAACAAAAATGCATTTTTCATGAGGACGAAAGTGGCTAGATTGAGAAAAATTTCGGTTTAAGGACACTGCAGTGAGGGGTGTAGGGAGACATAATGTCGGAGAGAGGATTAACCTTCTGCGTGGGGAATGGACGTTTGGAGAGAAGTAACATCTATGGTGGCCATAACTAGGTTGGATGTAAAGGGAAAAGAGACAAAATTTAAACGGCGGAGGAAGTAGTATGAGTCTTTTATGAAGGAAGCGAAAGATAGTACAAGACGTGGCCAAGGTGGTGTGGGTAGTGGCCAATAAATGCGGAGATTTTTTCAGTGGGAGAGTTGAAACTGGAAACTATAGGGCGATAGAGGATGTTGCGTCTTGGTATTTTTGGGAGGAGGTACTATTTGACGGGTTTTCGTGTTTTATTGTGCATTTGATGAATTTGGCTCGTTTCCTTCTTCTGGCAATGCGTGCCACGAAACGCACTGTTCGAAATCTTTAAGGGTTTGTATGATTACTTTCCCTACTGTTCTTGTGTCATCCATTTCTCCTTTGTTGGGTGGAGCAGCTCCTGAACGCAATTTCCTGGCTCAAGAATTGGAGCACTAGTTTGCATGAACCTCCCGCAGATTTCAGCGTGATTTACGTATCCTCGATAGATCAAGTGGTTAAGAGTATCGGTCAGGCAAGTCGAAAGTTCTGTGAATTAATATGTATTCGCTATTTGCGGGGACTTCGTGTTTGATAGAAACACACCTATATGTATATTTATATGTATATATATATATATATATATATATATATATATATATATATATGTATGTATACATATATAGTTATCCCTCCCCTGGACTACAACCTTGACGTGGTGGAAGGGTTTGCGCGTTCCGATGACCCCTAGAGCTGTGCTGGCGGGAGTAGTAATAATTGCCCCTGGTAGGGTCACCCATGCCAGATAGGTCGAAGGTTAGGAGCCAGACGAAAGGTAGTCCACGCAGCGTCTGTTCCTCAGTGAGGCGGCTGCAATGGTATCTGACCCCAGTGGGGCGGCCAATAAGTAATGGTGTCACGTTAAAAACCTTATTGAGGAAGGCAACGGGAAACCACCTCAATTATCATTCCCAAGATTTAAATTGTGGACAACACAGAGATTTTGAGTCCTGGTAACTACGGGGCTAGGCCCAATCGGCCGCGTGTCGTGCCTGGCAGCGGGGGAGGCAAGGATTCCGCGGTCGTCATCCCACAAAACCCTTGCAAGGGAAAACCGACAGCAGCAGGACAGAATACGCAGAAGTAGAAAACCACATTAGTTAGAATAGGAGCGTGGAATGTTAGGACAATGATGAGGACAGGGAAATTGGAGAACATCAAGCGAGAGGTGGAAAGGGGAAGTATAGATATTTTAGGTCTATGCGAGGTGAGATGGAAGGATAGCGGGGATTACTGGAGTGATAACTATAGAATAATATACAGCGGCGGGGACGAGAGCCAACGAGCGGTTGCCATAGTATTAAATGAAGAGGTAGGAAGAAGCGTAGTCAACATGGAGCAGGTAACGGATAGAATATTACTAGTGGAGATAAAAGCAGAACCGACGAACTTAGTTATCATTCAGGTATACATGCCACCGAGCAACCATAGGGAAGAAGAGGTAGATAGGATGTACGATCACTTAGAGGACGTAATCGCGTGTGTTCCTTCAGGGAAAAATTTGATAGTGATGAGGGATTGGAATGAAACGGTAGGAGAAGGAAGATATGGTGATGAGGTGGGGGACTGCGGTTTAGGCACGAGGAATGACCGCGGGGAGAAAGCAGTTGAGTTCTGCAGGAGACGGGTTAGTCATCACCAACACTTGGTTTTGACACCACAAAAGACGCAGGTATACATGGAAAATGCCAGGTGACTCAGAGAGGTATCAGCTAGGTTATATTCTGGTTAGGCACAGGTTTAGGAACAGTGTGAAAAATTTGCACAGCTTCCCGAGAGCGGATGAGGACTCAGACCACAATTTAGTTGCAATGAAATGTAGCGTCCGCTTAAAAAAGATAAGGCAGGGGCGGCGAGTTAGAAAATGGAATGTAGAAGCATTAAATGGTTTGAAAAGGAAGGAATACAAACAGGCGGTAGAGGAAATCATGGGGGATGGTAAGGAGCTAAGTACTATCGAAGAAAAATGGGAGAGTTTCAAGAAAGGGTTGTCTAAAGCCGCAAAAGACACTATCGGAACCGTTAACGCGAAAAGGACTAGGAAACCATGGATCACGGATGAGATGATTACAAAGATGGATTAGAGGAGAAAATGGAAGAATGTAAATACAGACATAGGCAAAATGAAGTACAAAGAGTTAAACAATAAATTGAGGCGGGCAACAAATAGGGCAAGGGAAGCATGGTAGAAGGCGCAGTGTGAGGATATGGAAAGTTTGCAGAGGAAGGGTGACATTGGTGCGCTGTACAGCAAAGTTAAATCTTTATCGGGAAGTAAGAAAGGAAGATATATGCTAACAGTTAGAGATAAGGCGGGTAGGATAGTAGTTAATACAGAAAATATCCAAGAAAGATGGAAGGATTTTATAGAAGAACTGTATAGTAAAGAACTTAAACCAAAAAAGTTAGACAGAAAAAAAAACATGACGTAGTGGAAGATAGCTTAGGTCCAGGCATACTCGACGATGAGATAGAAAGGGCATTAAGGGAGATGAAACTAAATAAGGCCAAGGGGGTGGATAACATCCCCGTGGAACTATTGAAATGCTTAGGAAAATGTCGGAGGAAGAGGCTATATGGGCTTATTCCTAGTATTTATGAGGAAGGATTCTGGCCAGAAGACTTTGTAAGATCAGTTTTAGTTCCTATTCCGAAAAAGGTGAAGGCTACATTATGTGAGGACTACAGGACAATAAATTTGATATCCCGCGTAGCTAAAGCTGTTCTCAGGATCATAAACAAAAGGTTATAGAGTAGGGCAAATGATTACTTAGGGGATGATCAGTTTGGGTTTAGGAAGGGGAGAGGTTCGCGTGATGCCAAGGCAGTAATGAAATCATTAATCGAGAGGAATATAGAACACAACCAGAATATATTTTCCTTTTTCGTAGATTTCAAAAAAGCATTTCATAGAGTGAATTGGGAAAAACTAATGAGTACATTGCAGAAAATATGAATAGATTGGAGGGAAAGGAGGCTAATCCGCAACCTGTACATGTCTCAGACTGCTCAGGTGCGAGTGGGGAACGAGGAGTCCGGATGGGCAGTGTTATATATATATATATATATATATATATATATATATATATATATTTATTTATTTATTTATTTATTTATTATTTGGGGTTAGCGGCGAGAAAATTAAAAATAAGAATTCACTGATACGATGGTTTGACTATGTAGCTGAGACTTATATCAAAGGTTTTAATCTAAAATCATTAAAATTTCAATAAAAATGGTAATGATTTAAAACCCGTGCTTGACTTATGAACTAGTTTCTTTCGGAAGAGAAATATTTACTCTATCTTACTCTACGGATAATATAGAATTTCTCCAAAAAACCTCTGAATATTTTTGGGTTATAAAGGGATAGCGACTTTTAAAAATTATGATATCAATGATGATCGAGGTCATTTAAATTAAAATTCTGAAAATTAAATTGAATTTTTATGAATGATAAATGATATTTACTATCCCTCTATTAAGTTCTAATATGCCTAGAAAAACACTGAATTCTTTAAAGTGTTCTTGGCTGCTTATTTCTTTTTAAACGTATGCTTTATTGCAATAATTTTCATATTAGCTTTTCAGAAGAGAACGCTACTTGTTTTGAGGAAGTTGTGCAGATCAAACGAATCTAATGCTTTCAGATTTACCTTGTCGGCTAACTGTTACCAATGATTCTCCTCAATTCATTCTCCTCAAACCTCAATGATTCTCCAAATTCTGGCTGTAAGATAAGTTTTAGCACAGACGAGGAGATGGAGGGGTTAGCTAATCCTCTTTTTTAGAACTAAGGCTTAGGTACTTTTTTTAACTACTCAAATATTGATATAATTTTTCTAAATATTCATTATGTACCAATAACGTATGGACATTATTATTAGCAATCCATATTGTTAGTTCTAACAATTCACAGCAATAATCATTTACTTACTCTTTATCTCCAGTCTCGTTCGTGTATGAACAAATGTAGAATCCATCCAAATCTTCCTGTAATATCCCTTTGAATTTCATAGTTAAAGAGTAATTGCTACCCATGGTCAAAGGTTTCGTCAGGGAGAGGACATGGAAATCTCTGTCCTCGTAATTGAGTGCAATTTCTATACTAATGTTTGTATTTGGAGAATTAATATCGTATAGACTATGCTCTGTGACGTTTAATCCTTTGGTGTGCAAAGTTATAGATTTGGTGCTGTTTTGCACCAAAAATCTGATCGTTACGGTCCCCGTGAAGGAGAAGTTTCCCACTTCCATAATAGGTATCATTTTCACGTCATAATCCATGGGTATGATATCATTGGGAAGACGGTAACGATTAGCAATATTCCTACTTCCTTCAGCTACTTTAGACGATCTTCCATTTTCATGTTTTCCAAACACCGACACCACTTCAAACAAAACGCCTATGATTATAAATGCCTTTAAATTCATTTGAAAATGTGTCTTTCTTCAACTTGGAACGCCTGAAAGAAATAATAAAGGTTAGTTGCATATTAGTAATATTAACGTGTCTCTTTTCAAACATTAAAAATCAAAGCCTCAGATATTATTTTAATATAATATATTGCCCTGCAATATGTATAGCAATATGTTATATTAAAATCAGTACTCTCACTCTCTCTCTACTCTTACCCTCATTACTTTCACTTCTAATTCACAAGAATTAATTCAAGAATATTTCTGGAATCCAGCAAGTAGCTAATCAGAGACATTTACGTGTTTTTCTATCCCGAGTTAACAAAATTGTTATTATGATCGCATTAAACAATATCTTTTTCTAAAAGTAGCGTGTCTGAAACGCTGCTATCCCCTATCATGAAAGTATTTACGTATGATAAAAAAAAAGAAAACCCGGTATTAGAATTTTGGAAAACAAACCGTAAATATGCGAAATATAGAATGGAGTTACCGTGCTTTACTTTGAAGAGACTGCTTGTTTGGCTTAAAATGTTATCTCTTCGAATTTGGCTTATGTTTCACATTACATCTAAAAAATCGTCGATATTATTGTTGTCATTTCATATGCACCAAAATGTGAGTATTCATTGTTTTGTTATGGCTTTTCCTTAAAGATGCATATATATATGTATATATATATATATATATATATATATATATATATATATATATATATATATATGTGTGTGTGTGTGTGTAAATAATTTTTAAGTACTCACTTTATCCGGGCGTAAGACGCAAGAGTTCTTTTCCTTGCAGAGTGCGAGCGTGTGGAAAATCAACACTACAGTTATATATTTCTAGAAAAGTCTGCTTCTCTTTGTCAATTAGTCTCTTATCTCACAGCTATTCCAAGATAAGTTCAACGCATATCGTTGGATTCTATCGTAATCTTTGAGGAAGTTATGAATGGTAAAAATGTTTTCGTGAAACTCATGGTAACGTAAAAACTGAAGATAATTCTATAACCTCAATTATAATGACAGATACCTGCCCTTCTTTTTTTTCCTTATCATCAAGGTATATTATCATGTTGTCATTATCATCACGCTGTCGAGAATGGAAAGTTGGCATGTTGAGAGAGATTTAAGAATTGCATAGAATAGAGCATTGGATTAACGAAATCGAAAGCCTTTGTGAGCCACCGTTTATTTACAATTAAATAATTCAAGTACTTTATTACTTATCATTGCTGATAAATCATTTAGATTTTGCAACAGGGCTCAATGATGGTACACAGAGTAAAATCCTCTAATCCTAGATATATGAACAATGCATTGAATTCTGTGCGAGAGTAACGATAACATTTTTAGCTATTTTTGAGTCTCATTCTCTTAGGTCTTTGTTTTCAATAATTAACAACTCTGTCTAAATGCACGGGACCTCGCGAGTTGAGCACGTGGATGGAGGGACACCTATCAGGATAGAGGTTAAGAGTGATATCGCCTGTGAAGTCTACATGGGTTCTAATGCAGACCATCCCTTAGGGACACCTGAAAATAAGAAAAATTTCTTCAAGGTGGGTGCCTCGAATGCTGACCGATGAATATTCAAGGCAATTCTGCGTGGATAGCAATTTTTCAGGCGATTTTAACCCGTGATGGTGCTTTATTTTCATAAATTGTGAAAATGGATGGCGCATGGATGGTGTTTTTCAAGTCTGGAACGAAACGGCAATCTGTGCCATTGAGAGCAAATTTTTTTACATTTCATATTTTGCGAAATGAAAACAAACCAATCTGCGCCATCAAAGAAATGGCGGGGTGCCCAAATTGCCGACCAGTTTTGAGAACATGGTGACTATATTTTGAGACGAAAAAGGGGTAATTCTCACCCATTGTTTTTTTTAGAAGGGAGCTACGGTGGCGGTTGAAACCTACGAACATTTTTGATGTTGAAAATCCTCATAGTGATGCATGAAAAACGATCTCAAAAGGCTCCATGTGTACTTTTACATCAAGATAACACTCCCCATCGATCGATCTTTACCTTGACGTTTCTAGGTAATAAAAACGTTATAATGGTATTTCGTAATCCCCGTTCTAGCAACCTCACTCCTCGCAATGTTTGGCTTCTTCCTAAGATGAAGGTCCAAATGCGTGATCGCATATTTTCCAGTCGGATTTCACTTGCATCAGGAATTTTCCGGTGGGCAAAAGTGACCTTTGAAGAAGCGTTTTCCGCAGCCATGTCGCTGATATCGTGAAAAACATGTCTGTAGGGAAAATGTTGAGAATCCCCTGGATAATTTAACTTTTTACTAATTTATCAAAAAACAAATTAGAAGAATTTAGAACTCGTACTCATCTAATGTTATTAGTACGCGTACATTCCTTACCAAAATTTACTGTTTACTTTTATCTTTGGCTTCATCAATGTGACGAATCTCATTCCAGCTTTACTTCAACTTATTCCGGTAGTGAAATGATATTTATTCTGAAGTGGATCTATGGTGTATAATAAATGAATTTTCTGCTTATTGCGACATGGACCCCTTTTTAAATAACAATATACATGAACCTTAAATTATGTCATTTCAGGGCGTTTTGCATGAATGAGTTCCTCGTAAAACAGCGAGATAAATGGTAAACAGGTTTCTGTGCCGCAATTGTTTTGATGTTTAGCTTATTTGTGTCTTCATTAATACTAGGTTTTTTTGGCTTCGTTTAATGCTAGGTATTGTCAAAAACTTGCTGCGTTTTTCGTTTAATTATTATGTACTAGTGCAAAGACATATGTGCGTTTGTATTAAGTGTGAACCTGATTGCAAATCTCTAATTTCAACTGAGAAATTATCTTGAAAAGAGATAATTGACTCTAAGAAGGTGTAACTACTGTTCCATTTGACGCATGTTTCTGTGGTATTTAGATACATTTGTTATCAAACTGATGAAAATTATATTCCGGCAAAAATATTTCAGTCTGAATATTTTGAATGGTAACAAACATCTTTATTGGTATGCATGTACTGTGGAGGAAGTTCAATATGAGTTTTTTCATTAAGCATGTATTTATTTTCGATGGGTCATTTTCTTCATCATTGGTAATTTTCATATTAAAGTAGGTTTTGAGCGTTACATAGCAGTACGAGTATAATACGTTTTTGGTGGAGCTTCATTTTTTTCTCTGTTTTCGTCCTCACTTTTATGTAGTTCCTACTGTTCACAGTATCCTCATACCGTCTAAAAAGCTCATCGTAATAAATTCTTCTTCCAGTACCCCTTCCCCCAAATATTCTCCCTTCTTTTACGATTTGAATTATTCCGCGACCTCTCAACCTTCCTCCTTTCACGTTTTCTCTTCTTTGGGTCTCACCTTGTAAGTTCCTCTTGTCTCCCATTGTATTCAAAATTTCGACTGTACTCTTGCTTTCTTTCCAAATTATTTTTTCCGTTATACTCCACACGGACATGTCAAAATCCTTTAATTCAACTTTGCCGTCTAGCCTTCAAGACCACGTTTCGGATCCATAGGGCGGGAGAAATAACTAGCCAACCATTTAAACTATGAAAATACTTATAATTATAAACCTTATCATAAGATTAAGCAGCTATATTTGCAGGAAAAGAAGCGTTAACATAAGCCTAAGCCGTTTAATTTCTTGATACAAATTTAATAAACCATTCCTTGGCATCCTTCTACGTAAGTGAAGCTGATTTCTTGAGATCCGCTTCAGGTATATGTATTATTTGATTATTTGCCGAAATTTAACATTCTTAGCAAACTTCATCGGACTCAGCTCCATAAGAATCAAAATGATCTACAGTAGAATATATTGCTTCATATTCATTCAGATGCATAAATTGTAAACTTTGAGGAGTTTTCACTAAACGATTTTATTAAATAAGAAGACCCTGGATATAAGCCTCCCCATGCTAGGCTTATTAGCTCCGTCTGCAAATGCCATTTGAAATATTATAATAACATTTATTCTGAGCATTACCATGGAAGATGTGATTGACTATTGTAGTTTTCTTAAGAGAGAGACAAAAAATTTTACGACACAATTTGAATTTCTTATTCCGAATTCTAAAGCGTATTCTTATTCGTAAATCATTCATTCCCATCAGCATCTTCTGGTAATACTCCATCCTCTAAAATCAAGTTCCATTCAAGCAAATTTTGACACGGATTTTGAGTGCCTTTTCCTCCACACAGGAAAAAGTAGAAACTAAAATAATTAATCCTTTGAATTTTATCACCCGTCCAGGTTCACACTTCAGTGGTGCCAAATATTATTTTTTCCTTCAACAATCATTTTGACAACCATTGCATATGAATTGTGTATAAAATACCTCGTAACAAAATGATTTTGAGAAAACTTGGCGAAAATTATTGATAATCAAATTACTTTACATCTGGATTGCAACTAGACTGGGCATTCCCTTTCCTAAAATTAACTCTACCTAAACTATTCTTCCCGACATTACGTCATCGATAAAAATGTAACTCTGCGCGTTTTCATAGCATCCACAAAGTTATTTTAGTATCATTTTATCCACTTCACGATCTTGCTGTCACCCACTTCCTCTTGCCCAAGTGTAATTTCCCGATGTGGGAAATGGGCGCTCCTCGCCTCCGTTTCCTTTTTGTACCGCTCCATGCTCAGAGTTTGCCGTTGGGCAGTTAGTGCTGTTAGTGACGTACTTTTTTTTTGTAAAAAGCCGTTCCCTGTCGGCGTTCCTTTCTTATTAGGATGAGAATTCATATATTATTCCTAGTTTCAAGTTTCTCCTTCTCGCAAACCGCACTTCCACCTCAGCTATGTTTCTTTCTTCAATGCCATGCGTTTCTTATGTACAATGACCGGTAAAGGTGGGACTTCACTAACCGAGACGGTTTATACTTTCCCGCTTGGGCAGTCAATAAACATTTGTATGCTAATTTTATACCAGTTAAATACTTCCAACGGCCAAACAAAATACAGATACTCCATTCTTCCCCAAAATGATTTATGAATACATATTTTTACTAATAATTTATTTACGTCTGCACTTGGCGTAAATTATATGAACTTCTTTCTTTTTTAAATGTTTCTTTGACCAGCGTAATTTTTCTCCTAATTTTGTTGTTAATACGTCTATTTTTCTCAAAAAATACTTACCAAATGTGTAAAAACGGCTCTAGTTTAACCCCCTTCGAATTTAATATTTAATGAGTCTCTTGTCAGTTGCCAGAGATGTTGACCAAGTCATTCCAACACGTTATTTATATCAAATTATTATTTTCAAGTGATGGTCATAACAATTCTTTTGAGTCACAACTTTTGAACTTATCACTTAACAGACTAGTAAAAATTATTCCAACCCATTCAATGTCAGATCATTTAAAATACAATAATTAGTTACTAATTGTCCGAAGTCCGATAGTGAACTTTACTCAATTAAACCAAAAATAACTAATTCACATTACGAAAGATAATTTCAAACGAGTAGGTTAGTTAATTATATGAGAAATATGCCACAATAACCCTTCTCTTAGGTGTAAAAATTAAATATAATATATTATATTTTTGCTAGGATTATGAAGAAAATTTGGAACATAACGAGTCAGATAAAAGTATCTATCCTCATTGCAACAATATTAAAATTAATCATATTTTAATACCAAGTTATCTATTTATAATAAATACCTTAAAATTTATTTTTCTTGCGGAAAATGATCATTGCAAACAAAGAGAACTTCATAATACCATTCAAGCAGCACCATTCTCAAAATATTCTCATCATTTTACTATCTAAATTTTCCAGTCTGCTTTCATTAATTATTCCCTACATTTTCAATAGACCGTACAGAAATTCCCTGAATACTATCACGCTCTCGAAACGGGTGACCGATGGAATACGTTTTTTCTTTCAAAGAATATATGAAATTTTTATTTTCCTGAAATATTTTACTTCATAATCTAATTTTTCCAACGCGAGAACACCCCAAGTGGACGAGAGTCGACTGGAAAGTATACGTATTTCTTTGTATTTCATTAAATATACCCATCCTTCCTCAGAAAATTCATCCAATTGAGTATTAAAACATGACCACCCTAAAAACTGTTTATTTGAGACTATGTAAAACAAGAAATATTGGCATATAATGCATGATTCTAAAATAAATTACATTGCCATTTATAGGGATCAGAAGAGAAGTTTTCATTGCATAGTTAATAAAAAATTCCAAAAGACCTTATGTTAAGCCTCGCGTGGCCCCATAATTGCGAAAAGGTATACACGTTAACTTCGCACTTACTTTTAATCCCACTTATACCCATCGCTAACAACTATAGGTTAGAGGCTTTCAATTAGTTTTGATCTGCAGTAAAATATAGGGTCTCATCTCGTTCTGGTAAATCATCAATAATTACATAACACAATCACCCCATTTTACTACCTTCAATACTATCTAAATCGCCAAGTACCTCATCTTATCCCACAATCCCAAATCCGTCACACAGGCCTTCCACCTGTTACGGGCAATTCCCTCTCCTGCGGTAATTCCCTTCCCTCTCCCACCACTTATCACGTATTTGCTCTACCCTCCATCTGTTGACAAACGTCACTAGGTTACGGTGATAAGCCATCCGAGGAGGTCGTAACGCTACGAAAAATTTATCTGTCGACATCCAAAGAAACCATAGATTTATCAGGTTTAAGACACCATTCTTTTCCATGTAGGTCAACATTCAGGGTGCCAAAAATATCAAGTGTTACTTGTTCCCTTTTGAAACGCAGAGTGTATTTTATCACAATGTTTCCAACTATATTTAAAATTTGTTTTTTTTGCGTCATAAAATTCACTTAGCGTGACTGTATGGTTTCCTCTGGTAAAATCGTGAATTTTATAACTTTTAAGACTTTCAAATAATTTTATTAAAGAATTATGTTGCTTGGGACATTATCTTTTGAAAATACAGGTTATGACAGGATCCTCAGATTACGTCAGTGCATGATTTTCTCTGAGCCAACCTTCAATCACGGGTACGTTCACGTCGTTCCAATTCATGTTGCTATTTATTAAGCGTATAGCTTGGCGAACTGCTTTCTCTGCATCGGCCATTTTTCCCATGGTGATCTCGAGGAAATATTTCATCTGCAAAATTAAAATTTTAAGGTTTTTTATCAAATGTATTAAATGAGTTTTAATATTCTTTAACTGTATTTAAATATATTTTCATTGTAATTTGAATTGCCGCTTTAATAACAGTGATGAATGATGAATCTTGTCTAGCATTGTAAAAATCTCGTGTTTTACTCACCTTGGTTGCTTGTTCTGTGGAACATATTCGATTTGACATTCCTCTTATGATAGATCCAACTGATTGCATGTGAAGCCTTGGAACGAAATATTTAGAGGAGTCAGTGCCACATCCTGTAAAACTTTAACCCAAGTGTCCTTTTCTTTTTCAACATTCGACTTCTTTTCGTATTTTTCAAAAATCCTAATTCGTATAATCTTATGATTGTTTATTCGAATAATTTACACTTTTCAATTACCAAGTTGGGGCAATTTTTCCAGAGGCCGGAAACTTTTCAGACCACCCTCGTATATATTATGGGGTAGCTCTTGTAAAATTAAAATAAAATATCCTCATTGTCCCAACTTGGTAATTGATAAGTGTAAATTATTCGAATAAACAATCATAAGAGGTAAGATCATCAGTGGTCTGAAAAGTTTCCGACCCAAGAAAGATACAAGATATTTTTCCTGAAATTTTCTGAGGTCGGAAACTTTTCAGACCACCCTCTTTTTTATAACAAAATATTTAAGGAATTGTTCCATAAATGAAATCTACCTCTAAAAATAGTTACTCTTAACCTTTCATAAAAAGTTATAAAATTTTTTGAGCAGCTTTGTGGACCAATGACCATTGCTCCAAGGTCAAATTATGGTTATGGACTGGTGGCTTACCTGTTCTTCATTTGTTCAAAGTTATCTATCATAAATTCAAGGGCAACATCCAGGCCCTCAGGGGCGTTGAACACCGCAGAGAAAACGCTTATCCTGTCGTGATGCCGAATGCCGGAAGCATCCTCCAACGCCATGTGCAGATACCTAGAAATTCCATGGGTCATTTTAGCATCCAAGTTAATTTCAAGACTACAATGTTTTAAAAAAAGAATCGGTAACAATTTTTCCCTGACGTATGCGTGAAGTGCTAAATTCAGACCGTCAGTTAAGTATGCTTATGATCGCAGATCGTTTTGTCATTGACAAGATGACAGTGCACACCATTATTACTGAAAATTTGGCGATGCGAAAGACCTGCGAATGGGAATGAAACCTCTCGGTAGGTATAAGAAAAAAATAATTTTTATTGACTTTTCTTAAAACTTATTGGATCAGTCAGTGAAGCAAACATTATGGTCAATTTCTTAGCCATGGTTAGCTTAATAAATTCAATAATAATTTTTATTAATAAGATAATGGAAAAAACGAACCTTTTGAGTACATTTTTATCTTTACTGCACCCAAGAGCTTGCAACATGAGAGCCTGTTCTGTTGCCACTGTTGTGTTTCGGTATTTTTCCCACAAAAATTCCCAGTTTTCATTATCACCAGATGAGATTCCGTGGCAGTAAACGGTGCCCTTCACGTTTACAGGTACACTGAAAATAGTAGCAATAAATATTACTTCAGAGCTGCAATTAATTTTTTAAATCATACGAGGGATTCCACAAAATTTTCGTGCTGGAGAAAGGGAATGACAGAATGAACAAGAAAATTTTATAATGTTATTAAGTCTTGAAATGTAGAAAAAATAATAAAAAATCATCAAAATAACGCAGATAAATAAGGGAAAACAAATTAAGCCCATTTGCGGATCAAATGTAATACAACTAACCAAAGGTAATACTACTTAATTTGACTTTGAGAAATAAGAAACCTACCTCTTAATTACCCCATGTTTCCATTCTTTAAATATTTTTTGTGCCTCCTCCACGCACTCCTGAAGCTGGTATTTGCATGCCCAGGGCAAAATCATCGAACGGCTAAGGTGGATCACGTGGCCATCTTGTGAGTATTCGGTAAAATTTACCTTGTGGTAATGGTTTGACATTAGGCTCAGCATGAATGCCTAAAATAAAATGCACATATTTATTCAATTAAGAGTTTTGAACGCTGGTATTTGTTATTTTGCGTATAAATACGAGGGTAAATCAATAATTTAGTCGCAAACGTTATCAAGACATAGAGTATGTAGAAGTACGAGGGTCATCCGGAAAGTAGTACCCGTTCGTGCCGCATGAAGTGCTGACGACGCGAGTAGCCGCTGGACGAGGTCAGATAGCTTCAGTGGCTTGTCTGCCTTCTCTGAGCCAAGTTGCGTGACGCTAGCATTGCCTGTGTTGTTTCTGTGATTGTTTACAATGTTTAAAAAAATTGAGAACGCCGCCAGTTGTGAAGTGAGGGCAGTGATTAAATTCCTCAATGCAAGAAACGTTCGCCCATGTGATATTCATCGCCAATTAAAGGAGGTGTATGGAGACAATGTAATGGACGAGTCGTCTGTTCGGCGGTGGTGTCGCAACTTCAACATGGGGAGGGGGAACACACACGACGATGAGCGTTCGGAGAGACCGTCTGTCATTACAGACCAACTGGTGAGCTCAGTTGACGAATTCGTGAGGAACGATCGGCGCGTCACAATTGATGACATCTGTGAGCATTTTCCCAATGTTTCTCGAACAATTGTTCATGAAATTGTTAAACACCATCTGCATTATGCAAACATTTGTGCAAGATGGGTCCCTCGCGTATCTCAATGAGCTGGCGGCGAAGGACTATGCAGCAGGAATACAGAAACTTGTCACACGTTATGACAAATGCCTTAATTTGCTTGGAGATTATGTTGAGAAGTAGTTTAAAGTATCCTCTTTCAAATAAAATTTTTTATGTTTGTTAATATTTACTTTTGTGTCTTTATTTCACGAACGGGTACTACTTTCCGGATGACCCTCGTAGTTACGAACGTTTCATCGGGAACGCTTGGAACATGTATGGTAGTCTCTCGACTTAGCGCTTAGTTATTTCCATCTAGTCGGGCCGCTCAGTTTTTAAATTATATGGAGTTTTGGTGACCGATGAGGTATTTCTGATCCAAGGTCAAATAATGATTATGGGCTTGTGGCTTACTTACGCTTCATTTACGTAGCTCACATTTTAAAATTGATGATGCAGTTATCCAAGAGGGTACTCGTTGGCTGCGACGGCAAACAAAAGACTTCTTTGCTGGCGGCCTTCAAGGAATTGCCAAGAGACGGGATTGGTCTCTGAATATACACGGTGAATATATCGAAAAGTGAAATAAATTCCAGGATTTTACATTGATTATAATTGCCTCTATCCAGTATTGTGAGTTATTTATTGACTTACCCTATTATATTAAACGAATATGGAGGCTATAAACTCAAAGAGTAATCCAAGTCCCCAACTGATAGACTTAAGTAATTAGTATCTTAGTGAAGAAGGGAGGATTGAGATGGCCCGTGGGGGGCAGAGGGCCCGGGTTCAAATCCCGGCGGTGTTGAAGAGTTTTCAGTGGTATCTAAATTCCTACTTGAGGTGCTTTGTGGAGAGCACTATGGGACGTTAAGCTGCCCTTGGCGCCTTTCGACAAGAGTAGGCTAATGCCGACGTCGGGTTTCTCTCCACCCTTCATCCTTTCCTGTCCATCCCTAATGGCACAAATGACCTCAGCTGTCGGACGCCTCCCCCTAAATACTGCTACTACTAGTGAAGAAGCGTACTTTTGTGTGACTCGGAAACTCGGTCGTTGAGGCGAGAGGATGAGCAGAAATTGGAATATTTTGGGACATGGGAATAGAGAAAAATGAGCAAATTAAAATAGATGGAGAGGAAAACCTCCGATGAAGGTCATAGCAGGGGAAATGAGAAGGTTGTTGGAAGAAATTCGAAGAAAGCAGAAGTGAATGAAGGAGTTACTGAGAAGCAATACTAAAAGCGGTAATGAAGAGGAGATTGCTGGGGAAGCGAGGTAGAGGGATGACAATGGGCATTTTTAATGATAGTGAAGGAGGTAGAATGTATGCAGAGTTAAAATACGAGTGTTTTAGCATATAATTTAAGGATTTCTTGTGTCATGCTGTTAAGGGTTTATGAGTGTATGGTGTGTTCTGCCAAGTTTAATAAAAAACCAGCCCAAAATCTGTACACTAATTCTGATTGTAATAATATCTACATGAATATCATTTATTTAACTTCAGGGGTACTATTGTTTTCATATTTCTAAAGAAATATATACCAGTGGAAACATTAAGTGCAAGTCAATTTTAATACAGCTTTTAAATAGGTAAGAAGGGGAGTTTCTCTTGATGTTTCTTTGATAAAGAGAAACAATCTTTGACCCTAACTTCATTTGGCATTTAATTATTTCTCAAATTTTGAGTGATCGTCATTTTTTTATAGTAGTTTTATAATGAAAAATGTATTTTGTCTTACTTTGAATCGAGGATACTCCTCGGATTTCATCAAACGGGAGTCCAAGAAGGCCAGTGACTGATAGCTGGAATACCACGGAATGAAATCCACCTCCTGCTTCAAATAACTCAGCAGATCGAGAGCGATCACATAATTTAGATAACCTCCTCTTGCCAGGTTAAGGGCATCATCAATGAGTTGAGCTCTGTTCATTGGATGAATTTTGTGAAAGTCTCTTCCGTGAAGAAAATATATGATTCGCTTCCAGTTATTTTCATCATAATTCACTCTGTAGTATCCTGCTTGACAAATTTTTTTCATTAGCATATGTTATCCTCAAAGGGAAAAAAACTAGAAGAAATGGAAGAAATAGAGACAAAATAGCCAAAAACGTCCAAAATGAATAGCAACTGAGGTTGAGAAAAATATTCTGATGGAGAGAATTTCTTTGGACAATGTGTTTTTTATGTATTTCAGACCGTTTTAAAAGTACAATTTTGACATAAAATAACACTTCTCAAAATCTGTTCCTTACTGTCCATTCTTAAAAAATATTTTCATTATTTCAAGAGAAACCATTCATACCAAGTGAGCACGAATGACTCACAATTTTTCCATTCGAGGGGGCAATGTACCCTATACGGTGGTAAACTGGAAAGGTGCTAAGGTAAATTTCAAATTTTTGGAACCTATAAACCATGATTATAATTGTTAGCGTTTTTATGTTTTATTTCAAAAGTCTATTTCATCTGGTTACTCCACTTTTCTTTAGTCCCGAAAACTCATTCACCGTAATGAAGAGTGCAGGCAATTTTCTTCCATCAATTGAAATATATTTTTCGGAAAGTTTGCCTGAATTTCAATATTATCTTTAATCTTAAAATAGAGAGACAGCTTACCCGATTCCTGTAAGTTGAAAATAATCCAGTCATCTCCCTTTTGTAGTTCCTTAATTACAAAAAGATCCTCTTTTTTGGACAGCCAAATAGAAGGTAGAGTCTTCGTGAAGTCCAGTGTAGACGCTGTGGTGAACGTTAGTGGCAACCACCACGTGATATTGTCATCCACGAACGCTTCCTCTAACACGAATCTCTCCTACGTTGTACATATTAAGAAAATGCTAACTGTTGAAACGGATTGAAAAAAAAATTCGTAAACATTTTAGACTCTACGACACACCTGTTTAATTTTAACCTGGTCACTCTCATTATTTCTCTGTACAGTGACAACAGGATATCCACTCTGAGTCGTCCACGAGTCCATGACTTCCATAACGTTAATGTGTTCTGGTAAAATACCATCGGCTTTAGACTCTGCATCCAGGGAACTAAAGAGTTGAATGTCACTTCCAGAATCGTACTGCCTGGAAAAGTGGGGGACAATTTATGTGTTACCTGTCAATTGAAAACATGGGAACCTCATAATTAATGTTAAATAGATCGCTGAATTCCATGCTCATGAAAAAAATACGACCAGTTGAATTAATATTTTATCGGATCATGTTAGGAATCAATACAAAAATATATGTTGTATCTCTCGAAGCAAAAATTAAGTTAACAAGTGCTTAAAGCATACAGACTGGCGTTCAGAAAAATTATCATTCTCATTCATATGTTTATTATTATTATTTAGTATAATATACCATTTTATCAGCCATATCTGATTACTTGTAAGCAAGCAGTAAGTGTTACGGTGCAAACGAAATTCAAGAACATGCAAAATTACTTTGGGCTAGGATTTTTAGTTTTTCAAACCGTTGATCATACAATGCTGATGCTTGAGGTCTTGAGACAAGAAAGCAATCTTATGTCAAATTCTTTGTTTTTGACTGATCTTTACTGAACTATAACGGATATATCAAAAATATTTTTCTCGAGGAAAGTCGACCTGCCGTTGAGAAAGGAGCATATTATTATAATTACTCATTCTTGCCAAAGATGAACTTTTTTAAATCACATTTGGGAAAAGTTTTGCTCCGAGAAGTCATGCTTACCTATTAGAAAGATAGCGCTGAAGTCCATGGAAGAACACATCTCTGGTGAGAAAATGTTCCATCATTCTTATAACCGATCCCGCTGTAAAAGAAAAAAAACATTGACGTAATTACTGACACAGTAAGACTTATCTTTAGTTTTGCCTTTCACAAATAAATTACCCAGGCTATTACGTTTGTCATAGTTACATGAATAAAAAGAGAAACCAGCCACAAAGTCTCTTTGATTAAAGGTTTTTAACTTCGCGAGCGAGCAAATGGTAATTGAAATAATCGAACTCTAAACTAGCATTACAATGCTAGATCACTTACCTTTGCTGTAGGAAATTTCATCAAAAACTGAGGAAATTTCACGGGGAGACGAGAAATCGAAAGTAATGGGATGCGTTGATCTAAAAGAGTCGACGAAAAATGCTTTGTGTTGATGCAGTATCACGAATTGCTCCATTAGCCTCCACGATGGCTCGATCTGAAACATCATTTTAATAGGATTGACAAAAAGGAGTAAAGGGAAGTCGTTCCATCCAGAAAGTCTCCCCGAACCCTATAATAAGCCTGTAAATGTGTTTGATAATTGAGGGGGCAGCTCACCTCTTGCGTGTCAAATTCGCACATTCGCGAATATGGAAAAGGCGAGTGTTATTTCTTTTCCCTTTACCTTAGGGCTTCTAACCAATTTTGGATGCTCAATGTCTCTTATTGCTGTAAGTCCACGTAAGTGGTTTGCTCATAATGAGCATTTTATTGAAAATTAATTTGTTCCACTCTTCACATTTCATAGGATTTTGATTTTGGATGGTGATTTGGAAAGAATACATTCGTTTGCAGTTTTGGAGAATATATTAACCAACATTTACTTCCTGAAATCCAACGTATACCCTGATGGCATGTAGAATATTGCTTCACTTTGGTAGTTGGCGTCCAGATTAAACCTCAGATTGTCCAGAGGATCCAATCCAATTTGAACCCTGCACCCTCGAGTCAGCAGCAAATCGCTCGCCCCACTAGAAATTCAAGCGGTTACCTAATTCCAGGGTTTAGTAGCCCACATTGCAGCCCATCCATTGATGCATGGAGTTGTTAGCATTCGTCAATGAAATTCAGAATGAGAAAGGGTTTTCAAAAATGGGAATGGGCACGGGAAACTTGTGTTGGTATAATGTATTTTTGGGAAGAAATATCTCGACTAATTATTTTAGGAGTGAGTTCAGGACTATCTGTGCTGCAAAACTAATGAATCTTTGACGTATTACTTTCAGGAATCTATTACTCTAACTTCTTATCTGTGGTCTGGCCGTTGGACGTATGTAAAGTCCGGCTACAAATAATCGTTTCGTCTGAAAACTGGAGTCCACTCACCCGCATAACATAAATACCTATTCTTGAAATCACATCTAATAACAAATCACGTTCATATAACCTAATTTATGCTATTATTTTGTATTTTGATGAGAACAAAATTCGCATTCAATGGGGCCTTATAGGGTATTTGGGATATTTGATTTATCCAGCGTACGTGACCTAATGACCACTTATAATGACCAGGTATATTTACCCAATTTACAAGCTAAATGGGTTTATTTACAAACGAAATAGTTTATTGTCACCAAGATTTTTCCCATGGTCCTTCAAATATAATTTTTTTGCAATTTAAATGTGTTGTAGTTAACTTTACCATTTAGCAATGGTATATTTTTGTAATTTGGCGCATTTCTAGTAATGTATGTATCTCAGCTACTAGATATGGAAAATGGTACTAAGTAACAATGTTAACCTCTTTAGGCATGTATTAAGGTACCATTTAATCAATGAACGGGAATCATAGCAGAAAATCTGCTAAGGATTTTGAATATTATACGTAACATCAGTTTAGGCTTACAAAATCTGCTGCAGCACACTCGAAAAATGTGGCGAAACCTTCATTCAACCACGTGAATTTCCACCATTCTGGGCTGACGAGATCTCCAAACCATTGATGGGCCAGTTCATGAGTGACAATGGTCGTGACGTGCTGCTTATTTAGCGGGGTTGACGTCCCATTCTCATAAAGGAGAGCCGTCTCTCTGGAATCCATGATGTTTGTGGACGATGGAGTTCAAAGGTTAATTTGAGATGGAGAGATTCGTATTAGTATTCCTGCCATCAATAGGTGACAAAATTTAAAAATTTTAAGGCACCTTATAAAATTGAAACATTTTTAGACAGAATTATTTGCATGAATTAAAGTTAAATCCTAATGAAGTTCATTTTAATACGCATTACATTCAGATGTTAGGCGAAAAACGTAGCCTGTGGTTTCACCTCGAAATCAGAGTCAAATATCGATAGAAGGATAATGAACACTTTAATGCAGAATTAATAAATACTATTTTCCATTAAATTTATTCTCACAATAGAACAATTATAAAACTATATTTTCAAAGCGTTCTCGGTAAAATCAAGTTATATTTGGAGTCAAATAAAAGCGCTTCACCCCATTGAGTGGTTGTAAAATCATTATAACACAGTTTTCCACTAAAAGTGGTGTTCTTTTCTTTAAATTTTTCTGTAAAATATTCTGTAATAACTTTATAAAAAGTAAAAGAGCCGAATTATATGCGTAAGTATACAATATTCAAATGAAATAAATTTAAGCTTATTTTTATGACACTAGAAATTATTATCTAACCGGAAGGTTACGAGTCCCCAATTCTCCATAGCACCGGCTTCAAAATCGGGAATACCGATCATATCCATTTTTGGCAAGGCATACTTGATTTTTGTGATGCTATACATAATATCCAAGACTTTTGGGCCCACAGCAAGACTGTAGTCAACTTGATCGATGGCGTCTCCTCTGGCCCAAACCGTGAACTCTTTTCCTTCAGCTTTCTTATATTTAAACCTGGAGACCACAAATGCGACCAAATACGTGGACATTTTCGGCGATTCAGCGTAGTGGTCCCAAACAAAGGTTTCTGGCAATTGAGGGCTGTAAAGGAAATATCAATAGAAAGTCCATTTAGTTGAACATCTAGGTGAATTAAATCATTTTTGCGCGTAAGTTTAGTACACACACCGCATGATCACGCGTAATGTTCTGGAATAAATAGATTCATTACTTACTCCTTCTCTGGGAGCCCTACTTGGTGCATATTACTCAAGGATGACATTTCCATGTCTCTTCCGATGCTTATTTTAAAATTTGCCTTTAGATGCGGTTCATCAAAGCAAGGAAAGGCTTTTCGGGCACTGGTAGCAGCAAACTGAGTGACTGCCATCCACCTAATTTCACACGGTAGGGAAAAATTTTAAATATTTGAAAATTCACCATCCGAGGAAATTAAGAATAAGATCCAAGCTACGCTTCACAACTTACTCGGTGAATTTTTTCTTAGTCTATATGGTTTTCTAAGTTGCGCTCACCACTTCATTTTATTTTATGAGTGTTGTGATAAATATTCAGTGAGCAGTTTGTGCAACTTTACCCAGATTTAGGGTTCAATATCCTTTGACGAAAAGTATATGTGAGGATTAAACTTTCACTTGGATATTTCATGAATCTGCTCTTCGCTCGCTGCAAATGGTTTCTCCAACCGAACAAGTTCTTAATTATGAGGATTAATTACTTAGATTGCAAGCGTTACAAAATTTATTAGACTTTATTTCATGTCACTACTTTAGAGTGCAAATAAAAATATTCGTGAATGATGGGCTCAATTAATATAAGATGTGATAGATCATACGTACTGAGTTCTGCCATTTTCGTCTTTGTAGGAACTTCTGTAAAATCCATTCAGGTCATCGTTCAGCTTCCCCGCGAACTTCATTGTTATCGTATAGGTCCGTCCCACAGACAGTGTCTTTTTCAAGTACAGCACGTGAAAGTCACGATCTTTCTCATGTGACACCTTCTCAATCTCCACTTCGGCTTCGGATCCATCTTCAATTACTTTCTCGTCTTCAATCGTCAATCTCTTCGCGTGCAAAGTCACATCATTACTTTCTTCATATACGCTAACTTTGATCTTCACCTCTCCCATGAATGTGAAATTGCCTTCATCGAAAAGAGGTATGATTCGTAGTTCATACGTTTCTGGTTTGATACCCTCTGGTAGCCTATAATAATTAACTGGGCTTTCTTTCCGTTCGATGTACGGAAATTCGTCTAATGCTAAATACGGTTCCGCAGTAATGTATAATTTGTCCTTATGAATTAGCGGAATGTTTCCATCAGTATTTTGAAGAAAATGACAGATAAGATATAATAGCGTCAGTCTGCACATTGTAGCATAAGTCATTCTTGTCTTCTCACCTTCAAAAAAAAAGTTTGAATCAGAAAATGAATGAAAATGCATGTAATTAGTATATTGCTATTAAATTGACAACATAATAACAGAAAGGACAACATACTTTTCCATAGAATTTTACTAGTGTGCGCATCGCGTTTCACCGTAATAAGGCATCACAAATTAGGTATGAATGATAACGCAACGTTGTAATGCTGTTCCTTCTATTATCATGCATATATACATTTGCACGATGTGCAGCCTATGTGTATAAAGCTTTTCATTTGCATTGTTAATTTGCGTATTAATATTTTTATTTCTTTTTAAATTATCCTCTTAAGCCTGAATGTAATCATTATGGGTACATTACTTTTCGATACTCTTAAATAATTAAATACCTGGAGTAATTTAGTCAATATTTGTTCGGAACCATATGATATGAATCCAATATAAAAGAATGCCAAACTGTATGTGTAAAATATAACAATCTTCTATCCTTATCGCCATCGATCGATCTAAATGTCATTAAATAATGCAAAGAATGGTAGAAAACTCGAAAATTCCACAATTCATATTTTATCAAGACGTGACTATGGTTTCGCTGCCGCTCATCATCATCAGGTGTTTAACGATATGGAATTTCTCCATGAAGAAATTCCACATAGCGAAGCCTGAGAAAGGCCGTACATCATTAAATAAACATGAAAATATAATAGGACAAGGTTAGTTTTCTCAGGGAACAGATTAAAGTGAAAAAGATTTCCTGTATTAATTATTAGAAAAAAATAATTGAATTCAAAGATGAAAAATCGGTCTTAAAATTGCGTCAAACTCATTTTAAATAAACTGAAGACCGGCCATTGAAATTTATTGCAATTTTCAAATGTACTTCGCATTAAAGCTCCCATGCTACTCTTCAAAAATAAATTACATAAAATTTTTAAAAATATCACCAAATTAGCTATATTAGCTAAATTTACTACATACTGATTAAATATAAGAAAGCTTACCTAATTTTATTTTGAGAAAAGAAAATTACAAATTTATCAAGGATCCCAGTTCAAATCAATGCAGCTTCGGCATTTTATACTGACTTCTTAATACTCTCTCATGAAAGAATCTTATATACCTACCTCTTAAATGGTCTGTCGTCCTAACAGATTGAGGAGCTAAAGTATTTGTAAATCTTATCTCACGGAAATATGTCACATTCTGTTCAAGTCTGTTTGTTCACCGGCGAAAAATGTTATAGTATCCGCATTGCCCCCTGGATTGAATAAATCTACCCGTGGCCCCATATTTTCCTCGGATTATGTCTTTTGATAACATTTTCTCTCGTTTCGACAGAGGCAGGTCAAAAATCTAGTGAGCACACAAGACATTTTTTTCTTAACTCATCCAATAAGATCAAGCGTCCACCGACCGAGAAAAGTCGTTATCTTTCAAAGAGGCGCATGAAAATCAGAAAATGAATATCCTTAGCAAATCATTAATAATATCAGCCAATTTGTTTCCCAATTTAACTAATTCTTGATAGTTGATAATGGGAATAAATTATCTTTTAAATTGTTTTCTTTATTAAATAGTCGAAGAAGATTTATCTGTAAAATTTACACACCCTGTCAGATTGAAAATTAATTTCTAATTAAATCATTTCCTTCATTAAATCAGGAGAAGAGTTATTCAAAAAAGTTCAACGCTTTTCTTTATTTAAATTCATTCACATAAATTTCATTTTACAACAGGTCTTGCTCATATCTTTTAAATTATTTTAAAAATGAATTTCTGATCCAAAGGGCCAAGCCTACCGAAGAGTATTGCTTAATTAGTTACTTCCACCCTATCACAAAATTAAACCGTCATGATTTCTAGCACCTTAAAGTACTATTTGAGGAAGATTCCCCGGGAAATTGTCATTTTATGTCTTCGAAAATAGTAATTTCCCTTTCTTATTCAAATTCAAGAGTTGATAAATCTATTATCTCGGCATTAGTAATCAAGTTAAGAAAAGAGCAATTACTAGTACAGTCTCTCGGAAAGCTATCGGCTTACTTATATTCGGCTACTTATCTGAATCAGAGAAGTGATATTCCTATTTACAATATGCCCAAACATATAACTTTACGAACTACATTATTTGTATTTGAACTTCAACGTTTTCAACATTGTACCGATATCCACCCTTTGTATCTCTGGGTGTCGTTATTTCCACTTGCTAAAAAAGCACAACAGATTAATTCAGGAACCCGATATTTTGTAAAATAGATTTGACAAAAAACATCACTATTTAATTTAAGAATTTTGACCACTCAAGAAAACAATAAATTATATAATGCGTTTCGGGAAAGCGTACTGATATCTCGTATTCAAATAAAATAAGGATAATTGGTGGAGACCATGGGGTGCGAGGAAAAAATGGGGTATGTTTTGTGTATAAGGAACTGTGTACACGTCGTCAGGGAAATGGGATGCTGCTCGTGCAATTCGTGGGAAAGATATTAATGGAGGAAAGAGGGATTGACGAGAAAGGAGAAGGAGAGACGAGGGGAGGTGGCCGGCTACTCTGGAATTCCAGTTTCCCTTCCTTTCAGCCTCCCTCGCTCCTCCAGAGTGTCGTACATCCATAAGCAAGAGAGGCCCATGCCTAAACACACGACCCGACTTCCTTTGTCGCTGAGGAGAGGGGACGCGAAAGAGAGGGCGAGGGAGAGAGTCCAGGGTTCTGGAGAATGAATTTACCGTGTGTAAGCAACGAAATACGTTATTTTGAGTGCGTTGCCATGGATGAGGTCGTGCCTGACTACTCAATGTCCTCCTTTCGACAGCGAACATTTGCCCCGCGCCCAGAGAAGTATTAAATCGTATTGCAAATAAATGAGCTGGAGGTTTGAGAAGTGGTGACCCGCTTAATACAGGTGTGAACCGATTGCATAATTGAAGAGTCTAACTGGCTGAGATAAATCCACAGTGCTGGTAAGAATTGATATTGAAGTGTACATTATTACCCAAGCAAATTATTTCCGAAATAGGTTAATGTTTAAACCTGAAGCTCGAGCACTCTCCTTTCATTATTTATGAAACTTTCCACAGAATTTAGAATGAGATTCCATCGGAGACCGAGGTGTACGAATACTTCCTTCCTCATTTCATTCTGGGGCCCTAACTCTCACTGGCGCACGTCCTCGAAGACGCCAGCCGTTCACGTTCAAATGTGTGTTCATGCATGCACACGAATATCTTGTAAATTCCAATCATATGTTGAATCTCCAATAACCACATAATTATGTTTTTTAAATATTTCAACGCCGACAAAACAAGTAAGAGTACGCGCAACCGCGAAAATTCACACACTCGTCGAACCACAACCACACTAACACAATATTATTATTATAGGAAATCTTCTGATTAAGGTAAGTTTTGGATGGGCAAAACTACCACATAAATACCTTGTCTCTCCCAGCAAAACAAAACCCAACATCTTACTCTACAACAAGCCCCTCTTCATCTCCGTATACTTCCTTCCTCCCTTCATTCCGTCCATTCCTCTCTATTCTCGCACCTTCCTCTCTTGCCTGACATTTCCCCCTCTACCACTGTCTTGAACATCCCATTGCCTCTCAATATGCTTTGCATTCACTTTTTCTGTCTCCTTTGGATTTCTCAAAACAATCCCCTTTCCTGCCCCACCATACCTAGCACTCCGTTTGTTTTCCTATCCGTCCACTTCACCTTCTCCATCCTTCACCACACCCACATTTTAAAAACTTCCAATCGACGATCGCCATCCTATTTCAATGACCATAGTTTCTGCGTGGTACATAACTAAGCTACCCCTTGGCTGACTGACAAATGAAAGCTAAATCATTTGTGTTACCATTTTCTTCACACATAAATTGAACAGTACAGATGTTGATGGAAATCCGTCTTAATCCTCTTCCTGAAACTGCCCTTTCGGATATTCCAGCCCTCACTTATGCCTGAGCAGTCTGAGACATGTACAGTTATAGGATGTCTTCTATCCCTCCAATCTAACCTTGTTTTCTGCAATGCAGTCATTTATTTTTCCCAATTCACTCTATCAAATATCTTTGCGAAATCTAAAAAACAACCAAAAACATCCTGATGATATTCTTTGTCTCTCTCTACTGTTGACCTCATAACTGCAATGACATATCCCCTTCCTGAATTATAATGATGATATCCTTAGTATTCATTTGCCTTGTTCTCTTTCCTCTTATTGAGGATCCAGAGGATTACATTAGCTATCTGCGAAACCAAACTTTTCGTTCCGTAGTCCTTACGTGATGTAGCCTTTACCATTTTTGGAATAGAAACTAACACTGATATGATGAGGCCTTCCGGCCGAATTCCACTCTCAATAATTCTAAGAATTAGTCCCTAAACACTTTCTCGCACCATTTACGTAGTGTAGTGGGTATGTTGTCTAAACCCAATGCTCTATTTGATTTCGATTCCCTTATCTCCTATCTATCTCGGAATCTATCGAAATCCAGGACCTAAGCCATCCCCATCAACGTCATATTCTCTCTCTTTGTCTAATCCCGCTGATATAATTTATTTATCACAGTTCCTCTCAATGGTTACCATATTGCTCCTCTTCCACCTCTCTTGGATCCTTTCTGTTTTAATTAAAATTTTTACTAACCCCCTAATTTTTAACATAGCTTTTCCCTTCTTGTTTCCTGACAGTGTTTTAATCTTCCTGTATGGCGCACCAATTTAATTCTACCTTTGAAACTTTCCATGCCTTCATACTGCGTCTTCCACCACGCTTGAGTCTATTTGCTACCCGCATAAATTTATTTTTCAATTCTTTATTCTCCCTCCTACCCAACTCTGAATTTACCTTCTTCAACTTCCTTTTGCTGCCTATCATCCTAATCATCTCGTCCGTAATCCATGGTTTCCTAGTCCTTTTTCTTTAAACAGCTCCCATAGTATCTTTCGCAGCTTTTGATATCCCGTTTATGATAAAATCCCATTTTTCCTCGATATTTCTTAGCTGCGTTTCTTCACGCATGATTTTCTCTACAGCCTGCTGATATTTCCACCTTGTCGATCCAGTTACTGCTTCCACATTGCATTTCCTAAAATCCTTCCCTGCCTAATTTTTTCAATCGGACGCTACATTCCATAGCTACTAAATTGTAATCAGAGTCAGCATCCGCTCCCGGGAAACTATAAATTGATCACGCTGTCCCTATGTCTGTGCCAAACCGTAATAATATATCTAACTTAAACCTTTCTGAGTTACGTGACATATTCCATGCATAGCTACAGCTTTTGTGGTGTCTAAAATAAGTATTGGTGATAATTAACTCTGTTATCCTGCAGAAATCTATTGCTTTCTCTCCGCACTCATTCCCTTTTCTTAAACCGTAGTCCCCCACCTCTTAACCATATTTTTCTTTGTCTATCTTTGCTTTTCAATCTCCCATCACTATCAAATTTTCCTTCCGAGAAATCGGCGATTTTATCCTCTAACTGATCATATACTCCATCGATTTCTTCCTCCCAATTGTTGCTTGATGATGGGGCGTATATGAGTTCTGAAATTCTTAACTCAATTGTAGAACAAGCGAAAGTGGAAGAAGCTCAGGAATAACCTAACAGGGACTCCAAAAATACAAATGAAAGATTGTTAAAAACAAAAAGTTATGAGGTGGTGGAAGAGCTCAAGTCGTGTCCAGGGGAGGACGGAAGCTGCTCACGCGTGCATGCACTTCCGTGGTTAGAGGAAAGTAAGGAAGTTGACAGATGAGCGAGAGAGAGTTCACATAAGACAGGGAGGCAAAATAGGGGAACGAATACCTGGAGACACTTTCAAGTGAAAGAGAACTAAGCGAGAATGAGATGGAGGAGGAGGAGCAAGTCAAGGGAAAGTAAGGTGCGATTACAACTTGAAGGACGAGTTCAACCTTGTGATTCATGTACTTATGGTAAAGAAAGCACCTGGAAGCTATGGAATCCAGGAAGAAATGATTAAGGCAGCTGGAGAGCTCACGCAGTCCACGTACAAGCTGGACTTCCAGATACACAAGATTGAAAAAATCCGCACTAGATCACTCAATATGCCTCAGTCCCCATCCCCAAGAAATGGATTAGTTTTGTCAGCGCAAACACCACCTAACACTCAATATTACATTTCATGCGCTTAAATTCTCGACATATGTCTTGCTCCGGAGAATTGAAGGTAGGATTGAAGAAGTATTATCGCGTGACCATTTCTGGTTTGGATGAGGTAGATCCACGGGAGGGGACATTACGGATTTAAACTGATTCAAAGAAGAGAATTAAGGATAAGCCAACATAATTGACAGCCGGACTAGGACAAGTCCTTCGATAATATACGCGAATCATGGAAAAGGCAGTTCTAAGTACAGTACAGTATTTCTAATGTAAATTCTTGGTCAACATGAGGCTCATTTAATTTCACCTACTCTAACACTGTTTGCTGAATATTATGTGAACATTCTTTTTATTTAGCGGCATTTGTGGTGTCGGAAACATTCAACTATCTCTATGTTTTGGTTCAGCGATTCATAAAACAAATTTTTCTTGCTAAAGGGTATCATGAAGTTTCGATCACTACTATGTCTGTGCTCTTCAAAGAAACAGGATAAAGGGCAATGCAGAAGTAAGTTTCGTTTCCTAAGGCGATGATTTTATTTTTACACAATATAGGTCAAATGAATAAGAGTTGTATAATTGTTACAATCATATTACATGAAATATTACTAAGCAAATTGTGAGTTAATTTATTTCGTTTATGCATCATATGGAACTAACCAGGACGATTGAAGTATTATTAGCTACAAAATATGGAAAAACATTCATGAGCAGGAAAAATTTAGTCTGACTAAACCTATTAAATATACAGTATTATATAATATTTATATCATATAATAATTAATTTATGTTTATCTTTCAATATACTGTATGCACATATACATATACGTATGTATATGTATAAATTATGATACAGCTTCAACACAACGTGGAATCATCGTCAGATGTTCCTCACGTTCATTTTAAAGCGACTAAGTATTTAATGCTAAAATGAAGCGAAACGAAAAAATATTTAATTATGCGTCTTCTTTATTTTTGTGCTCCGTCTACATCAGGATATTTTGATTTAAACCAGACTTCTATCACAGGTATATGGAGGTCAGCCCATTTCATGTTACTTTCCATTGTCTGAATGGCTTGCTTGGCAGACCTTTCAGCGTCCCCTAGCAGCCCTTCATAAGATATCAGGAACTTTCTCATCTGTAAAGAAAAATTGAATTAGAATGAGAATATTTGAAGCTGATGTTAGTAAAACAACGAATCTAATCCAAAAAGTAGATGTGCACTTTGTGTTTGAGCCTTAAATAATGCAAATAGAAAAAGCTAATGATATTCCCCAAGGCCCAAAGGACCTGAGGGAGTATCACTAGATTTTCATTTGTGACATTGATTTAGCTCTCCCAGGTGATTGATCATCACTTAATTGACAAATTATAATTGCTTTCCTTTGCACAGGAAATCCATTTAAAAAGGTTTTACGTTTTCACAAAAACTCGATTTTTTGCAGCCTATCGATGTGGATCTTATTTATGGAATTGGACCCTTGGAATTACTAGTACCTCAAGGAAAATCTAGCAATTTGATCCCTATCTAATTTTAAAGGAAGCAGAGTTTACATATTTTAAGGGGAAATACGGCTCTCTTTCGGAAATAATGTCTTATCAATTCCTGCGCTTAAGAATGGAGGAATAGGAAGAAAGGAACACCTAATGTTAATGCATTTGCGTTCGAGGAACTTTGGCAATGCACAGAAGCTTCTTTGCGTGACACGAGAAGCAAATCATGCTACAGAATGTAGAAATAAATTGATGACTATTTAATTTGAGGAATGCCTTCAAAATGTTTCAGAGGAAAATATCACTTGACTCGGCTAATTAAATAGATAAAAGAAACGGTTTTGTACATGAGATTACGACTAAAAACTTGAATTCTAGACTTTGCGTTTGATTTTTACTTGCATCAAGACACCTCAAAGTTAATTATTCTTTAAATCACGCCAATAGTTTCATTGTCTCTGAAGATGGCCACCTGTTCACAGAAATGCTGATACTTGAATAGCTCTTCTGAAGAAAATTATATACTAATGTTTTTCATATTTTTCTTAAGAGATTATGCATTTTACTTTGAATATGACTCAGAAAGTTAAGTCTAGTTTTCCTTATAGTCCTCAGATTTCTATAAAATATAAAGAATATTAAAAATTGAGGAACCGGTGACTGATGTTATCATGCAACTCACTTTTAAAATTTGTTGTTTAGAAGAGATTCTGGAGGAGATTCCTTTTAACAGTTGACCAATTGATTTTGATGTGTACCTGAAAAAGATCATATAAATCATGAGGTAATTGTTTACTTGAGGAGTAATTTTATTTTAATTATGTTAATTGCTCCAAAAATACACAGATTGAGCAGGTATGTAGCAAAGAGAGTTACCATTACAAGTATATTTTTCATAAGCAATCAAGCTTATCGTCGACATCATATTCTTACACGTTCGTCCTTTGGTCTGCTTAAAAGGTAAACTTGCTCTAGTAATTCATACTTCAGTTTCCAAAAGGTATTTTACTCGTATTATCTTATAAAATCTCAATGCATTGATATCCCCGTATTACCATGTAGATAATGATTAATCGTCGTATGCTTTTCATTAAAGGACTAATACTCACTTCACTCTAATATCTTCAAATTTGTCAATCATGAAATTCAATGCAATATCCAATCCATTGGTTCTGCTGTAAACTGCAGCGAACACACTCGCGCGATCCTGTCTTCTTATACTTGAATCTTCAGCTATTGTTTCTTGCAGGTACCTGGTCGATTTAAAATTGCGGTAATTAATAACTAATTAATTGTTAGCATTCAATTTTTTACATTTAATAGTTTAATCCAATAAATAATTCATGCAATTAGTACTATTTAAGGAAGACGATCGACAGCTGAGGTCATTTGCGCGATTAGGGATGAATGGGAATGGAGGAAAGGTGGATAGACAACCCGACGTTAGATTAGCCTATCCTTAACAAAAGATGGCAATGGGTCCTTCGTTTAACGCCCCACCCGACGAACGCGAACTCACTTAAAGTGCTCTCCACAAAGCACCTCAGTGAGGGTTTGAGATACCACTTAAAAATCTGGCCACCACCGGATCCAAATCTAAGGCTGGATGCTTTGCACCATACAAAGCACTATTCGATATCCCTGAATTAACTTTAGTATTTAGATTCAAAGAGGATCATCTGCATATATTAAACAGCTGTTTAAGGTTTTTATGATCAAAACTATCGAAATGTATCATGTAACATGCAGTCAAGAGCTGAATTCAGGAGGGGATTATCAATTTCCGTGCATGTAATGTAAAGAGGAAGAGATATCTGGGTGACATACAATGCTCGGGCGTGTAGGTATTTATTTTCTCGTGCGGAAAAAAATCTGAGCTCTAATTTAGGGGTATTACCTGGAAAAAATCAAGAAAATAACATATCCACTGTACTTCATGTGGTTGAATTCTACGAGAATTGTGTAAGCTAATAAAATATATAAATATAAATTCTGGAACTCTAAGATCTCACCTTTCCAATGTAGCCTTATCCTTGGAACACCCCAGTGCTCCCATAATTAGAGCCTGTTCCGATGCCACTGAGGCGGATTTGTACCTCTCCCAAAGGAAATCCCAGCCTTCCTTTCCTTCAGAAGCCATGCCATAACAATACACAGTACTTTTCAAACTCGCAGGCACACTGTAAAGTTATGTTAAAATTCAATACTCCTTATCAATTCAAACATTAGAGTCAAGCATATTGCGACTGAAATTTTCCCTAAAGATGAATTTTTCTTGTCATTATTCCACTTTCCATAACATTTTTGTCATTATCTTTATTCTGGCTAATAAAGTAACAACTCTTAGAATAAGTATAATTAAGATATTTTAAAGTATTACCTCTGCGTTGGGTTCTGCTTCCATTCGGAAAACATTTTGGTGGCCTCCTCAATACAATCCTTATGTTGATATTTGCACGCCCATGGTAGAAGCATCGATCGGCTAAGATGCGTTATATGGTCATCCGAGGGGGAATCCTTGAATTTCACTTTTTCGTAATTGGCGTTTATTATATCCAGGATAAAGTTCTAGTAATTGAAAAAGATTATTTAATTGTTTTAATAACTTTTTGATACGCTTCAAGTGAGTCTAAATCAAAGTATCAAGTATTTACCATCATCCCGTAGGCTTAGGATTAGTTGAGAAAGTCTCCATATTTTAGTTAACGTCCGCCCGTTAAGAAATAACTTAAATAGAAAAATTACCATATACTTATTATATCCAGCCGTCGCAGCCAAACGCGCGTCCAAGAACGCGAGTCCTTGGTAGGCGGAGTACCAAGGAATAAAATCTGTTTCTTTGGCCAAATAACTGGTTAAATCAAGTGCAGTGTGGTAATGTACATGTCCCGCTCGTGCGAGGTTGAGGGAATCGTCGATTAGTTGTGCACGGTTAAGCGGATGGACGTTTTTGAAGTGCTCGCCATGTAGGTGATTGATAATGAGCCTCCAGTTCTTCTCATCGTAGTTCACTCTATAATATCCTGAAAGAAAATAAGTAATGAAGGAAAAGTTTACATGAACTCTAGGATTTTTTATTAGTTTGATGCAACAAAATTCTCTTTGAGTAATCACATTTAAAATTTTACTTGCGATCCAAACTCCTAAATATAAAGCTTGAGTATAAAACAATGAATAAGAAAAATAAGTACGATGCGAAAAGAATTATTCGAAATGTATTTCATTAAAATAATTTCAGATTGACATTTTAGTTTCCTAAATATAGTCGGAAACCTGGTTTTTACTACCAAACTTTTCACCTCGGCATGGTTCTTGACATTCCTTTCATCTATCCTTGGTATTCATACCACTATTAAAACCAATTTAATTTCATTATGCCTGAAAAAAAACATGGCAAATGACTTATCATATTTTTGTTTTTAGGCCATGGAAAAGTGGAAGGTTTTCAATCGTGGGCTCCACAGAATTTTACACATGGCCCCAACGTAGATACGTTCTGCACTACTTTTATGAGTCAATTTTGGAGGCTCAAAGTGTTGAACCATGCCTTAGGTCATGATCGCATTGAAACCACTCCTCCGCGATGACTTTAAAACCAAAATGGTGGAGACACAGAAGTCACTGTGACTTCTGAGTCTCCGAATTTGAAAGGCTCGTTCGATGGGTTGTCCTTAGGAAACGTGGTATGTCAAAGGATTCCCTAATACGAAATGAACTTGAGAAATTAAAACGTGATTCTTACCTGATTGCTGCAAGTTGAAAATTACCCATTCGTCTTTATTTGGCATTCCTTTGACAGTAATGGTTTTTTCGCTCTCAGGCATCCATTGGGTTGGTACAGTGTTAGAAAAATCTGCTGAAGACGCGCTTGTGAACGTTAATGGAATCCACCAATTATCTCCTCGACTACCATCTTCCAGAACAAATCTAGACTACAATAAGAACCATTCATTATAAATCGTTTTGTGCAACCCAAATGATATAAATAACTAAATAAATAAATATATATATATATATATATATATATATATATATAATTCATTATAACAAAAACTTTAGAAAACAATTTCAGTAGCTTCCATCCATCTTGAATGGCCACAAACCTGAGTTACATGGGCATGTCTCTCGTCGTAATTTCGTTCTATTGTGATCACGGGGTATCCGACTTGTTTCGTCCACGTGCTCATAATCTCGGACACATTCGTTTCCTCGGGCAAGGCATTGTCAATTTGAGCTTGTGCGTCCAAACCTTCGAATAGCTGGATGTCATTCCCCGAGTCAAATTTCCTATGATAATATCAAATTATGCACATTTGAATTATTCCGCAGGATTTTTGATAAATATGAATCAATTACAAGTTTAGGAGGATAACAAGCTTAGGTTTGTTCTTCCTCTAAGTTTAGCTCATTCAAGAATTTTTATATATGTGATAAAATGAATTCTTCAATGAAAATATTTTCAGTTGGTTACCTTCCTTGAATGTCTGATGCATGTAAATAGACTTAAGAAATGTTTAGCTATGATGTTGTAAATCAAGCTTTTATCGGTAGATACATACCAATAGTTAAGAGGTAACCTGGCTAGAAAACTATTTTAATGTCTTATAGATTTTTCGAAATGAATGCACTCATTGAAATTATACTTTTATCGTTTTTACCTAGCTGTTAGGTATCTCTCCAGCCCACGGTAAAATGTATTTCTGGTGAGTGACTTAGCCATCATTCGAATAACAGATCCGGCTAGAAAGGAAAGGATGAAGACCATTACTCATACAGTGAATGTATGCATACAATACATACAAAGAATGTACGTCGCAAATGCAGACATTTATTAGCACTGATATGTGAATAAGTAATAAGCGGAGTAAGGAGCGGGTCATCCAGTCACAAATTCCTACCTTTACTGTAGGAAATTTCGTCGAATACCGATGATATTTCGTCCGGAGTCCTCAGCTCTGAAGTTATGGGATGTGTCGATTCGAGAGCGTCTATTACAAATGCCGAGTGCATATGCTGCACTACGAATTGCTCCATCAACCTCCAAGAAGGTTCAAGCTATGGCAGGTCCAGAAGAGAAAGAGATAATCATGAGACACTTTTTCCAATGGGAAAAAAATTAAGAGCCATTGAATCAGTAATTAATACACGTACATACACAATGTAAAATCTAGCCAAATACCTAAGGACTCTGCAACTGAAAGCATTCGGAAATGGGGATTCTTTTCAAAAGAACTTTTCGTTGGAATTCATTTATTTTCAGTCTACTTAATAGCAATAATATTTTTGTCATTTTTTTGCATTAATGGAGCATAATTTATCACAAATTTATCTTAGAATTCATTCCTTTTTTCCCAATTCGTTGGAAGTAGTACTTAATTACATTAAGTGAATAAATGACTAAATAAAATGAAATATTTGTTGAAGAACAATGAAAGAAACAAAGCAATTCCCGGTGTTAGGATCTTTTTGCCGACCTAAGCTACGTTACAAAACAGCAACATCGGGTGGAAAGTGAAGAGTATCAACTTTGTAAATTCCACTGTTTTCTATTTTTAAAACGACCTGTTTCGTCGAATAATCGACATCATCAGGTACAATATACAGGACTTTTTGACATTTATATATGCATGGGTGTGAGAACTTAAAACCATTAAATTAATTGCTTCCAATAATGGCTGCAAACCCGAACTCATAGACAATATTTTACGCAACAAGCGTACTTCATACGCACATTCACTTATTTATAAAGGGGGTGGAGACGGAGGAATAGAGAAAACAAAATTGTGTGAACTAACATTTTTAGGGGAAATTTCCGATAGAGTGGCCAGTTTTTTCCTAAGTATTAGTACAAAGTGACTTTTCCCAACAAAAGAAATTTGAAGAGTTCAATAAATAAAACAAAAGACCCAGTTAAACAAAATGAAAAAAATGGTGTTTATAAATCAAAATATAAAGACTGCCACGCGATTTATATAGGGTAGGTGGGAAGATTATTTAAGGTTAGAAGTGAAGTACACAAACGGTGTTTTTACAAGGCAAATATTTCACAATCCTTCTTTGCCAAATACTTGTAGGAAGAAGGACACACGAGCGATTTTACTCCCGAAGTCCTCCATCATGAAACCAAGGACCGAAGAATGGACGTCTTAGAACAACTGGAGAGGAGGAAATACGTTGGAAATGGATTCCTGGTTAATGATAATGTCTTTTCCTTACATTTCCCTCTCCTCGATATCTCTTACACCCAGTATCTCTCTACAACAAGTAATCTCTCATCTACCTCTACCCTACCCAGCACCACCATCAACCCCCTGCAGAGAGTCAACTCAACCGTTCGTGGCTATTTTTTTATTTTTGTTTTGATGATAAAAACATTTTTAGCACTCAAGGCTAGCATGGAACTATGGAAATATTTTGCAGATGTTGCCAACCCCAGTTCAATTGGAGATGATGACTTGAAAACCGTATCGCCCATGGCGGTACACAACGATATTCTCTTTTCGCATAACGCGATCTTTATTTATTTTATGAGGTGACTCTGTTATGATTAAACGGGCTGATATGATGAGTAATGACTAATACCTCAACATTCTGAACAAGATATTTAGTCGTAGCAAATTAAGTTGATGCATTGCTTTCGGTTATAAATTGAGCACCTATTTATTCATGAAAAGTTGACATCCAATCAAGCCCCGAGAGTAAGTAACATTCGCAATCCCAGTAGGCTACATTACATTTGATAAATAAACAAAAATATGACGCAACTCTCGCAAAAGCTTGTTGCATCAAAAAATCTAATCATCTAGCCCAAATAGCCCTGATTCCAACGCGTAAGTTGGGATTTCCCTCATTTCTCATATTTTTTGTATCAGGAAGCTTGCATGGAGAAACAATAAATTATGCTTTGTCATTTCTTTCTATCGCTTCCACACTCACCAAGTCAGTGGCCGCACACTCGAAGTAAGTTGCAAATCCCTCGTTCAGCCAAGTGAACTTCCACCACTCGGGGCTGACGAGATTTCCAAACCACTGGTGAGCCAACTCGTGCGCGACGACAGTCGCCACGCGTTGCTGATTGCTCGACGTGGAGGTTCCATTCTCGTACAGGAGAGCAGTCTCCCTGGGTCGGATAATTAAGCCGTTAAATCTTATTTTGGATAAACATCGAAGTTATTATCCATTTCACTGTTGTAATTTCTGATTTTTTTTAAATGGCCCAAAAATAACCGAAAATTAGCTTTTAAATGGTGTAATTGAACAAGATATACCTCTACATTTACACAACCCCCCTCCCCCAAACCACCGCAAGGGTGTGTGACGCGTGGGTGTTAAGACGCAATTTTTCACGAATAAATTTTACATTATACATGTCTATAAATACTAACCGCAAAATAACCACATACGCCCAAGTCCTAGGTGGAGTAAACTAACCTAGGCAGGAATCGAATCCGTGACTACTGATTAAGAAGGTGAGGAGGTCACCCGGCCGCCACCGAGGTCGGCTCAGGTATAAACAGGACTAAATACGAGTAACCAATGCCTATTTTGATTTAATATGTGAGTTTAGAGTCTTAAGGCACTTAAGGCATCCAGCCTAAAGGCAGTCATAATCAATACTTCCGTGTAGTTGGTCACCAAGTTACCTAACAGTCACCAAGATGCTTTCCCTGTTTCATCCTGATAGCAGAAAAATTACACCGCTACAGTGAAGCTAATGGTGACCAGAGTCATCACCTAGGTTTAAATCCGAATCCTCCGGTTATTAGAGAAACGTTCTTCACACTAGGCTACTCAGCCAAGAAATCAATCGTATGTATAAAAATAAGGCCCGACCGCCGTGGAGGGAGAATGGCATGAGGGGAACTAGAAAATGACCATAAAAGCATAGAGTTCGTGAATGCAAAATTTTTCTACCGTTATATATTCGTACAATTTCGGAATAATATTTATGGCAATTAATTAAATCACATTTGGCAACCGCCGATATTTTTGTCACTGTGATAGGAGATGAAAGGGCTCTTTTACCAAATAGACGGTGAGCACGCACGGAGAGGTAAAAGGCATTTGAAAAGTGAAAAGTTCGATGATATTACCGAGTATTATTTGATCAACAATACATTTAATGGAAAAATTAACGGAAACTATTATTTTTTGCAACATACAAAACAGTTTTACTGACTGAACATTTTAATTTCCATGAGTTAACAGTTTCCTAAATTAAGTTCTTCTATCTACTCTATTTAATAATCGGCTTGCAGTCACTCAAAACATTTTACGGTTTGAAAGATGTTTATAAATGGCTAAGAGTTGAATGGGGATCGAGCTGGGAAGGTGATATTTGATGATATTTAGACGAAGGAATTAAGATTCTGTAGCAATAAGAAGGTTAAGTAAAACAGCTAAGTAGGAGGGTGTAAATTAGTGCAGGTATAAAACTCCACTAAACGAGTAACTTACATGACACTGGGGGAAATTGAGATGATATTAGAACAATTGCATTAGATAAAGAAGCACTTCCAGGAGAAATAGTTGAAAAATAGTTGACGTTAAGTGAAGACGGAAAAAATTAAAAAATACTGAAAATATTTACTTGAGATATGATTCTCTATGTTTCCGAAACTTTTTCAACAACGAAAAAATTAATGCTATCATTTGAAGGTTTTGAGAAGTGGGTATGGATAACTTTGGAGTACATAAAATGGACGAAAGAATACATACGAATAAGAGCTAGGTATAGCAAGGAAGGAAGGAAGGTTTTCGGGATAAGTTCGAAGGTAGGAAAATTGATGCAGAATATTTGCGAAAGCCTGGTAACCTTTTGGAAAGCGGGTTGCGTGGGAGTAAACGATTAGATAGTGTGGACAGTATGAGTGGAGTTAGGAATTACTTGGAACTGATAATGGGTAAATTATATTTCAAACGGATAAGGTGTTAGTGCACTATTAGTAAACTGATGGTTAAAGATACGTCAAATGAGCTATGAGTTCGCTACGCAATATGGTTAAATTCTTCGTCCAACGCCTAAGACACAGTGACTTGAATAGTGTAGTGTAAGAAGGCTAGGCCAAATAGGATGGTTGGTAAGGAAAACCAGCCTCTCGCAGGACCTAAAGTTATCCTGGCTACACATTTTCCACAGTCAACGGGCCCGCAGTCACTGCAGATGCCTAAAATAAATGCCGCCTTTGACGTGAAACTTACATTTTACTGCCCGAAATGTTCAACATTTGGTAACCGTTAGTCTCAAGCGATCGCAAAGTCTTAAAGGATATTTTTTGGAGACTCATCTTGATTTGTGTGTTCATTTCAGGCTTGGCTTAATGGAACTTATCTATTACACAAAGGAAAAATTGCAGCCATCAATTCCACTCAATGTTTTAATTGTACGACAATTCAATACATGGTAACATCTTCAGATTGAATATTTACACCTGAACACTAGAATAATATCGAAAGATTATAAACAATTACATTGAAATCTAGAATCATTATATTCAATAGAATTTTAAACTTTTTCTTTCATTATGGATCGTAAACTCAAAACAAGTCGAGATAAGACTTATGCAAAACCCTTGAATACCTAATTGCTTTTAGTGTCGTCTTTGACAGATTAAATTCCTAATCTAGACTGATAAATCGTCATTATAGTAGCCATTGAAGTTGTGTTTCCCTGTAAGGAATTTTTCTTGCAATATCTGGCGCGATTTGACCTCAACCGTCGGAACACTGTATCAAGCAGTGACTACCACGACCTTCATTAATTTTGTTCACTCTCAGTTGACATTTACTTTTACTGTAAGGTGAAACATAATTAAATGTGAATACATTTGGCCATTTGAACCCTTGAAGTTTCATCATATCTAGAGTTTTTGCCAAATTAGTTCAATGATACCTATGTTGATTATGATGGCCCATGAAAATGTTAGTAGGGTAACAATTTTTCACTTGCTCACATTTGTCTGCATGTAATGCAATATTTAAAAATGTTTGACAATAATGTATTAATCTATACCAACCTGAAAGTTACGAGACCCCAGTTCTCCATAGCCCCAGCTTCAAAGTCAGGAATCGCGATCATGTCCATTTTAGGAAGAGCAAATTTAATGTTAGTGATCTTGTACATAGCGTCCAGAAGTTTCGGTCCGACTTCGACACTGTAATCTACTTGGTCGATGGCTTCTTTCCGGGCCCAGACTCTAAAGTTTCCCTCTTCCGATTGCTTATGTTTGAAGTCGGAGACGATAAATGCTAATAGATAGGTTGACATCTTAGGAGTCTCTTGATAGTGGTCCCATACATATGTGGGTGGCAGCTCGGGGCTTAAATGTAAGGATTAGAATTTATCCATTAATATTCCCAGTAGTTAACTTTTCGAGATGGAATAGTTTTATGCAAATATTTCTACGTGCGAAAGTAGTTGATTATCAAACAGATATCTTTCCAAGCAATTTAAAATTATTAATGCCAGTTCTGAAATGATGAAAAATAGTCTCATTAGATTATTGATTCATCTATTGCGAGGCCAATTTTTAACTATCTTTAATCATCTGAGCATTATCAGGCAATCGCGAGGTAACAGAGACCGATAGCAATTTCAAGACAGCACCAATATGTATTCCAATCACTTTCAAATCATGGTGATTGTTCAAAACCCGATAGTCGAGCTTTAGATAACGAGATATCCATGACTTAACACTTCCAAACCAATGATTAGGCACTATTGATTTTTCATGCTCTTTTTGCAGTAAAATCCAAAATATTAATAAATGAATCAGTAGTAAAATTGGTTGTTAAACTTAACGAAGAATTAAAAAAAACAGTGATCGTACATTCTTAATGGTATCATTTAGCGTATTAAGGTTTAATTTTATGTTTTATTGTTATTTTATATGCTATGCTTATGCAGTAAATGTTACATTGATTTGTTCTCTGCGTTGCGTTAGCGGCAACTACTTTAAGCAGAAAGCTGTTCAAGTTGCCTTCAGCAGCCATTAAGGTAACACGCGACAAGCAATACGCTGCATTGAAATTTGCTTTCGCATGAACAAATCGTCAGCCGAGGCCTTTGTTAAGCCACAGGAGCCTCATTAATAGTATGTTATTTCCTAGAGCATGGTTAAAAGGCATCAAATATCTAAAATGTTTTAAATGGGGAGACACTTTCAAAGAAAGGTGGTCACGGAGCTCCAGTCATTTATTTCACTCAACCACATTGAGGGTTACTTCAGAAATATGAACATTTTCATTAGTTTCCAACCACAGATTAGTAACAGGAAAATTTGACGTTGGCAGAATTTTTGTGGTAGATTCCGTGAAATAACAATTATTCCGCAAAAAAACCTGAATTGTGCTCGTCATCCTCCCGATAGCCAAGACCTTAAAGTGACTTTTTTTCTGTTCACCAACGTGAAAAACTCCTTTGTGGAAAGCATTAAAAGAAGGAGCAGATCCACTGGATATATTCAACTTGGAATGCAGAAGTCAAATCAATGAAACTTGAACCTAACGTTTATACACATTACACATGAAGTACGCATTACCAATGAAGCTAAATATACAATAAGAATCAATTTTTTGCGCATAAGTTACGGAAATAAAAAATGCACGATGACTAGTCAGATTGAAATGCCTTCGTACCACAAGAATTATTACCAGGAAGCCAATTTTACATTATGAATGCAATTTTATTCTTTATGTATACAATTTTAAAAACCTATTTAAGATGCTTTAATAATGGTTAAAATCACTAAAACATTTTGCGGAAAAATTGACGACATCCACCACAAAAGTAAAATAAGAGAGTAACTAAAAATGCGAACAAAATAATAGAGAAACCAAACGAAGAAGTGAAACAAGCAATTTGCTCATAGTCACCTTAAAATATCATCCCCCTCTATGTGCCAGAAATGATCAGCACTTTGAGAAGTACTTATAGAATTTTATAAATGGTGGGATTACTCACTCTTTTTCTGGTGGCCCTTTGACATCCATGTTACATATGGTGCTCATGTCCTCATTTCTTGCAAGACTTACAGTAAATTTAGCTTTTATGTGCGGCTCATCAAAGCAAGGAAAAGCCTCTCTAGCTTTTGTTGCCTCAAAATGCGTGACTGCCATCCATCTATAAAATAATTCACGATTACCTTTATAAACCAAATTGTGCCTGCCTTGAAAATGTTGTAATTATGAACCAAAATCGAAAATACCGTAAAGAAATGATGAAAGACTTTTTTAGGGAATGAGCTGTAGGCGGCAATACTCAAATCCTATCGCCCTATTCAACTCAATTTAAAAACTATTATTTCTATAAGTATGCATTGAATTACTATATAGGGATATTTTTAGACCATTGGAATATATTCAAATTTAACTAAAAAATCGAACTAGAAATTATAAAAGTAAATTGATGAAAGAATATTTTTAGTGTACATTGGAGGAGCGAATGTACCAAAGAATAATTTAAGGTTTTAAGGCATTGGTTTACCATGCGTTAAATATTTAATTTACACGAAATTACTGGCTGTAGAGACTTTTCTCAGCAGGCAGTAAATACAAGCATTGATAGAAAAACGATTTACTGATAAAAAACTCATTAAGATAACGGAGAGGAAAGAGTATTTTTAGCTTAGATTATCTTTGACATTTCATTAATAATATTCACTCCGATAGTCTTATAAATCTATGAATATGTTGAACATATAATTGTTTACACTTCCCTCCAGTGTTTTAATCGATGAGGTTTAGTGATGAAAAATTTGTAAATAAATTTCAAAAGCTTACCGCGTGTTTCCCTCTTGATCCTTGTAAAAAGTTCGGTAAAATCCGTCGAGCGCTTCATTTAATTTTCCCTCAAATTTAATGGATATCAGGTAAGTACTCCCCACAGCCAGAGGTTGCTTCAGATGAATCACATGGAAGTCTCGGTCTACTTCCACTGAGCTACCCTCAATTGGAATTTCATTATGGGTTCCATCTTCAAATACTATCTCTTCGATAATATTCAAATTCTTTGCGTGCAAGGTAATTTCGTTTTTCACCTCTTGCACGTTGACCTTTATCTTCACCTCTCCCTTAAACGTGAAGTTTCCTTCTTCCAGAAATGGTGCAATCCGTATTTCGTATGTTTCTGGAGTGATTCCCTTGGGCAATCTATAGTAATCCGGATCGATTGAATCCGTTTCTGAATCGGTTTCCAAATCCGTTTCAGGATAATCCTTTGAGTACTGATTTAAATCCCAGGAAATTTCATCGTGAAAACCTTCATTTATTAAGGGAACTATTCCATGGGAGAATCCGATTAAGGCAAATGATGTCAGAATTACGGAGTACATCGTTGATCTCACCACTTTGTGTTGCCAGTGACCTAAATCAAAGATTTTTATAAAAAAACGCGGAATATGAGTGTAAAAGTTGGAGGAATTATAGAGCTGTGAGCATATGTATCGAAGCAAACTCTCGTTAGAACTACAACAAGAACACCTTAATGCACACAAAAATTATACCGCTGGAGCGATTTGTGTTGAAGTATCCATATTCAAAATGTTTAAATGCGAATTTCGTTTGGATGGAAAGATCGATCCCTTTTTCAATATAAGGAGGGTTACCTGTAATTATTATTTATTGTCAAGTTTTTCCATCATGCTGTTTCCAATTTTTAAAAAAGCGAGTATAATCAAAAGTAGAATCAAATCTAACAGATAAAATGTAACAATACATATATTTGTAGCTTGCTATGTTGCCATGGATGCAGTACCTATATGGCATTTTCATGTTAAAAAAATAAAGAAACATTTGTAGTTATGTATAGATAGAAAGAAAATATCAGTGGTTCAAGAATTACAATCAGTCATAAGTACGAGAATTTGTATCGTTCCTAAACATTAAACATGATTTACTTATACACTATACTTTACTTAATTGCATCACAAAATTTGTATTCATAAACGCCTTAGGAATAATTGCTGGTGCTTAACCATTTAGAATAGTATGAATTCGCTTTGTAATGATAAGTGAAGTCCCAAGAAGACGTTACTTTTCAAAGCTGTGCGATAAAACTAAGTTGTAATTATGTGAGAAGAAAATTCATTGCGCTCACCAAAGAAGTAGGGCATTTGCTTTGATCGGTCGAAGGAATACGGCGTTGCCTGGACAACGGAGCGATTGATGATTTTATTTCCTTTGTTGGAGTTGAAAAGAGCTTGTGTGCGGTCTGAGGAGGTCCTGCACGTGCTTTGAAGAGCTCACTCATATTTATACTCATGCCAAACATCCCACCACCCTCTCATCAAATTCTTATCTTTTATGCAGCAAATTGTAACATAAAAATGATGGAGTCCATTCACATCGACCCGGAAGTCCCATGAATTGTCATGTGAGACCGTAGTGGAAAGTTACGCTTATTTTTCATCCCTTCTCCATTTACCTAGGGCTATTCGTCGCCGCCTCGGGCGGCTGATCTTCAAAGGAGTATCTCCCCCACGATTGATGGAAATCTTTTTTACGAGAAAATCAGAAAAAATCAATTTTTTAAAGATTTAGTGTTCGATGACTCCAGAGGGCAACCACGCGCAAATGACCCAAACCTGGCAACTGGTAGCATCAAGATATATCATACTCCTCCAAGCCTTAGGTAACCGTTTGCATCACCCCTTGCAGTTAGTGTCATAAGTAATCTGTTGTGCCTTATTAAGACTTAGAGATTTAATCTGTCCTCATGATATCATTCGGGTGCTATTGACCTGACTGGCTTTAATAATATGCTTTCTCAACTTATAGTTCTTCTTTTCGGTCAAAAGAAACATTTCAAGGGTAAAGAACAAATACACCAGAATCCACTCCTTTCAACTAATCTCGCGAGAGTCGTAACGTGCTATATCTGCGAGGGCATATGTCAGATGAAGTAGAGGCCATAGGCATCTGATGCATCGTTTTCTTCAATGATATACATGCTCAAGCAAATAATAATTAGAAGTCTCTGATTTGATTCGATGATGCCCGTACCCTGCTGAAAATAAACTCAAGGCTTCCACATAAACCCAAAAATACATGTCGCAGTTTCCGTGAAAATCAATGTATAACTAGATAATTTTCTTTGGAATCCCTCAGCGAATCTTCTAAAATTTTTGGTATGGGTTTTCTATCTATAAACTGATGCCATTTGGCCATATCAGGCAAGAGTAGATTGGTTTGATGCCGGAAAGCTCATCTAATTAATCTGCTTCGCCCGTAAGACTACTATGCCACCAAATCCAAAACTGCTCGTAATGCTCGCCACATTATCGTACATTACTCGTAAATGCACGATTGTCATTGTTTAATAGTCGGCATACACTCACACAATGTTTTATATGAATATTATCAAAGCGAGAAGTTCCCATTGATTCCATTTCTCAAAATTCATTTTCAGTGAGGATTATTAATCATCAATATTTATTTATTTACTGATTTAGTCCCAAAACAGCATCACGCCAATTACAAGATAAATAACAAAGAAAAACAAGTGACAATAATGAAAATTGAACGCATAAAACCAAGTCAACAAATAAATTAACAAATTAACAAAGAAATAAAAGCACCACATAAAAGACATTCAGTTTACATACATGAGAGAGACGAAATGATTAGTGAAGGATAAGGAGGTCTGAAGAAAATGAGGAGGAAGTAAGAGCACGGCAAGGATGGACGGAATTGAGTGTTCGGGACGGGTCGAAGTCAGGGAGGCGTTTGATCATTGCATTACAGGCTGATGGAAGTATCCCGCGGAAGTACGCAATTAGGGGAAGGGAATTCGAACTGGGTAGGGCTAGGAAAAAGGGTAAGAGTGGGGTGCACATTATCATATGTGCTTTTCAATGTATATGTGAAGGAAATGGTTAAACAGACACGAGAAAAACTGGAGATTCGAAGGAAAGTCGGAGGGTAATTCTTAAAATCAGTTGGGTTTGCGGATGATCAAGCATTACAATGGCTTGCTAGTTAGCCGAGGGATTAAAAGTATTGCTGAGCGCATTGAAAAGTCGGTGTGATAGGTATGGGATGAGAATATAAACGGAACAAAGATTACGTCGATTGCGAGAAAGAGGGAGGCTACGTTTACGTTAAAATGGGAGTTCATAAACAAGAGCAGATGGGGTAGTTTACTAATCCAGGAAGTATTTTGGACCAAACTGATAAAGCAGCAGGGACATAAGAAGAAGAATTGCATGAGATAAATAAGCTTTCACGAGAAGAAGGATTTTACGACAGGGTCTTTGAGTAAGGATGCTACGTGTAAGAAAAGGCTGGTTAAAACTTTGACATGGGGCGTGATTTTGCACAACATGGAAATATGGTCGTTGAGGCAAGAAGATAGACTTTTGAAATGTGTGTGCGGAGAATGGAAAAGCCGAATAGAACGAAAGGGAAGCAAACGAGGCTAGGTCAGTGCTAGGGGAAGTGCTAGGCATGGCCAGGGAAAAGAGGGGATTGTTGGTAGAAATCTAAAGGAGGCAGGAGAAATGGATGAAGAGAATTTTAATCGGCAATCGAATGTTGAAGACGGTGATAAAGGGGAGAATGTTAAGCAAGCGAGGAGGAGTAGAAAAACGATACGCATGCAGGACGAAACGAAGAAAGTATCATGCGGAATTGAAGAGATCTAATGTAGTATCGGATGTCAGGTTGTGTTTTGTTAAGAGAAGCAATGATATAATCGTTTAAACGATATTGTTTTGAATTTTGAAGACACAAAAATTATATCTTGCTATCGTTCATTTGATAAGTTACGCACTTAAGAGGAAGGCGGAAAGATTTCATTTCTTTGAAAACATGGCTGAAAGGGACAGGTGGTGATATTGAAGTGAACTTACATTAATCCGTCAAACTCTGAATCACTCGCCGATGATTGAGTGTTGAGACCCAATGAGTGTTTTATTTTTAGCGGCAACTCCACAGATTCACTCAGATATGATGAAGCGGCTTAAGACTTTATCCAAAAAACATGTTCTTCCACTTTAAAAGTTTTGTGAGTGTCTCAACGTCCTTCACTCTGAAGTGAGCATCTCCATATCATACAAATGAAAAATTAGGGCTCGTCGATTTTTCCTAAGCTTTCGTGTTGTGTTTGTTTTCCTTAACACCCAACTTTTGTAAACCCTCCTCGCCAGTTTTATGTTCGACGGCCCCCGGGCCAAACGTTTAAGTTCTAAGTTAAGGCCCACCGTCAACTCAGATTCACTAGAAGCCATATAGTATATGATCGTTCCAAGGTCCAGTGTACGGCCTCAACCGAGTTTATTAAAGGCCAATACGAGTTTCGAATTAGCCTTGCTGGATTTTCAATTGCAAAATTCCTCGGAGGGCTTCACATTGATTACCTTAATGGTTTTTTTTTAAAGGGTATGCACTCGTAAATTGACTCATCGCTTTGGGAAACTTCCCATACCCTAATGGCTTTGATCTAATAACTTCGGAAGTTACTCTATACTCAATGTTACAATATTTTTGTAAATAATCGATGCAAACACTTTATTAAAACTTAAAAGAACTTTTGCTGCCACCAAGAAAAATATTGTGTCCTTTCACTAGTTTAGTTTCATGGTTTCAGTACTGGCACTAAACTAAAAGAAAAATCTCGGGTTATAATGCACATTCTATTGAAATGCTCTTAATCCTCGCGTCCGTTATACTCTTATTTGTTCAGGTTATCATGACTCGTACACTGTTTAATATTTTTAATTTAATGAAAATAGGAGAGGATATGTGTCAATCCGTAGGTTCCCCATGTGAGCCTTATCCACTAATGTTAAAATGTTCACTCAGAATGTGTACCGGTGAACTTGTTCTGTTGGCAAGTAATTGTCAACGGAACAAGTGATGACCTGCTTCGTGAGTTGTTTGAGATTGAACTACGGAGGGCATAAAAGAAATGGTCCAAATTATCGTTCGAAATGGATGGCATTTTGTTTTTATAACATATCCAACTCCCAGTTATAAATTTAGATTGTATATCGAGACGTTTAACGGAACCTCATGGCGTAATGTGTAAATAAAGCTGGGGTAAATATTTGAAAATGATCGTTTGACCTCGAAGCCAGGCATTTACTTAAATAATGATAAACCTGGAATCGCGATTGAGGATTTTTTTAAAAAACTGTATTTTGAAAAATATTTTATCTAAATATAACGAAATTGAATAAAACTGTCCCATCCAGTGAATTTTAAGGAAATTTAATACAGCTAATTTTACACTAAAATTAAACTGCAAAAACAGGAAATTAGTAAATTCTAGTAGGAATGTACGGCTCAAATGCTAGTAGTATCGACGAATTGATTCCTAATTTTTCAAATTAAATTTTCTCAAGTCAGTGACTATTTGAAGAGTTATTTCATATCAAGAATTTAAGGCGTAAAGGAAAACCTTTAAGGTGAAGATGGCCGATTAATCATATCATCACTGCCTCATCAGAGTCACTTTGACGTTATCCAGATTTCCAAAATGGTTGCCTCTCAGACTTTTTTTATATTCTTAGGAACTAAAGGAAGTTCATCGTGCCCATCTGGCGGCTGAGGCGAGATCCAAGAGATCACGCGAGATTGTCACACGTGCTGATCTTTTGACAGCAACTTGGGGAACATTTCTCATGGCTAAATCCTCAGTAAGAATGCTATGCACATTGGTTTTCAGAATTTTACATTCTTACGATATCATCCTGACCCTCGGGTGTCGATCGGAACTGAACATGTCTCTCACGTTTCGTACATTTCCCCGCAATGTGTCGTTAACAGACGTCCAGTGCGTTCCACGTCGTCAACCACCTGTCTATCCTCACGAAAGAAACATTTTATGCCAGCGGGAAGCCGTTGTTGGAGAAATCACTTGACCATGGACATTGCCTCAGAACCCGATTTTTCGACCTTAATTCGAAATTTTATAGCATATATTATTTCCAGTTTCCATCGTGAATTTGTGGCGCGACCCTCGAACAGGGTTATAATCTATCAGTTAACCGCACACTGTAACAGACCACAGACGACTGACGGGGTGGATCGCGCACCACCTTTCCAGTCACTAATTGCACCACCCCAGCCGTTCGCGTCGGCTGGAAAAAATAATTCTGCATGTTCTTTCGGTTGACCCCATATATAACGCACTCCGTTCGGTGGAGACCAATGTTTATCAATGTAATTTCTCTCATTAGTTAAGTAAAAATATGTAAATTTTAACCTCAGGTTTTGACATGCACAATCAAGAAAGTCAAATTTGTGAGCAGCTTAACAAGGTATTTTAGGGTTGATCTGGGTTGTAAGGAGAGAGAGAGAGAGGTTGTGAGGATGGTCTGTTGAGAGTTGCTTGGTGGTAATTTTAGCAGTGAAATAGGTTCTTCTCCCCAAGGCAAAGCCACCTTATGTTCCCTGGGTTGAAACGAAAATTTATCCAAAAATGGCCATTTTTCACAAAGAAAAATTCTGCTCTTGGCATCTCTTCCCGCCTTCTTCTCCACCCATCTGCACTTTCCCAACACAATCAAATTTCATCAGATTTACTTGCTGTTCATGCTGCTGTGCTTTAAAATAAAAAAATATCTGAGGATTCCCTCATTTTATTCGATATTATTGTTATATGTATTCTAATACTTGAGGTAGTTTATGGGTATGATGGGCATCTCCCAAAACGCAGGATATACAGCAATTTATTTTATAATTGTGTGTTTTAACAAAAGATAACCAGGCATTTGATTATACAATAAACTCCCTTCTTCCATCCTGCTTATTCTTTTCCTCCCTTCATTCCATCTAACTTGCCCATCCATTTCCTTCCCCATGACTGCTTGCCTAATGCTCTCCCTTCCATCACAGTCTTCAAAAAACTATCATAAATCAAATGTTCTATGGCTATCTTTAATACCACCTTTGGATTTCTCCAAACAGTTCCCTATCTCCTCTCACATGCTTAGCACTTTCTCATTTTTTTCTTTTCGAATCATTTTACCTTTTCCATCCTCCTCACCCAAACTTCAAGTTACAAATTTATGCCAGTCATCTTGCTTCAAAAACCATGATTCTACACAGTACAATAATTCCTGCTTTATTTCAATCTTTCAATCAGTCTTGACTTATCAAATTTGGTCAAAATCCTTCTCATCGATTCCCTGCTCCATATAAAAACTTCTCAACCAAACATGCTCACTCTTCTTCTGATGTCTACAAGTGCATGTTGATGGTCAGACCCCCCCTCTCCTCACCGAGCCTGTGAGGTGTGAGCGTGCTGTGACATACATACAGTCACATCAGGAAAACATTGGTTAAGATTTTTTTAATACAAATCCTCTAATACTTGGACTGGTTTTGGTCTAGAACCCTTCCAAGATAGACAAACTGTTCCATTTGCTTTAGTTCAATACCTTCTATTTTGAAGCTTAACTTAGGATTCTTCTTTCTCAAAAACCTACTAACCTTTATTACCCAACATTGATTCTCATCCCAAACTTATCACACAAATTTAATATACTCAGTAATTATTGCAACCCCTTTGCTGACTGGCTTAATAAAGCTAGATCATCCAAAAATCCTATCGATTTCATGAAGTAATTTGATAATGGATGCCTCTGCCTCACCCCTCTTCCTAGCAATGCCCATCCTGACTCTCCATTTACCACTCTTACCAGAGCAGTATGAAAAATGTACAGGTTGTGAATCCTATCCCTCTATACTCATATTTTCTACATTGCATTCATTAATTCTACCCAATTCACCCTATCAAATGCCATCTTAAAACCTATGAAACAAATAAATAATTTCTAGAATGTTCCACTAGATTACTGACCTCATCACTGCTATGAAATTACATGTACCTCTCCCATTTCTTAACCCAAGCTGATTATCCTCTAAATAATAATTGGCCCTCCTCTCTGTCCTCTTATTGATGATCCTAAGTACCACGTTAGGTCCATGGATAATAAAACTTATTGTTCTATAGCCCTCACATATGGTTACCTTTCCCTTTTTTGAAACAGGAACTATCACTGATCTGATGAAATCCTCTGGCCAAATTTCTCCCTCATTATTGCTATGCATTAGTCCATAAAAACTCTACCTCTCGTATTTTCTTAAACCTTTAAGTACGAACTTCTTCGGGAATACAGTCAACCCCAGCGGCATTATTTGTCTTTGGTCATGATGGAAGTTTTTCTCAATGCAGCAACCGGGTCAAATATATCCAAATGAAACAAAATTAGAAATAAGGACCATTGTCATTCTAATCAGAAACATAAGTGTCATAGACAGATTCTTCAACAGTCTAAACACTAATCATTGACAAAAGTACAAGTTTGCCATTTCAGCCCAAGTGCTTGAGTTAAAAGAAAGTTTTTCGATCGCTTGAATAGGTTTCGAATTCATTAGAGAGCAGAACAAGTTTTGAAATAATAAGGTACCATTCCCACTAAAGTTAGCTATTGGCATTAACATTTATATATGGAATAGACTTCTACAGGTGACTGTAGACATATGAGGCAATATTTTGTCACATGGGACATCCTTACTCTTCACTGAGTAGAAAGTTATGCATTATCCTTAGGGCACATTAAGGAATCATGTTAGTCCTTTGTGGGGGTCCTTCCGGTAGATTTATAAAATTTTGAAACCTCTGCATCCGTCTTAATTCATAACAACTATTTCTGCCAATGGGCTGCTTTATAAATAAGAATATCCTTAGGGTTCTAATATATGTCACATTATTTAAATTCTTTCTCACAGACTCAGCATTGAATGATGCATTTGCCTGATATAAACTCACCATATTCCCCCAAACAGGATTTAAAATTCATGAGTTGGTTAAAGAAATGAAATTATTAACCAGACAATTATTGGTGCTATGATGCCAGGGGTTTCATGAAGTTATCATTTTCAATAAAAATCTTTATCTATATTGACTTTCCAGAAGGAGGTAGTTTGCCTTCCTGGGAAAGCAAATAGTGTCTTAATCCAAAATATCATTTCCCACAATGATCCAGGTAAACACTTGACTCTCAGATAAGATAAGCTGAATGCCACATGGGCTTAGAATTTTCGTCATTCCTGACCAATTTTCTTCTGTCAGACCAGGATCCAAGGTGATCAACCTTTTCCCCTACTCCACTCCTTGGAAACTTTTCAGGTTGAGTAAATTGACAAAGTGAGCAGCGGCCGTCATAATGATAACTCAAAAGATATGATGCATGAATGTGATTTGGTCAGTTTCTACAGAAAATTATTGACGAAAGTAATTTCAATAGGCATCCTGCTTCAAAGTCCACCATCTTCAATGAGTCGGCATAAGCTTTCAATTGTCACCTGGCTTACCCGGGAGATATGATGCTCAAACACTCACCGAACTTTGGTCAATTATATGTAGAAATATTTCCAACCCTGGATTTTAAATATTTAAATGAAGAATAAAGGGAGCTTCTTAGCAAAATAACTCAAAATTTGCCATGGATTTAATTAGGAAAAAAATAAAAAATACAGACAAGGTATGTGATCATTTACCAATTTGTCACCATTCATACCAAAGATTTTTGCAAGTTGGATATATTTTCAACTGTTGACTGACTGTCATATAGATTTAAACATGACACAATTACACATATGATATTTTAGTGGGAATAATGGTAATGCAAAAGACACAGCAATCAACCTGAAGGTCAGTTTAATAGGCGAGGGCAGAGCTCATCTAATACCAAGCATAACAGTACATCAAATTCACTCATCAGAGCAAGTTTCTTTCACTCTACCAGAATTGGTGTCCCACAATGATCTGGTAGCCAAAATATCACACAGCTTGGGTGAAGCTGAGTGTGCCTGGAGGTGTCGCGTGGAATAGAACCCGAGCTTTCCTTTCAGTAGCCCAGTGGACTCACTGGACCACCATTGCCCCATAATGTATAAACTGAATCCTTTTAAGAAAACTTCAAAAACTTGAAAACATGAGGAATGCCTGTGCATAATATGAATGTAGAAAGGAAACAGGAAGGGGCTCAATATTCTCTTATTATTAATTATCCCTCATGTGAAACTGGCATTAAATTATCATGGGCCAAAATGATACAAGAAATATTTTTGCAGTGAAATGTTTGCAGGTTTTCCACCAGGCCAGGGCATCAGCTGGTGATATTTCAATAACTAACTCTGTCAATGTTGATGATGTGTCCTTTGGATGATGATGTATTTAGTAATGACAACATTGAAAGTAATTACAACAACATCAGCAATCCAGTGCAAAATACACAAAGACATCCACAATTGTGAGCCATAAAAACACCTAATTTGAAAAGAAATTAGTTATTCGGATACATTCACTCTAGTTAGATTCCCCATCATTATTTGGTACTTCATCTGTGGGAGCAACACATTACCATAAAAGACATCACTTTGGGATATTGACTGATTACCATTTTACTAGAACAATGTGTTTATCAACCCATACACAACTACATCAGCAACTCAATGAATGACAAATTACAGTTTCTCAACCATGTTTGAAGATTCTGACATTTTTTGCTTCTCTGCCTCAACTATTTAACATTCTAGACATAAAATAAAACTCATTGTGTAATTCTTTGAATGAAGCAAGTTAAACTTTAGGTATTTTCCTGTCTCATTCAAAGAGTCTATAATCTATCACTGCACATATATATGTATATATGTGTATAATCTATCTTGCTTTTTAAAGGATTAGCCAACACAGGCATAGAGATAATCATCTAAATCATAGATAAACATTTGAGCAGGAAAATATAAGTAGCCAGTTCAAAATGGTTTCCTCACACTTTTCAAACTCATCTTTGAAAGTGAATGATGTTGAATTATTTTTGTTGCATCCTCTCAAACTGATAAAGTGATTACTCAGATAAAGTTTTCTTTGGTGAACTGTCCATTATGCAGAGCCCTTATTTCAATAGAAGCTACATTGACTATAACAGTTAATAGAAACTATGACAGTTATCTATGGAATTCCATAAAAATTATTATTTCCAATTTGTCTTGGGGATCCACATGAAATGGTATTCTTGGAGTCATTCCAAGGTCAATGCATTTGAGAACGCATCAACATGCACAATGAAATTGAAAATTGGCATTGCTTAGTAAGGGTTGAAAACACTTGAACTATTTTGCCATGGCACTTTTAAGGAGGAAATTATTTCTTGAATATTACTACTTTTTGTTATAACATTTAAAGCTCCAGCAGAAAATAATGAATAAAGTTAACAATTTTGGCAAATCAGTATCATCTCTCATCATCATAATATGCTATCAATCCAAGGATTAGTTTGTAGCAGCTCTCCAGACTACACTACTTCTTCCCAATCTATTTATCCCTGCATTACTTCTTCAATATACTTATCCTTTCTCTGTACATTACCATTTATATTTTCCTTGATCTCATTAATTGAAACTATTTATCCTAAATGCAAGGTTTGTCTAATAAGTATCAGCAACAATTTTTTCCTGATATGTGGATGAAGTGCTGAATTCAGACTGTCAGTTGAGTGTGGGTATATTCGCAGATTATCTTGCCATTGATAAGATGACAGGGCACACCATTATTGCTGAAAATTTGGCAATGCAAAAAATACTCCAAACTCGTCCTGAAGGTCTTGACGGATGACCAAAAGCAGAATCGAGTGTCTGCTTACAAAGACCTTCTGCAACGACATCGTGACCATTCCCCAACCTCCTTACAGTCCCATTTGTTACCAGCCATCTATTACCTATTCCCAAAAATGGAAAATAGTTGCTTTTATTACAAATTTCGATAATATCACTGTTTTGGGTCAGTAGTAAGCAAAAGTATTTCTATATTTTGATGAACATATCTGGACTCTTCATTTCCCTTTCTGTACCTGTACAGTTTAAAACATGTAAAGGTTCCATACACGTCATATATCTCCCCTGCCAACTCCTCTCATTCACCAAGTTAAATGACTGCACTTCGTTGAATGCATTCTCAAAATTCATGAAGCATACAAATGTATCCTGGTTATACTCTTTACACAAGTTCCCTCATAATTGCCATACCCATGCTCTTTTGAAACCCAAACTGATTTTCTCCGATCTCTTCTGCGATCGATGGCTTCCCAGCCCTTTCTCTATTTATCGTTTCTATTGTTTCATTCAATGCTTTCTTCATTCCATGTATATGATATTGAAATTCTTTGACCATTCCCATCCTCTTATCCTTACACAAGAATTTTACCAATTACCACCAGTTACGTTTTAGCCCCCACTATAGTGCCCTTAATTTTATTTTCCTATACTCATTCCCCCTCATTCTCTTAACATAAATACTTAACTTCACAGCAACTTTACTCATCTGAATTTGATTCCAGGATAGGGTCATAATCATCCTGCTATCCCTAAATAAATGCCTAGCCATAATATAATCTGATATCTCCAGGCCTTATCAATGTGCAAGTAAGTCTACTGAAGTTTTCAAACCAAGTAATAGCTTTGTTTAACTTTTTCTCTAGGAAAACTCCATAGTTTCCTACCCATAATCATCACTTTTTTCTAAAATACCTACCTCACCACTGGCCTACTGTTCACCTACTAATTCATTCCAATGTCACCAACAAGTATTTTCTTCTAAGTACATTCACAATCATGTCTTCTAACTGATCATTACACTTTCTACTGCTTTTTCACCATGACAGTTTCAACCATGTACACCTCAGGATATGGAAGATTCAGGAGGAATCAATCATGCTGGAGAACAAGAGGCAAGGGCATTCAGCACCTGGCTTGTTACCCATGACATTCCAAGAAGCTAACTTCATACCAATACATGGCCAAAGTGGTGGCTAAATTGTCTCATTCCTTTGATTGCAATTTTTAAAAATTCATTCAATTCAATACATGAAGTCTATTATCTTGGGAGAAAATGTGGAATCTGGCTGGATTGCGAGAGGTGCACTTTATGAAATAGACACTTTATACTATTAGCACAAAAAAACTATAGGGATTGAGTAATTTTCCACTAAAATACAGTATTTCTAATTAATTGGGGAAAAATACCTTGCGGCCAACAAAGAATTTCATACTGCTACATGGCAAAATATCAGTAGGGAAGGTTTTTCTTCTACTGAAGTTATTAAATTACAAAAAAAATAAATTCTCAGTATGCAGCCTTAACTGTTAGGGTTTATCTCCGAGACAATTTCCTCTATAGTGCTCAAACTTATACCATTTGAATATGATAAAAATTAAGTTTTTTAAACATTAATGACAATTTTGACATATGATTTAATATTTGTGATATAAAATTATTTATAAAAATGCAGTTTTTGATATCATTGGATCTGTTTGAACATCAGCGTGAAAATTAAAAAAATATGTATAAATGTCTCTACTACAACACAAAAATTTCTTGCTCAATACATAAAAACTTCCTGAGATAAAAATTATTTATCAAATGTATGATTTTGCCAAAACCATAGTTATTTAGGTCTAAGAGATCACTAAACAAATTTGAGTCTAAGAGTTTCTTGCCCATTAGGTATTTTTTAATTTTACTGCTTTTCATCATGAATTACTGATTTCAAAACCATTTTAAAATGTTTATCTCAGAAATAATACAAAATATAGAGCAAAATATAAAGGTTTTATTATTAGCAACAGTAATGACTTGAGGCAGCACACTGCTGTTCCATACATGATAATGTACCATGACAAAATGTTTAAAAATTGTTCATCAAGAAGTGCATTAACATTGTAACAATTCAATATATTAAAGAACTAGCAATAGGCCAAAACAAATACATTTAATGTAATAATTAAGAACTTTAAAGTTTCTTTTATTAAGGCATAAGCAAGAACAGAGATTTCAATGCATTATCACAGCATTTATAAGACTTTTACCACTCTTTAAAAGACTTGAGAGACATGCACCATTGATGTAAGAATTTCTTACACTGGACCTTACAAAATGTCAACACTGCTATTACCTCTTGAGTTAACATTTCAATTTGACATTGCATGAGGTTAAATTCAAATAAAAATTTAATACATTACATAAAAGTTTGGAAGACAATTGCCTCAATTGATGACGTTTTAATTTGAGAAAAGACAATATTCTCTGAGCTAGGAAATAGCCCATAGAAGAGTGATCATAGAAATAACACAAAACTAGCAACTCTTTAGTATAGATAACAAATTTAAGTTTCAATTCCACATCTGAACATAGGTAAAGTTGGAAAGCTAACGTTTGATGGCAAAGATGAAGTCTTTCCATTTATTTCCATGAAAATTAATAAATGGACTTATTATATTTAACTGGTATTCTATGAAAATAACAAAACTAACGATAAGGCTAAAAAGTTGCTACAAGTATTTCCTAAAATATTGCATTTTGCTTATTTATTCCCATAAAACTTATCAAAATATTACTTCATTCATTTAGTGCCGACCTATAATTCAAAATAAATCAAGATACATATGTCCGAGAAACATATTTAAGATTTTCTATATCAGTTGGCCTGAATGTCCCTTTCTCGGTAATGATACCTGTAATTAACTCAGCTGGAGTAACATCAAAAGCAGGATTCCAACATGATATTCCTGAAAAGGTAAATAAATATATTAGGAAAAGTCTGAAAAAAATACAAAAAAATTCATTATTAATTCTTGGATGGTCAGTCAAGCAAAGGGTATCTGGTGAAGAGGTGCAATAAATTCTCAAGAATAAGTTAAGAATTATTTTCCTTTTTTAGGTCAAGGAAAGAATGAATTTGACTTTCAGTAAATTCACAATATAAGGTGACATTTTTTAACATGGTCATTTAAAAAGCTCATAGGCTCTGGCTTGAAAATGGATTACTTTCAACAAACACTGCAACATTACTTCATTAAAATCTATTAATTATTTATGTTTTAGGAATATGAAAGAGATAGTACACCCAAAATACATTGTCTCTCATTACTTCTTTACATTAATAATTATTGTGGCCCATATTGATTGCCTGTAACAATATTAAAACTTCTTTAATGGGGTGAGTTTCGGACTAGATAATTCAACCTTCTATCTAACCCATGCAATGAGACAGTGCATGATAGGTGATGTTAGCACTACCACCAATATCAGAAGAATATATACCCATAGAAAACCAAGTGGATTTTATACACGAAATATTGGTGAGGCAAATAAATTATACAACACTACATATTTTGACTTTTAGATAAATTAATTCCAGCTATACTCTACACGCCATGAGTTTAGAGTGATAGCACTGAACTTTTTGCAATTATTATCATATCATAATATCATTATTTTCACGAAAACACATCTCTCTTCTTTCTCTTTAAAACCTTCATAGTTCATAATTCAAGGGAATTATGTATTAGAAATTTTGGAATCTAGAATCTTTCTAATCTCTCAATAGAGAAATGCCATAATGCAATCACAAATATCTTCAGTATTACTCAAAAACTTAAGGTGCATAAGGAAAAATAGCAGTTACAGAGAATGGGTCAACAAAGAATATATTTATATTTTATTATCTGTAACCTAAAACCAAAACAAAGCATGAAAGTAAAATAATTTAGGAGATTAGACTAAAATAGCAGAACAAGTGGATCTTTTTATTTAAATTTACTAACACTGGGCTGAATTGATTTAACACCTGGCAAGATAATTACACTACACAAGGCAATGAAAAAGAAACACATGATAGAATTTAAAAACATCTGATGACTTTTGGCTTGATTATATGGAATTCTTTCATGACAGAAATTGAAACTGAAATACAGGTATACAGCAATCTCACTTTCACTTTTTAATTTATAGTGTTTTATTATCATAATTATTCAATGGGGTGCTGCTTTGAGGCTGAGAGTGGAGAGGCAACATAACATTGAAAGCATCAACTCTGCATTTTTAAAGAGATTTATATTACTTGCAGGATTACCCATCATACTTGAATTGTAACAGTGGAAAGTTTGACAAGAGGCATCTGTTGATGACTTGACAAGCATCGACTTTTTAAATTCCCCTCCAGATTACAAATTAAAAGGACCTGAATTTTCCTTACCAGGAGCAGCTATACGGAAATCTCCAATATGAGTCATTTCATGATCAGGCCTCTCTTCAATTACTATGTGGTCTCCACTGGGTATTTTAAAATCAATGGATGTCAGAGGAGCAGCAACATAAAATGGTACTCCATGATGCTTGGCTACAACAGCAATCTATATTACATGGAAATTAGATAAATGTTATCAGTAAGTTTACCACTGCAACAGGCTTGTAAAATTATTACATTAATTGTTGATGCACCAATGATATTCAAAATATTTTCAGGAAAGTAAGGTGGTGGGGAGGGAATCAATAATGAAAGGCCTTTATGGACATCCATTACCTTAGTAAAACCAATTTAGGTAGACAAGCTGACCAACAAATTTAAAGTGATAATAAGAATATATATTTTCAACAACAAAGCATTCTCTAAATTAACTCTTAAACCCTTTCAAATTACATTATTTCATCAGTGAAGTGGCTAACAATTTCAAGACTCTCCCTTCTTGAAAGTGAGAATGTTAGAGAACTATTTGACTATAAACAAAAAGTTGCATTGAACTGATTTTGAGTAAAATGTGAAGAGATATTGTGAATGCATACATACTGAATGGTTTTATCCTAAGTTTTGTTCATTTTGTCATTTACCTTTAGCAAGAAAGAGTAATATTATCCATTTCTGAAAAATTTGGCTGGGGTAAAAATTTGTGGAAACACAAAACCTTAATAGTAAAACAAAGATTTGCCCATGAAAATTAAATTTGAATATTTAACAGGAGAAATATAATAAATGATTCGTAAATGAATTCCAAATTATTTTTTAACCGGCTGTAACTAAAGCATATGACATCCAGACATTGCAATGTTTTTCATTAGATGATGTAACTCTTTTAGTTATCCTCATCACATCTTCAAGCAATTACAATTGCCAATTATAACAAGTCAGCATCTTGGTATGGTCTCAAACCAATTGGTGATTACTCAACAGTGAAAAGATACTCATTTCAGTGACTTCATGTCCACTTTGAAGTTAGTGACTTACAAGCTGAAATACTCTCATCTGACTAGCTATTATTGAGCCACTATAACTGGGATGTATAGCCATTTATTTTGATGCTCTAAATTTTTATTGTAAGGATATATCAGGGATATTTCATTTCCTGACAGCTGAGAGATGTTTTGGCCCAGTGATGATGAAATTTCCATGATTTTGCAATGGATAAACATTATTATACATGTAGCTGCTACTGTTATAATGATATAATTCAACTTTCTTCATATTAAGAATAACATCAAAATAATTTGATTATTTCTGTCTGATCCAAGTATTTTTCTTAAATCATGATCAGAGAGACATTAAAGTTTTGAAGACTTACTTTTGAAAAAGCTTGTCCATGGATTGCTCATATACTGGCTTTATCACAGCTGCTCCACTAAACATTTTATGATCATGTTCAGTGTTGGATGAGATGCATTATTTGGTTGCATCTTGCAGAACAATTTAGCTCCATTATGATGGCCAATTGTTAAAAAACATGGTTGTAAAAAAATTCCTATTTCACAAAGGTCCAATGGAGGAGGAAGAAGTTGTAGATGGCTATTGTGTGATAGTTTATACGAATTGGGAGGTAAGAAGATGAAGGTGAAATATAAGGCAACGTGATGATCAGCACAGGCTATTGGACAAATCTTTGAGGGCATATAGAGTACCACCTTACCCAGAGGATCTTAAATATCCTATCCACATTTTTAGCTTTTACAGGCAATGCTCCTGAAACTATACTTAAAATTATAATAGCTACAATCATTTTCCGTGACATTTTGAAAAAATTGAATGAACAATTGAGTCTAGACTTCTTTTTAACTCCTTTCACTTAAATTATGTATGCATGATATTTGTTTTTATTTTCATATATTTAATTTACCAGTTACTATTCTGTTGCCTTTTATTAGATCTCCCTCAAAATAAGGGTGTGTGAAGTAGGATCAAGGGTAATGAGAGATACACAGAAGGGCAGCAATTAATGGAGCAACTGATAGGAGAACAATGAGCATGTACATGTAACTTCAAGGTCATATGTCAATCATAAATATTAACATTTCATTTTAAGTGAAACAGCTTATAAATTTACTGTATTATACCTTAGCTGGAAAATAACTTATAATTTTGCATTCCAGGCCATGCCAAACCAATTTCCAAGGCCTAAACCTCATTAGATGCTAGATTAAAACATAATTAGTCATTATGAAGTTACATAAAAATTAAACATCTCAAGTTTTTTTTTAATTATGAAGATAGATTTCTCAATAAATAAATGAGACAAAGGAAATATTTCACAAAATGGATAAAATCCATGCAAATTGGAGCAGCTAACTTTATCTAACATTGCTTTAACTGTTTACTTTCACATAAACAATTTTTGGCTTCACTTATTGAAAACACTATGCTGAGTATATCTATCATACCAAATTTACATAATTTTATAAAATACATTCATAGATCATGCTAGAAGTAGAAATTTGACTAGACTAAAAGTCGCTGAAAGTGGTTCTAGTTTAGTTGTAAATTATAATTAGAACATAAATATGCATGAAAAGGGTGCAAAGGGACCAATATATATTCACTTGTTCAACTTCTGTATTTGAGAAGCACACATTAAAAACCATTTTTCAAAAGTGCAGGAGTTAAGGAAATTTTATACTTCTTGTCACCCTGAGTGCAAAGCTTTAAAGGTGATGCATAATATGTTGAAACAAGAGAATCTAAAATTAGCACTATACTACAGTACTTTAAAGAGTAAGACATACACCTAGTGGGCTAAATAGGGAACTAATACAGAATGTATCACATGGATTAATTGCTTTCCCCAATCAATAGATGAAAGTGAGATTCCTGTGGGCAGAAGAAAGACAATAGTGCATAATATCAGTTCACTAAAGTACTCCCCAAGCAAACATAGATGGCTAGGGTATGGATAACTTGACATGCATCTTGTACAAGATAATAAAACACCAACTTGGAGACTATGTTTTTATATATCTGGAAAAGAAAAAAAATTAAGAACAATGTTTTCAGCGCAAACTTTTCAAGTACAAGTCAACTATCCAAACACTGTTAACATTTATCAGAAATGTTGGAGAGTTAGAATTGACTTACTTTAAGTTCAACTTAACAGGGAAAAAAATGGGCAGCAAAGTTTCTCACAGAAAACTTGAGGAAAAAAAAGGAAACATTAAAATGTGTGAGGGGAAAAATAATTGGATCACACAATAAAAGTCTGCAGACCAGAAGCTACTTTTAATGCCAAAATAATGAACCCGATATTTAAATTTTTGAGTGAGTGAGAGGTCAAGAAGTTACTGTCGCAGCATCCCCCATAGTTCCTTTGAATAAGACATTCATGAATAAAAAAGGTCAGTATAGAATTCATTTTTGATAGTAAAAATATAGCATTTATTGGGGCAAGATTGATATTAGATAATCCCTTCTTTCCAACCTAGACCTTATCTTCTCTACTTTTACAGTCAATATTTTAGTCACTGGCAATATCATCCAAGTAGTGCTACACACTGTGTATGTGCAGATAAACATGTATTTCTGAGGAGGTGTTCATGAAGGATAACTATCCATAAATGAAGAAATGTAGAAGTTAACTTGATAGCAAGCATTGCAGATTTTAGAACTTCAACTACTTTTTGAAATAAATACAGCCAAACCTCAAACTTAAGTTTTTACAAGGACCAGTAAAAAAAACATAAATGAGGCAGGTGGAAATATTTTTAGTTCACATAATTTGCATTAATATTTATATCCACATAATTTATTATTCATAACTTTAATTTTTTAGTACCCAAGAACATAACCTGTAATGTATGTGTGACAGAAGTTTCACCACAGTATTACGTAATTGGCAGCTATGGCAAGTTGAAATGTGTTCGACCTAGCATACTGATGCCATGTGATTGTGCATTAACATTGCCAAGGAACCATTTAAGTTGAGGAACTGTTACATGGATATATTAAATCAATTTATATGGGTGTATTCTGATTGCATTCCTTTAAGGCGAACAGCAGTCCAGGCATCATAAAAATTACGTATAACCAAGGATTAATTGAATTTAGGGTCCATAAAATTATGTTTCACTTAACATTACCACGTGTTAAAAAGCTTAGAAAGTTATATGATAGGTCCAGCAGAAGATAATTTATGCTAAAAGATAGCTTTAAGGTTTAACTTGAAGTGCTGAATCACCTGATAGGTTCCAATTTTATTGGCAGTGTCACCATTAGCAGCTATTCTGTCAGCTCCCACAACTACAGCTGTGATATGCCTCTTTTTCATTAAAGCTGCCACCATGCTATCACACAAGAGTGTGGCCGGAATCCTCTCTTGAACCAATTCATATGCTGTCAAACGTGCACCTTGGTTGTAGGGCCTCGTCTCAGTACAGTAGACCTGGTCTGGGAATTGGATGTATGCAGGTTGGCCCCAACACCAATTGTTTGATGTTCAGTACTTGAAGAATGAGGAAATTAGTGGTCCCTCTAGGACACACCAAGCAAACTTAAAAGATAAAAAATTATGAAAACTTTTCATACTGAAAGCAACATTTGCCTTCACAGTTCCCCCGCTTCTTTTTTATGACTTTGAAGACTGGTTTCTGCATAAACATCTAAGGCATCACATTTGACAAAACTAATGATGAAGGTTTCATATGCTTCATAAGAAAAATTTCACATACAAAACTCAAAAAGGTACCTACAACACTACAGTTTGCAAAATTTTCAACTAAAAAATAATACGGTAGATCTTGCTGCAAATATAGGGGCAAAAAACTTGCACATTTGAAATAACATGCATGTCTGTCTATTGCATCCAAATATTTTCATTTCAAATCTAACTAAATACAGTAGATCAGAGGTCCGTGTTGTTGGTATTAATGAGAGTTAATATATTTTAAAAAGATCACTGAAACAGGAAAATGAAGTAGAAAATGCTTACTAAATTAGATAAGCCTATTTAATGCTTTAGCATGAATGCTTCTCTTTGCTTGCAAAAGAAAAAGGTATATCTTGTCCAATAATCATTGATCGTAGATTAAATCACTATGAAAATAAAATGCTTATTCTTTTAACCAATGATTGACTTTCAAACTAAAAACTTTCAAATCCTGCATGTTGTGCACAAAGTTTACAGGCAAAAATGAACTGACATATTTGTAAAGAATATACCCCTACTAATGACACACTGCTTCTCCTAATAATATTCATCATTTGTAAATAATTTTTCATGGGTTAAATTAGCTTAAAATTCAAAGCATCATTTTCAGAATAACTAAAACAACTGAGGTATAAATGCTTAGCTTGCAATCAACCACCTGCAATTACAAGTGACAGAGAAGCTGTGTAACCCTAATAAAAGAATAAAACTGATTAAAAGCCTAACAAGGGAAAAATAAGTAAATAAAATATGTATGGAACTTTCAGCGTCAGTATAATGCATGCATGAGCTCTCAGAATAGACATTTCTGAAGTAAGTTCCCAGTTGTTGCATATTGATTTACAAGAGAGACAAAAATTAGAAGAAACTTGCAAATTATCATATTGAATCTCAGGCACCAGTACGCTTCCTGTACTTCAAGAATGGCTGTGTTTATCAATCAAATACCATTTAAGTGGCACATTTGAGTGCAGCTAAACATTTCCAAAACCTAAACAGATCCTTAGATTTTTACACAAATTATTTCATCCTTCTCAGTTTCACTGAACTTTCCTAATTTCGAACCCGGGCCCTCTGGTCAGTAGTCCAACGCTCTGCCCCTTGACTACCACGACCCAACCCTCAATATACTAACCTAAAAACATGGGCAAATAGATTGGCCACCAACTACTTTAGCTCATGCACCAGAAACAATAGATTGACCAGTACTAAAAATATGCCAAAGTTAGGCTGAATGCTACGTGTTAAATTGTCACAGATAGTAAGTTTGCAGAATCACTAAATAAATATTTCAGTTTTTCTTTGGCCAATTTTAAAAGCATTTAATAGTATTCACACTGAATGCATATTGACATTAATTGAAAATGTAATTTCACGTCCAGTCTTTCATTTAGCCAATATTAACCCATAAGATGAGAATTGGCAAACAGCTCATATGTTCATTAGTCATTGTCAAGTCACCAATAAAAATTGATTCTTTCATTAACCCCTTTATTCACTTGTGATTTATTACCAGGCACATAATGCCATTTAGCATTTTGATCAAGTGCTAAGCATTTTATTCTTAAAACTTGAATTAAGGAAAATTGACAGGAACAGCAGCCAAGATTGTCAAAAAACTCCATGGAGAGACCATGGCTTTTGCATATTTAACTACCAATATATCAGTCTACCACCAATGTCAACACGCAACTCATTGAAGAGAGTCAGTTGTTACTGCATCAGCTTTTATTCCAGTTCTCCCTTTGGAGGTTTACTGTGCCACATTATTTAATTTCATCGCCAGTATTTCACCATGCATGATCTTCAAGTTCAAATGTGAACCAAAATGAAAAGTATTTACAGTCAATAGGATTTACACAATGAATTGGTTGATTGGTACTTCAAATCAAGATAAAATTCTCTCAGATGTTTGTCCAGGAGAATCTGCAAGGTAAAATAGAATGTTGGCACTTAAACTTGAATAGGCAGCTGCTGACCAAGATATCCCAGTCTCCTTTGACTAAATTTCGAATTCAATTCTGTTTCACTAAAAGAGTTGACCCTCCAGTAGGCTAAAGCTAATTTTATTTGATTCCATATGTTGGCCAGCATGTAGCATTTATCTATTATTTATTTAAGAACCTATCTCACACTTGAGTTACTATGGTTTGGTTCATCTTATCAGTTTTCATTTCTCGGGTATGTATGAACATTATCAGTATGTAAGAGAAAAAGATAGCTCATTTGAAATTACAGTGCATGTTATCTGTTTACATTACATAAGGACTCAAAAGAAAATACGAAGCACATACATAGATTGCAATGGCGGCGTTTTTTTCTGGTCTTCTCACTAACTCAGCCAGTTATCACTCATTTAAAAAACTTAGTCATAAGTTCCACATGATGTTTAAAAAAATAAGTTTGGTTTTAATAGGAAACTTACAATGACAAAGAACTGGGGAAACTTTCACTGCATAAACTGATTGAATTATTCAGAACACTGCCGCACGTTGGGACAAGTTAAACACAAAAAAATGATATTTTAAATACAGAAGAATTATCTATAGGGGCACGGCAGTATGATAGGAAATGAATACATGACATGGGGATTCAAATATTTGGTTGAGATACTCAGCGTTTTACAAAATAAAGAGTGAATACTAATTATAGAAAAACTGAAGCTGGTTAGTATCTCAAATATAAAAAAGCTGAATTAGATGGGTATGCACTTACCAATTTTTCCATTAGCATAGAGAGAGCGAATGACACCCAAGGCCGTTCCATAGCTAGCCGTGGCCAATGAGCCTGTATTACAATGCGTCAGAATTCGGACGGGTCCATCAGTCTTTTTCCCACTTAAAATCGCTGATGAGCCATTATCCCCAATTGCACGATTATCAGCTATATCTCTATCAAGCATGTTCTCTATAGCTTGGATAAACCTAAATCAAAAGAAACGACCATTTATGTTTAATCAGTGGTTTTGTAACGGTAAAAATAACTGAGTTTTCATTGTATGAGAATATCTACTTCAGTTTCATTGTGTCAACATCAATGGACTCGTTTTCGTCTAGAGAATTCACAAATGCTATCAAATCGTCCGCTGCAATTTTCATATTAACGGCAGTCGGTCTTGCTGAGACTAAATAATTTAATCTTCCTTCCACTTCTTGTCGCAAAGTTTTTTTGGTGTTGTAAATCTCTTGCTGTAGCTCCACTGCAAGACTTAGACATCCTACAATGGCTATAGCCGGGGCTCCACGAACCTACATTTACACAACAAACAAATTGGAAAATATCATAACAACAAGCTGTAGTCACAATTGACAGGGCCTCTAGAATTTCATGACGCAATATCATCAGTAACAAACTAAGGGTAATATTACACGCACCTGCATTTTGTTGATTGCATGCCACCCATCTTCCACACCTTTAATGTTCACATATTTCGATTCTGAAGGCAGTAACAATTGATCCAAAATCTCAAGTCTCCCATTGCCATACTTTATAGCTTTCAGGGTCATTACTTCAGAAATAAGAACTCTTATTTCTCAGTCACCTAGCCAAACAACGACAGACCGACCGGAATTACCAAAACAGCACAGCAGTTTGAGAACGTTGAGAAACTTTCATATTGTGCTGGTCCCTGGCGGCAGAAGATTCGCGCGCTTATTTAAATACCCTTATAGAAACAAGATCTTCGTCGGAAAAATGTAGCGTCCTCACGCAGGAAGGTTGGAAGTAAAGAATTGTTTGTCTGTTTCTCGTATTAAATTGAAATAACTTGAGATTGGTTAACTTCAAGTACTCTTACGCACTGAAAATGCTCTAAGTAGTTCATTATTTTTCCTAAACTTTAAATATTTTAATCAATCAACTGGAGCAAAATGTGAGATATTGGATAGAAGGAAGGTAGGTAGAATTTAAATTAGGGTGAGGTATCAGCTAGCATGTTGTTAGGTGAGGCTTAAAAAGTATAGTGTTAATGTGTCCATCTAAATAATTCAACAGGAAATAAAACTAATGAAGGATGACTTGCTGAATTATAAACCATGCATTGCATAATGATTCCTATGTATACAATTATGCCAATCAAGTTCCAATTTCCTCAGGAATATGATCTTGGGGTGATTTCTGGTTCTTGAGAGCGAAATTAACTAATTACCAACTTCCCTAATTAAAAGCAAATTAACCGAAATTTTGACTGCCTATGATGATAACTATTTTTCCTATGAACAATTTTATGTAAGCCCTTCATTTGAAAAACAGAATGAACTTTCAATGTATTTATTGGAGAAATTTACAATAATGTATGTTCTTGTATCAAATAGAATGATTCTAAACCATTGGGTAGAAATGGAAAACATATATAAGGAAGCTCTTAGCTGGATATTATATGGCAACTTCAAATGATTTGTGATCACCTATTCAAGAAAATTGGATAAAAAGTAGGTATAAGATATACTGATTGGATACTCTGACATTGTAGTGCAGTTTTACTGCTTGTTTTTGTTATGTATTACTACTAAAAGAAAAAAAAACAGAAAAATAATATCCATATACATGCGATAGGAATGGATTACTTAGGATGAAGTTGTGGGATAAATATGCTTGATCATCCATTAAACAAAGAGGAAAGAAAAAATATATAATAGTGCTGGAGAAAATCAATAGAATTAAGATATAATGACTTTAATGGTATGGACAAATAAGAAGAATGGAGTATGACATGTAACCCAGAAGAGTAGGAGTTAATACCATTGGGAACAAGAAAGCGAGGATGCTCATGTGCTGGAAGCTTTCATTTAATTTAAAGATGGGCACCTCAAAACTACAATGAAGTGCATCGGGAAATATTTCTGGCCAGAAAATGTGTTGGAAACATGAATGCAGTGTGGTGTCATAGTTAAATTCCCTCAAATTCATAGTATTAAGCAGTCAGTCATATTTCCTAATGGATTTCACATGCAATATTTCACACTAAGCTATTGGCTAAGGCTGTTGGCCTAGTGATTAAAATATATATCATAACCAATCCTTCACAATGATCTACTTTGAGCTCTGCTCTCAGATAAGTTCAAGCAATTATGTAGTGTGCAAGAAATTTTACTGCAATAGTGATGGAAGTACTGCTTTTTCTGAAGGAAGGATTTCAACTCACTGGATATTCAGGAAGGATACCTAGAATCAAAACCATAACAAAGTTGGGCACATTCCTCAATGAATTCCTGGATGATTATGTAAAAAATTAATATTAGTAAGAATTTGGAAAAATCCCTTTTTGAAATACAGCAATAATAATTCATGAAAAATTATTGATATCTAATGGGAATAAAAAATAATTTATGAATATCAATAATTTACTTTGAAAGCCTGAAAAGCCGAGTACGTGAGCATGAAACCCTGGGAAAAGAATCAATTTTCCTGATACAACTCCGAAGTAAAAACGACCATTTTGAATTCTAAGATCCATTGCCTCTTTTCTAAGACAGTTCAAATTTACGGCATTGGCTTTTTTGTTTTCTATTGTGTCACGACTGTAGGTACATTCATCACAAGTTTACAATAATTTACCTTGTTCGTGAAGCTGCAATTAGTTCCATTGGAAAGAGTTCATGAGAATCACCTATTTTACTGTTGAAATTCAAATGTTATTGTTTCTATTCCATCAATATTTTGCCCACATATATGTCTATGCTCATCAAAACGAACTCCACGTGTGTCTGGCATTTTTCTGAGAGCAAAGAAGTGGTTGTTAGATATTGATAAGGCATAATAGAATTATGAATGTTCTCATATTGGTTTATTTAATGTTGGCATTAATTTATTGAAAAATAATGGTGGCTTAAGTGAATATAAGCCAGATGAATTAAGCTTTGGAATGAACAAGTTGTTGCTAATTTAAACGATTTAAAATGATCTGGGTCAGCAAACACAATTACTGGATCACATCTTGTTGGAAAGTAAAAGCTAGTGCTGGTTTTCTTTTGGAATCTTGGCGCTGACGGAAAGTTTTGTGGTTTTAGTGCTTTGACTTTTCAAAACCTAACACCAAAAATAAGAAAAAAATAGTTGATAACACTCAAAATTGCAGAGTTAAAATGGTGTACTTTGTTGCTAATTATCAATTGTATAAGCATAGGATCAGCATTCAATTATTATAGTTGCTCTTCTCAGAAAAACACTGGTCAGATACTTTTCATTGATATGTGCATAGTAAGTTGGCAGACTTCTCTATTCTCCCAAAGTAGAAGGTTATTTTCTAAATAGCATTTAATATACTAAACTTAATAAAGGTTTTGTCAAATAAAATATTTTTTTATAGTTATTTTGCTTCTGCAAAAATAGCAGATTTGGTAATACTTGCTAACATGATATATAATTAGTCTTTTATAGTAATAATATTTCAAAACCACTACTCTTTTCATCATGCAAATTCATAATGTGAACTGGGGTTGATAACTCTTAAGATGGATTGAATAACTCTGAATATAATGTTCACAGCATTTGTTACTATTATTGTCATAATGATTAGGTATTTCTGTTTGTTTTATAAGAGCCATAGGTTACCTTCCTTTCCTTGGCCCTAATCTAAATTCCAGCAAATAATATAAACTGGAGAATTTAGATTATCTTGGCAAAATCCTAGCTAGAATTCTTTTTGAAATATACCTGTGTTCAAGTCATTAAGACTATTTTCATACTTTAGCTTTGTGTATTTTACACTATATAAGGTATGGTTTGTCTCCAAATGGAGTTAATGAAAATGCACCTTACTTCTTACATACTTCAGTGTGAATAACAATGTTTTAACAGTTTTCTAATAAAATATGCACTGCACTATTAAATTGCAGTATCCTACCTCAGTATGTTTTTCACTACTCATCCATGCTCATTTGATGCATATTAAAAATAATAATCAAAAGAGTTATATGAAAAAATGCAGCTATTTAGATGGCCAAGTGTATTGAATTAATTAGTAGTTATCAAAAGGTTTTTTAATTTGTTTCAAAATATGCTTCCAAAATTAGGGAAATGCCAGAATATATGCTGCTTTATGGCAGAAAACTACTGTATATATTTATTTTGAAAGCACAATGTGATTTTAAGTTTGTCTTATAATATTTTAAGTAAGATTGCTTCAAAATCACTTGAATGTTGTTCTATATCATTTTAATTATTGCTTATTCATATCAGTGCAAGGAAATTAATCCAGATTTGAACACCGAAACAGAGTGTCCCAGTGCTCTACCTACAGAACAATCACCCCTCATGTTCCTCATTTATATTAATTGAATTCATTTTCAAGCTGAGAAGTACATTATCGTACTTTTATATATTTTGTGACTTATTCAAGAAGTCTAGCATATCATGACACTTCATGGACTAGAAAGTGTCATGCTCCAGCATTCAAAATGTGTTATTTCCTGGTGTAAAAATGTTGTCTTTGAGGTAGACCTAAGCACCTTTGTATCATTAGGATATTAGGAGTGAAGTATGGAGAGGGAGTGAAGAGCATGGTCACAGTATTTTGACATTTTCAGCACTTTAATGTTGAAACTGCCCCATTCCCTTACTATTTTATTGTAGCGATCATCAAATGAGGAGTGCCGTATATGCCCACTCCTGAATGGTAAGGGACATGATCTAAGTACTTTTTTCTAATAATGAATTAAGGTTTTTACATGATTTTGAAATGTTTTAATTCTCTAAGGTCTATTAACCATTTACACATGGAATTTTTTCCAACCACATTTTGATGCTTCATCTACATCCCATGCTTTCAGAATCTGGACTGTTCCAGAGAATTTTAAATTTCGACTTCCATAATCTGAGGTGCATCATCCTTCATTAAACTTGTTCAAAATTTTGCTCCATTATTCCTTGAACTTAATCTTCATGCCTTGATATTCACTGGTCGATAACAAGTTATGGGAATGACTATTCAAACAAAACTTTAGTTCAAGCCTATAATAATGTAGGAGACAATATCTATTATGCATTTTCTTTAAGACATGTTAGTTCTTTCATTCAGAATCAAGCCTATAAGGTAGCAACTATATATATAATCATCAAATTAAGACATTAACAGAAAACTATCGCCATCAGAGACAGTACAATCACACCATTTATGCTGTTTCACATACACACAGGTCAGTTATTCATCTCACAATCACTTCAGCCACATACCTTGATACCTTAATATACAGTTTTCTTACATTCCAAGTATCAATTACATAAGTAGCAATGCCATAACCATTGATGATGGCCCATTCTTATGGGATCTCATCCAGCTATCATGGCTTTGATTATTCAAGACTTTTCTTTGTCTGTTACTAGGGTTATATACATTAGATCATGATATGTTGCAGCCTTTGTATTACTTGTGACACTTGATACATTCACTGCTAATGATGATGGTACTTGACTGGTCAGTTTTGGCACATATTTACCGGCATGCCAAATACTAAACCAAAGTTTAATGATACCCTAAGTATTCACTGCATACTCTAAATAGAATGGTGGTCCTTTCTTTAGGAAGGGACTACCATGTCAGTTAGTGCACCATTGTCCATATTCCACCATTATAAAAAGGGTATGTGAAGTATAATTATCTACCAAGATTCATGTATATTCATCTGATCAGTATTATAAAATTAAATCATTTCTAGTAGGATCATATTGTGCTCAATTTTCCTTTAAAAATGTACACTTCCAGGGTAATTATTTTAAATTTAACCTTAAAATTAGTTAAATATTTTATTTATTGATCCCAAAGAAAGAACTTTACAGAAATGTTGTGCGTCACATAAATATTCCATATGTATGTAATGATTTTTGCACCACTATGTAAGTTACTGCACCTCATTCAGCTTCATTTTCAAGGTAATCCCTTGTTTAATTTGATGTCCTCTTAGAATATGTAATTCCAGCTGCTATTGGGAGTTTTGAGATGAGGAAATTAGTTTTTACATTTAATTTTTCATCATGTTTATATGAAAAAATTTTACACTTTGCCATCACTTTTACAACCTTTATAAATGTATGTATTTATTTGATCATCAGTCAACAGCATATATAGAATTTGTAAAGTTTGGAGGTATCAAGATCTAAATTAACATGTATTTGTTATTATTATAAGAGTTTTAATTTATCATTTTTGATGCTGAAACCATGTTTATATTTTTCTCTTATAAAATAAGTTTCCAAGCTAGGAATCACTGAATAGCGACAGCTTGACATATAGTTTATTTTCCTTTACAAGTATTATTTTTAGGAAAAAATATTAGGAACAAAATCATGGTTTAGGTGCACACATATACCTTCAAATGTGATGACATGGCCAAAGAAACTGGAAATCACAAATTTTGGGGACAGATATAGCAAATACATATTGCAAAAATGAGGATTTTGAAAGGGTAGGGATAACATAAGTGATAAAACAGAGCTTGCTAAGGTTCTTGATAATATAATATGTGATAAACTTAGGAATTTTTTGTCACCCTGTTTAATATTCCTCTCTTCAAGCATCCTGTCGTGAGGTAAAAACAGTAATCAGTGTGTGTGAAAAGTGATATGTACAGATGACAATTAGCAGAAAGTAATGAAAAGGGTAGACTGAAAGAAATGTGTCATAGGAAATCAGGCTTTGAAAAGTTGAGGGTACATATTGGAAGAAACTCCTCAAGAAATACATGAATATTTCAGTGAATTTTACTTTCCAGTTTCTATTTCCAAAATGAATCAGATTGTGCCTCTTTTGCAATTATTTGTTTGCATTAAAGAAAAAAGAATATATTTTCTGTATCCTATTGTTAGCTTAAGTGTCTAATTTGGACAGGTGCATTAACTATGGAAGTTTGACACCTAGGAGATTTTTGAAAACTGTGCTAGTCCTTATTATATTACAAAAACTACATTTGCAAACTAATTTGTCACATGCTGGCTATTTATCAGTTTCACGCTACCTTTATTTTCTTTTACAAACACCAACACCCACATACTTTTTCATAATCATATGAAATTTATAGATGTATTTACAATATAATGTATGAGCCCAATGCCTTTTAAAGATATTTTTTTTATCTTCTTCACCCCAAAGTATTAAAATCTATTATATCCATTGATCTGGATTAATCCATATTTTAAATATGTTATAATAAATAATTTACCTTTCAGTTTAGTATAAAAATACCTTGGGAAAAACAAATTGTACACACATAGATATTAAAATTTTCTTAAAGAGTATCACATCAAATATTTGAAAACATTTATGAACTCTATAAATCACCATAAATGCTTAAATTTGTGTATAATTTGAAAAGTGAGATCCATTTAACATGATAGCTCACATGCGAAAAGTTGAATTCCTAAATTATATAGTTCCATGAAATTTGCACCCAAGAATTAGGAATTTTATTTATTTCAATTTTACACATTCTCTTGAAAACTCAGTCTGTTACAAATAAATTAAATATGTATAATGAATTTATATGGAGGTATTAACATTCAGGCTGATGGTTGTCCATATGCTAGTCCTTAGATGTCAAGAAAAGAGTACATGTTACATTGGCCATTCCTGAGGTATCTTTCAAAACAAGTTGGTACTTTTTGTTTCTGTTGTCTCATCTTGTGTATAAATTTGGCATATTTATTTGCAGGGGCAATCAGTTTTAAAATTTTGTTGAGGCATATTTGTAAGATATTAATTCATTGTCTTCCCAAGTAAAAATCATGAATTGGTTTTGAGATGCATAGCCATATTGAAATGAGATGAATACTCACCAGCTCCCTAGAAAAGAAAATTTTTTCCATATACCTAGTTGCTTCCCATATTTTAAAAAGGATTTGAATATGATATTTGAGCTGAAAGTCATACAACTTTGACAAAATCAAAAAGTAGTTGTTGGAATATATAGAAAAATTTTACTCTTGGTTCATGTCTGTAGAAGAATGCCCCAATGGAATTCTGTAATTTTTGGTATATTAGTTCATATTCATAGTTCTGAAGGAGTCAAACCTTCATAATAGCCATTTTTAATGTGAACGAAATCTTGATGATCATGTGCTTAGTGTTTAATTATGTATATGGGCTCTCATTATGCTCGTAGTGTCTTTAAGTAGTTAATTGGACACCATGACCATTCCTTCTCATTTCAGTCTTCAGTATGTAAACAGCTTATTTCTGGGGATTCCACTCTTTTTATATACACATCCATGAAAAACAAAGAAGGGATCCAATGTTATTGGTCAAAGTACTTGGATGAGGGTAGAAAATCTGCAACATTAATTGCTCATCCTTGAAGGTATGTATGTACTTGAAAGGCCACAGGCATTAAATTTAACATTAATGGTGCATACCACTTCTTTGACAGTCACTCATGCTGATGATTAGCGGGCGATTGCTCTGAAATCGTATTATATTATGATATTATATTGTTGGGTTATGATCATATTAATTGAATTTTGTTACATACAAATAGCTGCATGAAGCTTTGAAGCACAATGAGGCTGACACTAACCAAGGGCCATAAGAATGAAATACTTATTTTTCTGAGCATGCCTTTAGTAGGTGTCTAATGGAATAGATATGCAAATATTATGAGAAGTCAATAACCTTTAAGATAGGAGCTCAAAATAGTTGCTTTTTATATCAATGCATTCTTAAATACTGTATCATGCATTATCTCAATGTATGCAATTCCCTTATGTTAGCCTGTATCAATTTATGCTGTTTGCAACAAAAATCTTCCTTTTAAAATTCATGTATAAACATCAACATTTGTTTTGGGAATGATAAATTAGCTTTTTCATGGCTGGACGGAAATATTCTATTTCTTGGTTTTCTAGGGTTAGTTAGATATTCAAAAAGGTGGTTAAATATTTCTATAAATTGCATTGAAATAGTTTTTAGAACTAGAATTTTATGCTCAGAAAATAAAGTTGTCCAAGAAAGTTTAATTTGTGGCTACTTAGGTTATTTTGAATTTTGATACGGTTTCAATAATATATAAATGAAAAAAATAAATTTGAGATTCATAATCTACAAGGGTTTCTATAATGTAGAAGGAGCTTGAATTTCAGTCAGTATTACCTTTCCTTCACCATAATTCTTTTGTAATCATCATTTTGGTGTAGATTTCAATAAATGTCTGTTCAATGAATGGGTTTGTTGTTAAGAAGTAACTTGCCAGACTTATTTCAATTAAGTACCTAGCATTAGTATTTTGATTCTTAGGAAGATATGCTATAAATTTGGCATTTTGTCCAAGTTAATTTCTGAGGTATCATGTATCTTTTACACAAATTCACTGCATGTTAATGGCATTGAGCATTGATTAATAACTTTATATTTGGAGACTTTTTTATTATTTCATACTTTATTGATTTTGTCTCAGTTTTCCTTTACTTCTTTCTATGGATAACATAGATATTCATTAAAGAACTGAGGCATGACAGACTGTGCCTTTAACATTATGTAGCTTGGTTTTAGTGTATCAGCTGTGTCCATTTTGAATGAATATTTAAGCAAGCATGTAGTATGGCCAGTAGAATAAGTTAAAGGTTGCAAAAGCCAAAGGGAAACAAAACCTAGACCATTCGTCTATTTTGCGGGCCAAGATTTTTGTGTAAATTGGCATTTCTCGATATTGTGAGATCTGAGGGAGGCGTGAATCGTAGCAAGGGACAGCACTGACAACTCCCATGATGCCTGATGTGCCCATTACAGCTGGATCAGATCCAACACGTCTCATCTGTATGGGAAGAAAAATTAGAAAGCACCAGTTAAAAAACGATTGTGAGTCAGCTGCATTAGCTATTTATGTGACGATAGGCTTATGAGTAGATGAAATAAGGTTTGATCAAACAGTGCCCCTGAATTGGAGAAGTCTACTCAGAATCAAAATCCACTTATGTGTTTGAAATTGACAGTTACAGATGGTACCTTTATCATGCAGCTTTGTTTGAGAGAATTCTCTGTAGATCAAATGAATAATCAGAAAACTAAAAGTTTGATCTTGTGATGAAGTGCCAAGTAATCTTTCATTTTGTTGAAGTGTGAACTGGTTTTGAGCTTTGAAAATTTCAAAAAAGTCACCACTCTTAATGTAATTCAAAATAAAGCTGCATTTTTTCAGATAGTTTATATTACAGCCAGAGTAATGAATTCTCTATGCATGTCTAAGTAAAACAATTTCAAAGTTTATATATCATTCATCTTGACCGTGATTTGAACCTGAATCCCTCAGTGACTGGCCGAATGCTTAGCAACTGTGGCATCCTTTTACAGTCAGAAATTCTTGAGGGCTCCAAAGGGATGAGTTTTTATGACGAAATAACATTTTAATACATATTAGTGGATGACTCTGTTAGAAGCTACTGTGGAGGCATCTCCCACAGTTTTTGAGGATGTCTAAATAATTTGAATAATATAGGCTATAGTTTGTGTGCAAGGAAAAGTGCATCCATGCAATTCAGTTTTCAAGGTGAAACACCCGTGTTCTTGAAACTATTGAATGGGATATACTTGATGGTGAAAGTTTTCTTTTGCTACACTATATAACTATTCAGAATGATTATTACAAGCAACTTTTTACGTTGTTACGAAGAAACCTTTGAGTGAGAAAACTTAGTTACCAGAGAAATTGCTGAAGCTCCACTGTCTGATGCCTTATCCTGAGAGCAAGAAGTTGGTCCATCTGGATAAGGTACCTTAGAAGGAGGACCAGAGCCTCCATTGAGTGGGGCTGGAGTCACTAATCCTCCCACACCTGTAGCTGCTGCTGTCGTTGCAGCCGCAGCTGCTTTAAAGTTAACGTCAGGCTGTTTGCGCCACATATAATTGACAATTGTGAATTCCAGGAGTGCACAGAAGACAAAGGCTGTGGAATAAAAGTAAGAAGAAGAAGATAAGAATCATAAAAATGCAATGGATGAAGGAGGTGCGCTATTTTTAGAGCATAAGATCACAGTAAGGACTTGGCTTACATGTACAATGGAAGCACTATTGACTCAGGAAGGAACCAAGGCAACAGGGATAAGTTAGTTTTCCTGCACTCTTTGACTAATTCTGGAATCATCTATAAAATTTTTGTAATGAATCTGATTATAATCCATAATGATCTTCATTTACTTATTTTTATATTCACGAAAGAGTAGTGGCATGTTATTATCCGAATCCTTTAATTGCAATTTTTAAATTAGTGAAACGATTTTAGTATCATTTAGGGCCAAGAATTCCCTTACCTGCACAAGTTCCCATCCACACGTCAATGGCTTTCACGTAGCTCACTTGCGGCAGTCCACTCTGAATTCCTGTTGAGAAAGCAGTTCTTTTAATATGGCAAAGGTCATAAGACATTCTGTGGTAGTAAATATTTAGCATGAGAAGAAAATGGAATGCATATTAATGCTGCAGGCATGAAGTTGGTAATGAGTGAATCAAAGTGATAAATGATTAGTGAATGAAAAAACTAGCAGCCAATGGTTCGAAAGATCTTAAGAAAAATGACTGTTAATGAGCCAGCTCCATTGTGAAGAAGTGAAAAAAGCCATCCAGTTTTTGGAGTGAGGTGTCATTGTTTTTATTTGCTCATTGCCACATGAGTGTGGTGTAGTCATCACTTGGTTGCCAGTTATCTACAACACAATTTTACTAATTTTGCACATGAACAAGTCAGCTCATGACCTCATGTAGTTTAGATTGCGTGGTAAATATCTTTTTTGTATTGTTTTTGTGTGATTGCGACTGATATTGTCAGTCGTTTGTATATTCCATGGAGTCTTTCGTGTAGCCTACCATTCCTAGCTGCTTGCTGCGTATTAAGCCATTGAGATACAGGAGGAGGAGGAACTAGACCTGAAGATTGGGAGGAGACTGCCAGTAGGGTTGTGACTCCTAGAGTGGTTCGTCCGGGGACTGAATCGACATCCATCCAGAAGGAAACCCATGAGATGACCACAATGAGGATTGTAGGAAGGTAGCTCTGGACCAAATGGAATCCAACAGACCTGCTCAGATAGAACTCCGCTACCAAACAGCTGTAGTTTCCTGTAAAGTAGACAGATATGGACATCATCCTCACAGTGCGGAATGATATTGTCTATGGATAAGATGATGTATTACTGACTCAATCAAAGAACTTCATCTTTTAAATATGCATCAAATCACTATTCTCTCCTTTTTGAACTCAAGTGTGCTTGCTTGCTATGGAATGCGATTGTTCAACTTATGGTTAATTTAAATGACCAAGATTAATTCAAGCTTTTTACTTCTGCTAGGGAGTTGTTTTTTCTGTTGATTTCAGCAAGCCCTATTTTGATTGGCCTGTACTTGGAAGTTACTGAACAAACAGTAATAGTATAATAAGTTGTTTTAGCCAAAGAAATTTATTTACCGATCTGAAAGGATTCCTGACAGTCGGAAGCCACAATGTCCACTATTTCAAACTGTGGCATTCTTAGTCCTTTCCCCATTATAACAGGATTTGTAAGCTTCCATTCTAGCCTCAGCTCTTCTATTGTCTTGGAGACTGAAAAACAATTTAGTAGTTAGCGGCTAGTCTATAAAATGTTTAGGTATGGATTAACCAATGACAGGCAATAATTGTTTTTTATTGAATCCACTAATCCCTTTTGCTGCATTAGCAACTGATGAAACTTACTGTCGAGAATTTTAACGTTCATATCAATGCAGATTCAGCCCACGGGTTTCTTATTTTGACAGATTAAAGCCGCCTCGACGATGAACGATCATTTTTTAAAATTTCTTTATGCATTTATGAATAACTTTAATATACTAGATTCATTCTTGATGCCGTCAATGGAGCAAAAATTAAAACGTACACTTTTCAGGAACCTGCGAATCTAAAAATGGCAAATTCATTTTCTAATCGAAGGGGTGAAAACTCTTAATCAGTTTCCAATTTGTTTTATTATTCCGGGCGAAGTTTCTCTTCCCCATGCTCGCTGCACTCAATTCTGTCAGAAATTTGCCCAAATTTCGCTCTCAGTATTGCGTATAGGTTATCACAAAAACCATTGCTTGAAGTACTTGGTGGAACTCTATAAACTTGTCTTAAATTTCCACACCTCTTACACGCTCTCCTCCCTATTGTCTCTTGCTCGGAGGACGCGTGCGGTGCGCAACGCGCTGAGGTTAAACCATTTTGCCGAAGTTTTCCTCCAACGGCACACCCTCTAATTATTTCCCACCCCCGTCGCCTCGCCCTCCTCACCCCGCTCTCCCACATAGCAGATGAGTGATTTGCGTGTGAGGGGGTTGGTTTGTGGAGAGGACGTGGGAGAAGTTAGGGGACGTGGGGGGTTAGGGGGGTCGGGGAGAATGTTCGGCTCTCCTCTTCCCCCCGCTCGCAAACCCGAACCAGGGTCCTCTTCCTCGCGATGGGGAGAGGAGGGGGTGAGGGTGGTCGAGCGTCTATACTCGGCGGTGTTACTTACCGCCCTTGGGCGAAGTCAATATTTGCCAGCGCATTAAAGGCGCTCGTGTGCTCGTGATGTAAACTGGATTGCCTCTCCTTCCATCTTCATTCGCCCCCGTTCCGTCTTTTACTCCTCCCTCTCCTGCCTCCCAACCCTCGCTCCTGTTCTTTACAACAATCCCCCACTCCCTCCTTCTCTTCTCCGAAGACTCAATTTGTGTTGTTTCGCATTCCTTGAAGGAATGCCTTCGCCATTCCTACATCAAAATCATCCAACGAGGACCGACAACCGAGTCCAATGATTGCTTCCCCCGCCTACACTTCCCCTCTCTCCTCACTTCCTAGTCTTCCCCCACAACTCCGCACTCCCTTCCCCCCTCTTCCTCTCTCTCCCCAATTCGCACCCCTCGTTCCTCCTACCCCACTCTCCAAATCTGCCGGTTGACACCGATTTTAATTCCCGCTGCGAGAGCACAAGGAACGGCGGTAAAGGGTCGCCGGAAGCGTTTTGAGTTGCTAATGTACGCGGAGAACCTAGCTATTTTTGGGGTGCCCTTAATGGATTTTCGATTGGAATTCCATCGGATTGCACGGCGGAGAGCAGCATTCATTGGCTTCAGAGATATTTTCCGAGGCCTGCTAGCAGCATTGAATGTATTCTCTCGGAAATTGCTGCACCGTGGGTCCTTGTGTCTGGTTTTAATGAAGTCTTGCAGTGCGGCTGCTTGCTTCTTTGGGACGAAACTGTTACCCATCAGAGAATGATAGATTAGTTTTCAACAAGGCTTCTTGATTTATTATTGAACACCATTAAGAACTGGAGATGGAAAAATCCTTGGAAAAACAACCTTAAATGGGACGGATGTGACAGAGAACACGCGGAATTGAGGATAATGTGTTATTTCCGCGAAAATAGTTGAATGTAGTTTGTGCAAAGGTCATTTCATTTTTATCTGGAAATTATTTGCATATTGAACTCAAGTTTTAACGCCCACAGGCAAAATATTCGTATTCTATTTGACAGCAAACATCATTTGAAGGAGATGACCGTGAAAAAATATTCAAATATCACTGAAAAAAACAGTTTTTTCGGGAAATAATCCTTGCTTCATCTTTAAAAGCTGGAAAAAGTTCATGACTCAGATAAAATCTGATTTTTGGCCTCCTCTTACATCAACATGACCTTTTGCGTATTTTGTTTGACGTAAATAAGGCAACAGTTTATATTTTATTCAAACGAAATGTCAAATTACTTTTCTTATATGATAGTGATTAAAGTTCATGAAATATTTTCTTGGATAGTTTGAAATGTGATTCTCTGGTATTCATTGTCTCACGTATCAACTTTGTTAAAATATTAAAGCGTAACATTATTGTCATACCAGTACCCTTTATTGTTATCCATTTTAGCTTGAGCTTGGATCCTTTTGGAAACTACTATTTGTGAAAATAAATCATTATACTTACAGCTTGCAACTTCCATGGTACAAATTTGGCTGTCGAGAGGAAACTTTGCCAGGTCCATCATACAGGAAAAAGTGAGTTTTAGCCTGAAAAATAAAAAAAAGGCTATTAATTTGAGCGAACCTCAAAAGAGTTTCTGGTTTAATTGAATTTCGGATATTTCGACGGAAATTTGTCCAATTTATTGTGAATTGTTTGGTGCATCGGGCAGTTGTATTGAATAATTCGAAAAACAAACTAGTCTAAAAGAGAATACTTCAGGAAAACAACTTTTTTCATTTTAGGTTACTCCACATATCAATACCAGCACTGTCAACAAATTTCTGTACGTTGATGCGTAGTGCAAAGGTCATCCCTAAGCGGAGATAAAGGCCGATTTCCACCGAATTAAGAAACCATTACAGTCAATACAAATTTTCTGCCATTATCGTTACCTTTAAGCCACTATGCATTGGCATTATGTATTAAAAGTACGTTTTGAATGCATATTTTTGTGGAGATCTCACGAATTGAAAGAAAGTTTTGCTCATATGATAAAAGTGCATGTTGATATGCTGTACTATGTATGTATATTTCCAGCTACACTAAGAAAATTCTGTAAAAATGAAACAATATCTCTGGTAGAAAACTACGGCAATGCATATTAAAAAGGATTCTTACGCGATAAATTTGTCAAATGTTTTGATAGGGAGATGTGTGCGGACTTGCCCTGGTAGCATGCTCTACTTCTAACACGCGTGTAACATTTGATTGCTGCATTGGGGAAGAGCATTGATACTTGTACCGAAGGCTTTCTAAATTACGGCCAAGTGTTACATTTCAAAGTATACAAATCTATAGCGGAATCGTCCACCGCATTTTTCACTATGGTGGGCAAAATATTCACGAAATTTTAGACTCGGAATATTTTAGTTTTAATATGAAAAAGATCCGAAGGGCTGTCCTAAAATCTATCATTCCAGCAATGACGCTATGGTCCTCGGTCTTCATTATGCTTCATAACATTCCTATCGTTATACCAAGATTAAACAATGCAGTTTTAACTAGAAAGGATTTTGATAGTGCTTTTAAATTATTCATCTAGTGATAGAATGACTGATTAGCATTCTTTTTCATTGGTGGTACTCTTAGTTCAGTTTTTTCGACATATCACTCTGGCACGCTACACAGTGGATGGCCGCATTGTGGAATTGAAGCGATGAATGTATTACAGGAAATTACAGTCTGTGTTTCATTATTTCTGGATCTTGTTGCGAAAAACAAAAGGCAAGAACTAAATTGTATACCTGAGCATGTAGAGGATTCCCCCATCCGGATTGATTCTCACGAGGACGTTGGGAACGGTGACGTATTGAAACTCGGCATGCTTGGCGTTGGGGAAATAAACCTCGGGCTTCCAGATGGCCTTCACCAAATTGGGGTCGTTCAAATCTAGCGCCTCCGTAATCTCCGCGTGCTTCAGCCTCTCGTCCTGCCACTTCTGCCTCAGGTACAAGTCCACTTCGTAATCCTAAAAAAAATGCATTTTGACATATTGAATGGCAACGTCACATGGTTTCATCGAGAGTTATGTTATGTAAAGGATGTTATGGTCGTAGTGTTAATGGAGCCCTCTTGATTGGGAGTGAAATGGTGGGAGAAGAAAGGAGATATGTGCGGATGCTTTCAGCGTTTTGGGAAAGGTCTCTTCCGTGAGAAAATAGGTTTTTCGTTCAATTTTCATTGCATCATATCCGTCATCATTTTTCCAGTGTCACTGTTGTAATGGCTCTGTCTTGAACGACCTAATCAATTTTCCACAATTTTATTGGGCCATAGAAAAGCATGTTTCACTATCCTGTAGCATACTATTTATTTTTACACACGCACGGACATTCAACATGCACCGTGATGAAATACGTCCTGATGCCTAGCAATAAAATAGTGGATAGCAAAAAGTTCGTTTTTACTAGGGATACGAGAAATAAATATTTCCATAAATTCACGTTTCATAAATTTCAAATTTAATTAATTTTATTCATGGAGTGGGCTTGCCATAAGTATTATTTGATTCGTCTAAGCCTCGAGTTTAAAAATCAGGAAAATACAGGGAAAGATGGGATTTCAGGATCAAGAAAATTAAAGTGTTGGGATTCTCTTGTCCCTCGTGAATATTTTCACTGTTTTATCTGTTTTAAATTCAACGATTCTATAATACACATTATCTCGAAATATATCACCGTAGATTGGCATCGCTACTCAGTGAGGAGTGCATACTGACTATTCTGATACTACTAGTATCAGAATAGTATATCATCTTTGCGTGGAATAGTGAATGTCTAATAATTTTGATTTCATTTTTTTGGGCAGCGTACGTATACGTATGTATATTTGGAGTTCTGTGGTGGCCTTTTTCACCGGATTTCCTCGAAAATTCGAGTTAATTCGCCATGTAAAGAACTAAAAAAATATTTTTCCGTGAAACGTGGTAATTTTTACGGGATATTATTTCTCAGTTTTGGTAGACACTTTGCGTTGGGCATCTGCAGATGAAAACTCACAAGGCGGGTGAATAAAGGTTTCGGGTACGCCAAAAAATTTTGATTTAATCAAACGAATTATTGAAAGAAATTATTTATCGACAGGCTAGGTAACGTCAATAACTTTCTCTCGCTGGAACCTTTGTAGAGTATTCGCCCACTATGTACTTGGGATCCTTCTGCGAAGCAGATTTTCATTCGTGACATCAGGGAGGCTGCAACTATTCGGGAGACATATTCGTTAAAATTGTCACGAACGAGGAACTAGAAGTTTCACTACGATGTATGCACACTTGGGCAGGGAATCATCAGAGGAAGAGGAACTCTAGATAGAGAGTTTTGAACAGAAAATTTAAGAGAGGATTTTTTTCACTCCCGAAGTGCTGTCGGGTTTTTTTGTAGCCCAACTTTTATTTGTTGATCGAAGCGCGAGCACAAAACAGAAACATATACGCCAAAACTAATGGATTTAGGGACTCCTTTTGCGACCGAACAATACGTGACAGCAATAACTCGGGAGGAGGGGGGTGTAAGGAACGTGCAAGTAGAGACAAAATTGACAGCAATGAGACTCCACGTATTGCATCCAGGTCGTGCACGAGGCCGGCAAATCCGAATGGACGGGAAGTCCGCCAACAGGGCTGCTTCCATTTTGACAAATACTCAGATCTCGGTGCGCATGCTACGTGCACATTCTGCGTTCTTTCTGCTGCTGTTTGTGAATTTCTCTAGTTTCGTTCCTCGAGAGCGTTTTTTGGTACTTGCCTCTGTTTTATAGATTTGTTTTGTATATTCAATGAGTTGATTATAGTTTCTAAAAGTAAAGTAAACTAAACGTAACTAATTTGTCACTTTCAAATATTGTCTTTCCACAACTAAAGCTTGCGTCATCCTCTGGTACATGCTAATAATTTCCGCCAATCCCGGATGCCTGTAATTGGCAGTGAAGGGAGTACTGGTTAACCTTTTGATCGTGAGGGTAAATGCACAAAGGGACCTCCCCCTTAAAAGGTTGCCCTTTGGCATTCCCTTCACTGCTTTCGAACATCTGGAACTTGCGGAAATTATCAGCACATACCTGACGATGACGCCATACGTCGAAAATGAGGGAATGAAGAGATTGCCAGGGGGCAGGATAATTTGGAGGGCTGCTACTAACCAATCCTTAGATTGATAACCCGTAATCACGAACGCATTCAGTGTAATTTAACATCAAATAGAGAAATTATTTGCCCTCCTATTTCAAAATTACTCCGTCCCGAGATGAAGCAAACTTAGTAAAAGATGCATCCGATTCGGTATAAAAACCATATAGATCGGTCAGCGTTAAACAACGAAACCCCCTGTGCCCCGCGCCTATGATGGGAACGATTGTACGGTATTTGGTGCGCTGCAACCCACGCCGTGGTCGCCGGGCATTTCGGCTCGTCCTGAATGCTTCTACCCCCATTCAAATATCATATACACTTAAACCCAAATTTCCTTCCATGCACCGTCAAGTGACGCTCTCAGGTTTACGAATAGCTTTCCTCCTTGGAACCTGAATGAAGTTGATGTGACGCTGATGGAGTTATGTGACGAAATTATTATTTTATCAAAACCAAAACCGGTTTGGTAGTCAGCTTAACAGGGCACTTTGGCTACACTTCTGAGGTTCTCGGGTTCAAAAACTAATTATTTCTGCTGGACATTCTCTCTCATACGCGGTCTGTTATCATAAAGACCTTGGCAACTATTCGTTTCACAAAGAGACGAATCTTTCAAAAGGCCATTCTTGGAATTTAATCTTAATTTCTAAGACAGAAGAGGATGGTTTGGGTACGACTATAAATCAAATGATTTGCTAATGCTAAGCGATCATCAAGGCTTAAATGAAATTTGTTCCAAAAATTACGCCATATGAGGAGTTGCAAGTTAAATGGAAGACGTATTAATACTTTCTTTGTGCATTTAAATAATCATCATGGGTGATGAAATTTTTATGATTCGAAAATATCTTCTTTAAGTAAATCCACTTAAAAACAGTTAAAGTTCGAAACCTTAATGAGCTGTTTTTCTCCTTACTTTGTAAAATTTAGAAAACTGGTACTTAGGTTTTTTACTTTATGTGCATACTTCATAATGGTGTCAGAATATGCAAAAGCCATGGCTAATGTTCATTTATGTGAATAGGTTTTTTAAATTTTAAAATTTAAATTGTATTATTCTTGTTAACGCCTAATCTCTTTCGCAATAACTTTACCCTTGTGGATGCATCCCGTTTTCTTCTGGCTCTTGGTGGTGTCCTTGGTTTGGTTGTCATAATACGGTTTCCTTTCAAATGGTTCTTGCAAACATATTTTACGGCTTCATGCTTGTGAAAATGAGATACTGTGTATTTTCTTCTTGTGCCTCTTTCCCGTAAAACATGATTTATGAGCTCAGAAAGTTGTGCGTCAGCCATGCAAAAATGCTTCATATCCCTTCGCGTGTATGCAAATTAGGTCTCACCCTGTGTTTGCCGTTGCGCTAAATCAATTAAGCCATCCAAGGCCTTTTCAATCCTTCGTAAGATTGAGTCTTCACACAGGAAATGTTCCGTGAAATCCAGTCCGTTGTTGAGGTCGAAAAAAAAACTTGATGGGAAGCTATCTCTTCATAATTTAGAAGCTGCCCTTTCATGTTTTCCCCCGCCCAAAATCGACGAGGTATCCGAGATATTGCGATACTCGCCCATCTCCGCCGCAGTGTATGGCTGGGGATGCCTTTTGAAAGACCGAGATCCATTCAAGTGTAAGCAATTTTGCCGGATAGGTTTTTGTGTGCGCAAGAGTTGTGGGTTGAACTCCAATTTTCCACTTGGCACTTACTCATCTTTCGATGATGACAGCGCATAATTCGAAATTCTTCGTAGGGAAGGATCATAAAGGTGGCGTCAAATTCATTTTGACTTGGTAGACATAATATAGACCCGTGTTTATAATTGTCTCCAGATCTATTTCTCTCTTTGGAGCTTGCTGCGTCAAAAATCGCGCGGAAAATTTTGACGTAGGAGTGTACCAAAGGAGGGAGGTATACAAGACCGACTCCCAAGCGTTTTTGTCCAAGGGCCACCTTTCCTCGCCGTGTTACCATTTGTATAAGGGGCGCGCTTTCTACTAAAATGACGCACAAAAACTTTTCCTAGATACGATATTTCAAAGAGTAGCATATTAGACGGTATGACCTAGGGTCATTGGATGGTGACACTGGGCCCCGTTTCCAATGACATTCTCCATTAAGACTAATGCGGATAAGCCGTTCAATGCGATCTTAGTACAAGCAGTGCGTTGTTTTTTTTGCTTTCATCGTAGAAGAATTAACATAACCACGGGTACTCAATCCAAGAATCGATTAGTAGCAGCTCTCCAAACTATCCTGTTCCCTGCCAATCTCTTCAATCCCTTTCATATCCTTGCGCTGGCATCATCTTCAATTCTATTTGCTTCTCGTAGTTAATCGTAGGTCTTCCTCTTCCATGCTTCTTTCAGTTATGATCTTCAGTGAAGTGTTGTGCCTCACGATATATCCAAATAATTTCTTTCCTCTTTCTGTAAATGTTATCCTTAGGCTTCTCTCTACATCCACCCTTAGAAGTACTTCATTTAAATGTCAATCTATTTTATCTCAGCATTCCTCTCCCTCTTGCTTCTTTTGTTAGGGGCGATCCTGCTACTTAAATAGCTAAATCCTTCCCATTGTTCCATTATGGCTTTCCCTAGTCTTCCTTGGAGATTATTATCTTTCCTCACTTCGACTTCAGACCTTTATCTAAGTTTAAATCTTTTTATTCCTGAGGTAGTACTTTTTTATCGCATTTTCCATATTCGTTGGTACCCTTGTAAGTTCTTATTTTTTCTCTGATAGTATAGCTATGGTATGTCGTCCGCTGATTGCAGCATACTTTTCTTTTTTCCTTGAAATCTCAACCCATCTCTTATCATTTTCTTGATCTCATTAATTGCCAGACCAGACCAGAACCCCATTTTGTCTGGGCGTTTGCCCTATCTTATAAAACTGCTTCGGTGCGACATCGTCCACCCCTTCAGCTGTAATGGTTGTACAATATGCACATAGGATATAATAACGAACGAAAGTGTAAGTGACGAACGTGTACCTTTCCAGTGTTAGTGAAGGAGAAGTTGAAAGAAAGACCACTAGTGGGTTGGCAATTGGCCGTAAATTAAGAAGGGAAACTTAATTAAATTAAATTACCTTAAATTAAGGGCTGGAACATGTTGCCCATTAACACGTCAACACGACGTAACATATTTACTAATCCTAAATCTTTTAAAATTAAACATCAAACTATAACTCTGGTCTACAAATTACTTTTTTTTCTGTTTTGCATAAAAATATATATTTTTTTAACTTTAGCTTTTTTCAATTTTTTATCATTCATTTTTTTCTGTTTTTTCTTTTCTTTTCTTTTTATTTATTTACTATTATTATTGTTGTTGTTGTTTTTTTTTCGAGAACCATCTTTAGGCATTTGGTTACCCGACAAGCCCGCAACATTGGTTCGAGTCGGGGCCAATTGGCCAAAATTTTTTTTTTTTGGCTACATGATGTAATCTACATATGATATGATTACAAGTAATAGTGAAATATTTACAAATTGAGAACCCTTGTTTAAATACACTAACAAGTATTGTAATACTTAAAAATAAAGAATAAGAAGTAAAAGTCATAGGAAAGAATTCGGTTTTGTTACCGAAATATAATTTCTTTTGGAAGTCTGTAGCTCGGACGGCGTTTTCTGTGTAGGGAGTAATCCCATATGTTTTTTGTAAGCGTGTTACGTGGAAGGGACCTCTCGAGTCGTTCAGCTTGCGCTCGAATGAAGTCGTGTACTTTAGGTAATTTGTGTGCGTTTCTGATCTCCTGCATTGGCACGAGTTTACTCTGGTTTGTTTCTCAGTATACACATTAAATATAGTTGGTGTTAATGAGCACATCTGGCCTACTCCTTTCATTATTTTAGCTTCTTCCCTACTTTTACTCTACCTAATTCCTGCTACCTGCCTATTATATAGGGCTTGTATCAATTTCCTGCCGTTGCTGCTAATTCTAATTTTCTTTAGGATAAATTACATCATACTCCAGTCCACGTTGTCAAAGGGTTTCTACAGATCAAAGGTAGTGATTCATGTCGTTCCATTTTTCAATATCCACTTCTCTATGATGAGTCTGTGAGAGAAAATAGTTTATCTTGCTCCTGTTATTCATTTTAAATCCAAATTGGGCCTTACCGTAATACTCTTCCGCTTTCTTTTCTATTCTTCACGATATTATTCCCACCAGAATCTTCAATAGATGGGTCGCCAGGATAATTGCTCAGAAGTTCCCTTATTTTTCTTTTTGGGTGTAAGAGCGAATACAATTTTTGGTTGAAGTTGAAAATAATGGTTAAATGTGGGCTGTACAAAAGTGTGATTTTTATGTACTAAAGATAAATGTAAATAATGTATATGTGATTTAAATATTTCTTAAACTTTAAATCCAGATAAAATATTAGTATTAAAAATTCTCCTCCGATAGAAAGACAGAAAAATAAGCGTGCTTGAGCGATGTAACAGAAGATAAAAATATTATGATTGGTACTCAAGGTTTCATTGTCGAATACTTATCTTGATGTGTAGTTTGTTAAAACGATAAGGTTTTATGATGAATACTAGGGTTAAACTATTTGCGCAGATATTCGTGCAATGCTACATTTAACTGATGATATCTGTTCCCGGGCAAAGTGAAAATTACCGGCTATAGTAGAAGAAGGAAAATCAAGATTTATGAACATTATTTGTTTTCATTCTAGACTGTACTGCAAAAGTAATCGAAGAACTTGCCCAGAATGTTTTCTCGAAATATACAAAAATTATATCCGAGAATTATTTTTATCAGAGGGTAACTAAACCACTGTTAGGTGGACGGTACATATCGTTGTCGCCCGACGGCAAAAACCGCAGCCGATAAAAAGCGTTAGATGGTGAAATTTTGTTTTGAATTGCATTTTCTTTCGCCGCGAGTTTTTTATCATCCATCGGAAAAACCGTGAGGTAATGGAAAGCGTGCACGCTATAAAAGTGGCGTGGAGGTGGCGTACACTAGCGTGTTGGTGTTTTGACTAGCGACATTTAATGTGTGGGTAAAAGGTAAAGTCGCTTCCGTTGCTCCTTTACTTGAAAAATGTCGTCGGGTAATGCTTTATCGTCTCCGTTTGTAAGAGGAATCCGAAGAGAACTGGAAGCACGAGAGCGATAAAAATGCATGCCGACCGCGGCACATGAAAGTATCATTTCATTCTGATGCCCCGAGAAATCGGAATGATTTGTTTCGTATGACGACAACATCGAAATAAATAAAACCATACAAAACTGCAGAAGCACGCGCTTGCACATTATGCGGATTTGCGAATCAATTGAAACCATTAGACATCGACAACACTCCGGTTTTTCTCTTTCCTCTGTTCGCATTCGTGCAGACGTTTCTTCATTTTCAGTGACTCTTAAACACTGCATTTTTCATTCACGTATTCTGGAACTTGCAACAGTGAAATCGAGAATTTTTGCTTTTATCCGAAATGGCCACTGAAGCATGGAGCTTCCGTATCCCCTCAATATTTTTATCTGAGCAAGAGAAAATTTTTCTCTTATTGTAGAAGATAAATGTCAAAATGAAACTTTTTAATTCCACGCACATTATACGTGACATTGCAAAGCTTTATTTGAACATTTTTCATCATGGAACAATTCCACGTAGTTGCCCCTGAAACTGATGCATCAATTGCTAAGGTCTTTTCACCTTAAACTCCTTAACACATTAAAGCTCTTGCAATGTAACACAATCCTTAGGTCGATGATTAAATTTGAGGTCACGGCTACGGCCCGAGGGGCGATTCACCTATGATCACAAGAGTCTCATGGTACGGATTTAACAGGGTCTGCAATCGTACGATTAACAGCACTAAAACTCGTTTTATTTGTGAGATATTTTTATATTATATTGGAGTTTGCCACCATTCAGCTGAAATCATATGCGTTGAATATACACAGCAAACTCATCAAATTCCTTTTCAGTGGTTCATTGAAATTTATATTTTTTAGTCGAATGGAGGAAAAAAGCTCGTTACAAATGAGTACCGTAACACAAATTTATTCAATTTTCCCATTGTCAGTACTGTCTTTGCCCTTCCATAGGTATATTTAAAATCCTGCAATCTTGAACGTAATAACTATCTTTAAACCTTAAATAAGTTCGCTGTTGTAAAACTACATGTATACCCATAAATTGTGTAATATATTTTACAATGAAGATACAGTATCCTATCCGGTAAACTACCTCTTCTCCTAAGTGGTTGAAGTGTTTCATTAGTTGGGGCTATTTCGTATAATCAAATCTATGCAACAAATCCAATGGAAGACATCACATCCTCGCCCTACGAGTACGTCCAATCATAATCCAAGACCATTGGGTTCACTTGTTGATGCTTAACCGACCTGACTAGCGATGTTCTTTAAGTAAAGTCGCATGGTTTGCCCGTTGTCAACCGTTGCAGTTCCGTTGGATTTCGAAAAATAATCCTGAGAGGTTGTTATCGAAGTAATAGTTGCAGAATTTGTATGGTTTAGTTTCATTTTTCAAAATAAAACAAAAAAACTAATCAGATATTTCAGTGTAATTTTGACATACATTGCGCAATTCCTCCGAGTTGCTAGGTGATGATCATCATGAGAAAGTGGCAAAAGGATTTTAAGCTGCATCGACTTGATTTGGACACCTTGTGAAATGTTCACAAATTGAAGTTAATTGCGTCCATAATCTTCTCCTCAAGGTTGATAAGTATATCTTGTTGGAATGGGCCGCGGTTGATGCTATTTGAGAAGTCACCCACCTTATTTCAGCAAGGTACACTCGTATACGAGATTCATATTTTCCTCTTTAGCAACATATACAACAGCCCCATTGAAGTCCTCCACAGAAATCATCCATGCGACTTAGTGAATGATAAGATACGAGTGTGCCGCTTCTGCACGGACGATTTACAAGTGGATTGAATCATTCACTATTCACAAAAAGCACATATTGACTGGGATATAAAGTGTTTAAAATCATTCAAGGTAATGATTTTTATTCCTGAGGGTGTCAAGAGGAACATTCAGGAACGGATCGAGAATTTGGTGCATGCGAACAGCTGAACTTCAAATTTCGCGATCATTCGCATCTTAAAAACTAGAGTAACCATAGTTACAAATAGAAATTTTACGATGACTCCAAACTTGTTTGCCCTTGCTGCCCTGCTCTGGAACATACCTCGGGCTGTAATCGACCGTAGGGACATACAATACTCAGCCGTAACCATAACCAGTTTAGGAAAATTAGACCATGCGAAACACAAATGGATATTTTTTTATCCATTATATCCTGAAATAGGTGGAAAGCTTTATCCGAGTTGATGCTGCATATTTAGATCTCAAGAAAGCATTCGATTATGTCCCTCGCGAGAAATTAAAGCATAAACTAGAAAACAATGGTATTAACGAGAAAGTTACCAACTGAATTAAGAACCTATCAACCAACCGCAAACAAAAAGTTGTCTTCGATACGTTTAGTTCATTAAAGGCTAACGAAATTTCAGGATTCACACAGAGAAGTGTTATAAGGCCCCTAAATCTTCTTGGATTACCTGTACATTTAATACCTTTTTTCTTTATATTTTTCTTGTCACTCTGGAACGGAATCAAGATTTTTAAAGATAAAAATTCTACAGTGGTGAGTCATAACAAAACTTGACGTTCTTTTCACTGGATTGGCGATCTTACCTTGATGTCACCGCCTTACGAAAGTTTTTAAACATGGCCATTGGTACAATCGCAAAATTTTTCTTCCTCTGCGACAGATTTCCCATATGGCCACTCCCTGGCTATCCTCCCCATCTAACTCACTAATTCATGAGTTTCTGAGCAATATGACGAATCCAAGGCCTTTCCCTAATCCGAAATGGCGTAACTCGGGAGGAATTCGGGAAACTACTCCGATAACGTCCTCCTCGACCGCTCCCCCTTCTCATGCTCTTGCCCTTCTTTACTCTTTCAAAACATTCCTGTGTCACCGCCTCCCCCTTTGTCTGCCCCCTTCGAACCGCTTTTCTCCCTTATCTCTCTCCCGAACCTCCTTCCCGCCTACCAACCCGGAACTCCCTCTTAGTTTTGTAAAGAACTCGAATGAAGTAGGCGCGTTTTGACTTCCACGAGCGTCCTCGCTTTTCATCGTCATCGTCCGCGGAGAACGGGAACCATTCTGTCCTCGTAATTCACGCGTCTCTCCCTCTGCGAGCCCCATGCTGTCCCTTTCATTTACCCTCGAGTTTTAGATGAAATTGGTGGACGTGGGAGGGAATATGAGTCCGACATCGGCTAACTTATTGGACGGGTATTGGAATGGTGTTGGCCAAGAAAATACCGCGGCCATAAATAGCTCGAGCTAGATTTTTTACCAAACCCCATGGAAGAAATCCCTTAAACCCCACCCTCGTTCTTCGAGATGACACGTACAAAAAATGTAGCGAGTGCTCTTCGATGATCGTGTTAAACGTCTGGTTGGAGTAAGTTTTGATCCACCAATTACGCAAACGAATTTCTTAGGTTTTATCACTCCTCCACAAAATCCCTTTTCATCATAAAAATGATGCCTGCCTCGATGACTTACATGAGTGTGTACACGTAATTTATTGTAAATTAATTTTCTATGAAGATGACTGTCCTGATATTAAGCCATGTTATGGATAGCTGTATAACTGTGGAAGTATGCAAAAAGACTTAAATAACATACTGAAATGGACACATTGTGATACAATAATTTTATGTAAAATTAGTTCTTAGACAATGGATTTATCTTATTCACCATGAAATTTATTATGTATTGGAATCTGAACCGAAATTGTAACAAAAATTTTAACCAAAGAGACGAGTATATTTTTCTTACGAACTTCTGTAACATAGTGAGTTTTCCGCATTGGGAAGAAAATAAAACATTTGCGTCGCTAGTTTCATATTTCAATTCCTTAACGACATTTTAAACTTCGGCATGGGGCAAAATTTATTTCGATACCGGAATAGCATTCACAGAATACTTGTACTATGGCTACGTCTCTTTCATTTTGTTCTCTTTTAAAGTACTGAATATATTTAATAGTATGATGCGGGACTCCGTAATCGCAAGATTAGCAATGCACGAAATTATTGAAATGGATTGAGAGATATTTCAAGTGAACACTGGATTACGGAGCAGGAGTTCAAAGCAAGCTGGGGACAGGCAGCTAGTTTAATGCAAAAGAAAAAAAAAGATTCTTTATAGACGTGCGTCATTATCTCAGCGTTACCCTAGCTAGCTAGCATATGATTTTGTGGAAAAGTCTTCCAGTTTTATTGAAATGTCTTTCAAAAGATTCGTGAACATCTTTTTCTCTTTTTTGAATGTGTTCCCAGTACCGTTTTGTCGTTAAAGGAAGAACTACTAACTGAGTTTCTAGAGCGAGATAAGGAAACCAAAATAGTTTACTGGAAAAAAAAATTGAAGCATTTTCATTAGTGAATATTACTCAGTTATATAAGGTTACCAAGTTACACAATGAGAACAGTGAATTGTACATGCCACCCAACTACTGATTGTAATAGTTTTTTGACTTTGCTGCTAGGCTAGAATTGGTGATCAACTCATATTTATGTCCATTTTTTCCCCTGAAATTCCGAAAAGAAGACGGAGGAACTATGCAAATAAACACGGTTACCGGAAAGTGTTAATGTCTAATACTATGTTGCCAGATGGGTATTACTACTAAGTGGGCCGTCACCCATCAAATTGGCATTGAGGCAATTAACACAGATAGTAGTGGTTAATATTCGAATTGTAATGTTATTGCCCATTCTTTCCAATTCTTTTACACATCTATTTAGCAGTTGGATTGTTGTAGTAGTAGTTTATGTTGGTAGGAGTTCAGGGAAAAGCCACCCGGCGGCGACTATATGTTACTCTTAATGAGAGATACCAATATTTCGAAAATTTTAAGCCTCATCCGAAGGATTGAATAGGTGGAATCGATCGAAGCGATCTCCACGTGCCATCCACACTGGGTTGGGGATAGCATTAATGAACCGTCCGATTCCGGGAATTGAGTTCGGTCCCTCCAAGTGCCGGTGCACAGGTCTCCGAACAAATAATTTTTCCTTCTGGCTCAACCTCTCCATAAAATTACATAACCCTAATTGATGAAGCTCTGCCTGTACGATTTCATTATTAATTCTAATTAATCCTTCCGACGTTCTAATGAGCAGGTTGGTCATCCATCCTTGATTTGTTAAAGGCAGAGAAAAAACTGTGAATGAGAAAAAAAACAAAATTTTTCTTACGAAAGTTTTGAAGAAAGATTTGAGCTCGTATACACATTTCGCCTTTCAAGTTGGGTTGGCTAAATATTCTGTTTGACGAAAACCAAAGAGTTACGGGTCAACTCTTTGCTTGTCATTGGGGCTTAGTGTACTTTTATTTGCGTTATGAAACGTAAAGCCGTCCATTTATATCGAATATGCTACAATTGAGCATTCTGTGACAGCTACGAGGGTCATCCGGAAAGTAGTACCCGTTCGTGCCGCATGAAGTGCTGACGACGCGAGTAGCCGCTGGACGAGGTCAGATAGCTTCAGTGGCTTGTCTGCCTTCTCTGAGCCAAGTTGCGTGACGCTAGCATTGCCCGTGTTGTTTCTGTGATTGTTTACAATGTTTAAAAAAATTGAGAACGCCGCCAGTTGTGAAGTGAGGGCAGTGATTAAATTCCTCAATGCAAGAAACGTTCGCCCATGTGATATTCATCGCCAATTAAAGGAGGTGTATGGAGACAATGTAATGGACGAGTCGTCTGTTCGGCGGTGGTGTCGCAACTTCAACATGGGGAGGGGGAACACACACGACGATGAGCGTTCGGGGAGACCGTCTGTCATTACAGACCAACTGGTGAGCTCAGTTGACGAATTCGTGAGGAACGATCGGCGCGTCACAATTGATGACATCTGTGAGCATTTTCCCAATGTTTCTCGAACAATTGTTCATGAAATTGTTAAAAACCATCTGCATTATGCAAAAATTTGTGCAAGATGGGTCCCTCGCGTATCTCAATGAGCTGGCGGCGAAGAAAGCATGCAGCAGGAATACAGAAACTTGTCACACGTTATGACAAATGCCTTAATTTGCTTGGAGATTATGTTGAGAAGTAGTTTAAAGTATCCTCTTTCAAATAAAATTTTTTATGTTTGTTAATATTTACTTTTGTGTCTTTAATTCACGAACGGGTACTACTTTCCGGATGACCCTCGTATTTTTTATCTGGATTCGTCAGCTCTGCATTAAATTTGATACGTGTTTCATCAATTGATATCTTTAGCGCGTGGAAAATATTTTTCTTCAAGTTGATTCACGTTGCAATAATTGACGCTATATGAACAGTGAAAAATTTTCGATCCGTACTAATTTTCAACCATTTATCATGCATGTACTTTAATTAATGATGAATAACCACGTAGCCCACACGATTGCTCTTTTTGGTAGCCATGTGAAATGTGATTGGTTAATGTTGACGTTCCTCTAGATGTAATGGCTGTCATAGGTATTTTCACCTTAAAGTTTGGAAGTTCCTCTATCCTTTTGAATATTATATTGTATTTGAAGTGAATGGTCGACGAACTACCGGTAAACCCTTTTATGACATAAAGTTGCGACGAAATTCGCAGTAAATAGCACTATTTTCAGAGATAAAAGCTGCATAGACTAAAGGAAATTCATTAAAACTCCTTGATGTCTTATATTTTACGCTCATACTAACGTCTTGCTTTAATTAAAGCAGCCGTCACGTTTTATGAATCCCAGAGAATGCTGTTTGGTACAGCGTGAAATACATTCAACTGTTTATTCCGTCCCAGGTATTCACTGTTATTTGACATACTTTTACAATAAATCCACTGACAACATACGCATTTTCCTCTGGAAATAAATTCTTTCGAAATATTTTCGCTTGGAATTTTATTTAAATGCTATTGGAATTTAAAAGCCCATTGAATTCACTCAAAATTCCTTCGGGACCGAGGGCCTGAACCTTTTGTTGCGTCTTCTTTTCTTTCAACTCGGAAGAGAGAGATGGGATGGGATGGATGGGATGTAGTAGAGAGGCTTTGGGGAAAGAACAGTGAAACAAGTGATGGTTGAGGCTAGAAAACGAGGTAGAGAGAGGCGGAGAGAGCATTTGTCTGAACTGGAAAGCATGCGATTGTTGAAAGTGCAGCCCATTTAAAAAAAATGCGAATCCCGACGAACGCTGTCTTCCAGAACACAAAGATGTTGGCATCAATAGTTCGAATGCTGACCTAATAGTTGTGGTGGAAGTTTTTACTACGGGTTTGTCCCTTTAGCTATTGCATCCTTGATCCAGTGCTCACCTAATTGGGAGTTTCACAATTTAATCTAGGTTTTTTGTTTCTCCCGCGGCCGTCATCCTACGAAATCCTTGCAAAGCGGAAAAGGCTGCAGCGGCAAAGAAGAGGACCGAAAAAAAGAATGAACAGAAGAGGACCGAACCAGTTAGAATAGGGACATTTACTATTAAAGCCATATTGGTGACAGGGATATTAGAAAGTATTAGGCGGAAGATGGAGAGAGGAAATACAGGTATTTTAGGACTGCGCGATGTTAGATATAAAGACAGTAGGGACTATTGTGCCGCTAATTATAGTCTAATATATTTTTTGGAGAGAAAGGAAAGCAGCGAGGGTGGCTGTAGTTTTAGACAAAAAAGTTGGAAGAAGCGAAGTAAACATACGGCAGGTGAGAATAATTAGAAAAGAGAATAATTAATAGAGTTCTCACGAAGAAAACATTCAATAGTTAAAGGGGATTGGAATGTAGTGATTAGTGAAAGGAGAGATGGGAATGAAGTACGGTACTACGGTATAGAGCAAGGAATGACTGGGAAGCGTGGTGGAGGACGGAATACGAGGGCGTAGCGAGTTTACAGAGTAACGGCGGAATGGACAGAAAGACGAAAGATATAGCGGGTAGTAATGAGGGAAAATCCATGCACACTGTTAAGGAAATGGCAGGAAAATAACTGATTGAACCATGAAAGATTCGAGGGAAATGGAAATAATGCATTAAGAATCTATATGATCTAGATATTAAGCTAGCTAGTTTAGATGTAGAAAGTGAATATGTCATAAATGCGGAAAGCTTATGACCAGGCATACTTGACTGCAATTTAGAAAAGAAAATAAGAGAGCTATAATCAAATAAGGCCTCAGGGATAGAAAAGATTCCTGCAGAACTATTTAAGGGTCGAGGAAAACCAGAAAGGACCGATGTTATGGGATAATTCGTATGAAGGAGGAATTTCGTAGGAAGATTTCGTTGTATCAGCGTCAGTTCCTATTTCAAAAAAGGAAAACCCAACAGGACTAGGGAACAATAAGTATAATGTATATCCTCAGACAGCAAAAGTGAAACTAAGGATCATCAATGAAATGATGGAGAGTTGGTCTAATGATTACTTGAGGGATGATCAGTTTGTGTTTGCGAAGGGGAGGGGTTCACATAATGCCATGGCAGTAATGTCATTACTATAAGAAATGAGTATCAGCAAAATTGGCATGTATACTTTTTTTAGATTTCGAGATGACGTTCGATAGAGTAAATTGGAAATAATAATGAATGTAGTCTTGAAGTTAGGAGTATATTAAAGGGATAGGAGACTTATCTGCAACCTGTAAGTATCTCAGGGGTTGCCATCAATACTGTACATATAAATAACTCTGTGCTATAAGTATGGGCCGAGAATTGATGTAAGCAAAAAACGCCTGAAGATTTTTGATTAAGAGTAATGCTAATTCAAAATTTAAAATAGAATGCCATAAACTATAGCAGGAGAAAATATTTCCCTATTTTAGAAGTGTATATCGTATGGTGTAAATTGTCAAAATAATAGCGACAGAAGAAGAGTTGGGATTTGCATAGAATAGGGTATTGATAACAGGGGTGTTTCGTAAGGATGTTAAGAAATACTCATTAAAGTGTGATATGAAGCGTGGTTTTCGTTGGTGCGGAAACATGGTTTTTGAAATATAGTAATAAGCGTAGGTTGGAGGCCTTAGAAATGTGGGCTTGAAGAAGAGTGGAAAAGGAAAATTGTACAGAAAAGAAAAACAATACATGCTTGAGAGTAGAAGAAAGCGCTGTTGGAAGAAGCCCAAAGAAGTCAGGAATATTGGATGAAGAGTATTTAGATCGGCGATGGTATATAGAAGACTGTGATAAAGTGGGAAACGTTAGGAGATGGAGGTAGTGGCAAGAGGAGGATAGGCCAGTTGGACGGTTTGCGGAAGGATAGATTTTTAAAGAGGAAAGAAGAATTGAAGCAGAGATTTAAAAAAATGCGTAGTTTCAGGCGTGATATGGTGGAAATCGAAAATAATGAATAATTATCCAGTGGAATAGTGCTGATATCAGTTATTCATCAAGAAACTTAAATCTATGAAAAATTGTAGATCGCTAGAGAAAAGAGCCTAGGAAAAAGAACGACGTTTTGAAGAACGCAATCAGAGGAGTTTACATGTAGTAACTCGCAAACAAGAAAACTTACCCCAGCGATTATATGTAATCAAGCATATAAAAGAGCTTGATGAAGAAATAAGTAAAGATAGTAGCTCTAGAATCTAAGATGGGAAAGTCCTACACAAGTAATTAGCAAACAAAGTTATACCAAAATAAAAAAGTCCAAGGTTTTAGAGGTTCTGAAAAGAATCAACAACAATAATAAGATGGGAATCTCGAAACACCATGCAAACTATCAAAGAGTCATAAGAGAGAGAAACTAAGAGAAGAGGACAGCATAGGAAAAAAATGGAAGCAGTACATCGAACTACTCTATTAGGGACCGGAACTCCTGGAAGATACTCTAATGAAAGATAAGAGAAGATGGATGAAGACGGAAAGGGAACGTAAATAAGAAAACTCGAATTCTACGGAGCAATGAAAACCTTAAAGATGCACCAGTCGCCTGCAGCCGATGGAATCAACGGCAATATTATCAAGGCACTCGGAGGTAAAGCCAAAGAGCAAACCTTTTTGGGATCAATCAAAGACTGCTACGGAAGCAGAATTTGCCGGCGCACTTGGAAAAGAGTGTAATGTTTGTTTAACCGAAGAAAACGAGGATCGAAGAATTTGAAGAGCACCAAATATTAAGTTTAATGTTACCTACATCCAAAATTTTAACAACCCCTAATAAACAGCCGAAGAATCGAAGGAATGTTTAGATAATCCGTCCACCAACAGTTTTGATTTCAGAAGAACAAAGAGGAGGAACCATCTAAAGATACAGATTGAAAAGTCATGCATGTGATTAATCCATTGTACATATGTAGCATTTCCAGACTAGGAGAAGTCTTCCTCGAGTCAATCCATGAATTTCGTTTCAATAAAAACATGAGGTTTCAACCAGGCCTTGCAAATTAACGTATAGGAAAAGCTTTAATTTCTGTGTTCTGTAAAATTCAAAAGTTCTAAGGGCACAGAATTTTCTCACTGGCCTCTTATTGATAACTTACCTTTCCGAAATACTTTTCTACGCCGTGAATAAAATAAATGTCATTGAATCCGTTGTTAAATTGATAAACTGGTGTGAGATGAAGTTATTTAATAACGTACGAGTTTCTCTATTCAAAATTTAAATGCTATATTATTTACAAATTTTAAAATCCCCCCAAAATATTTCTCATATGCTCACAATGATGACCATCATCATGGTTTTATTCGTCGTTGTGAAAGGATTTATTTCGTAAATTTAAGAATCTCTTCTCATACGTGAGTGCTTTTTCGCATTATGGAATTTTTGAAATGGCACTCGCGCCGTTCGCGCAGTAGTGAACGACTTAGATAATTTCCTTTGAATTTGCTTCAGTTCTTGGCGATTCGCCAATATCTGATCTAATAAAAGCGTTCGTATGTTTCTTCCGCCTCGGTATACAAAGGACTGTGCATCTGTCCTCAATTAACTTAGCCTCAGTTGAGAGTCACAATTAGTCACCATTCATTTTTACACCCGAAAACTTTTATTAGCAATTTATCATTTTTCCATATTATCTTCCAGTGGTAACCCTCCATTCTTTCCCATTTCATGTTCGTTTCTTTACCACCTATAGGCCCCTGTTTCAAACCTCCAACTTAATTTTCATTTTGAGAGATAGATGAGGCCGATACTTTATGGAAATCCATTGTAAACGAAAAAAGACTGTGTTTCAACAGGTAACGATCCTATGGAAACTCAAAGCCCATTTGATTCTTCCATAGTTTTAATTTTCATTTTTTTTTGTCCCATGATCTTCCTTTAGACGCTTAAATTTCAATTTTTCCTTACATACATTTTGATCAATAGGAATACTTTACGCATAGAGGCTTGGGCGATCCATATGAATTTCTTTTCACAGTGTGTACCAAGTTCATCTGTTTACCTGTATCCTAATTTCTAATTTTGTCCACTGAAGTTTTCCATAGTTTTAATTAACATCATTTCACACACCATGCAAAAGTTTTCGTTCATGGTTTCCTTGACTCACATTTTCCATGAATCGATTATTTCGGGTGCGGAAATAGTCTCTTCATTATAAACGCCATTTTTGCATGGGATACTTTGCCCTTGATGAACAATGGGATATGTCTATCCTGGTGTAACTCGGTTCTTTCGACTTCCTAGAACTATTCTGGAGTGAGTGGTCGCCGAAGAAGGGTAGTGGAGTTGAAGGAACGGCAAATCAGTCGAATATTTCCCGAATCGGATCTACGATCAATGTTCCGGAGTCTGCTAGGCATGGGATAGCCAAAGGAAGTTTTAGACAATAAGCGAATCAAATAGAATGCTATGGCATTTTATCTGATTAAATACCGGAATTAATCATATCTTCGAATGGAAAATTACGTTTTTAACCATGTAATATGTTCCTGTTCCACCCCATCACACCTGATATAACTCAATTGAAACGGAAAATAAATTTTGGGGGAACGAGGCTCATAGATTGGTTACTAGTTAGCCCATCAACGTTGACCTCACCTGCTTTTGACAATTCCTGTTTTGGCACCTTCATTAAATATATAAATGTGCTCTGAATAAAATCGCTGGACCAAAAAATTGTCTCTGCTGATTGGAGGTGGGCGGGCGGATGGTTTTCTGATGCTGAAGATGTGGGAGAGTGCGTAGGCTGTTTAATTGCGAATTCTGCCTTTGCAATTCCAATTCTGATCGCCAAGCTAGAAGTTATGCCGTAGGTTGCTGATGGCACCGTCGGGGTACATCGCTTTTTCACTCCGAAGAAAATGGAGGACTACGCACGGAAGAGGAAATAATGCTTCTTTTCCGCGCTGCGCTCTTTCATCTTCCACATGCGGGGTTCGTAATTACTGTTTGACGGGAAGATCCTCCGTAATCTTTTTACCCGGAGGTGGGTATCCTGCAAAAGAAGTCGGGAGTGGAGACCTTAGCGGGCATATTATGTGAGGCCTCACGCGGTGAAATGGAGGGTCGATAAATTTAAACAAGGCTCTACTAAGGTTTAAATGCAATGGAGTTATGTTGGACTCGAAATGAGGTCGTGGCTTCACCATGGACGGGTATTGTTTCTCAGTTTTGTGTTTACTACAAAAAATAATTTCAAAGAGTAGTTTTAATTCATTCCTTCTCCTTATGAGATTTCAAAGTTTTCTGCGCTCTCGAAATGAGAGCTCCCCATACTAAAAACTTAGTACCGATAGCAACTGTTTTTTTTAAAGGCTTGCCGGTTTCTTCTTGCTATTAATTTTTGTTTTGCCAAGGTTAAATCCTACGAAGTCATACTTCTCAGTGAAACATCCAGAGCAAGCTTATTCAATTTTTTCATGCGCTTTATATGTCTTCTTTCTGTGAACATGGGACTATTATTGCAGTCGCGGTGGAAGTCGCGTAAGTAGACATTTAGTACTCAAACCTCTGTTGAAGTTAGACCTAAAAAGTTTTTTGCGGGTTCTATATTTATTGGAAGTTCATTTTTACCAAAACTTCTACAAATAAATGGTTGCAGATAAGTTTTTAGCTCAATAAAAATATTTATTTTTTTTATTGACATTATTGCACATTTGTCGGTATAGTAACAAAAGATTCCATGATGACGAACAGGCAACATCAGAGATTTCAGGTAATTCCTGCATTATTCCATTTTTCGAGACGGCGGTTTCTATATATACCCAAGTTCGAAGGACACACTGGCCACATCAGACTCGACAATACCGACAATACTACCAGAAAAACCGTCGTCCAGCCGTATAGAACGGCGCGAAAGTAACCTTAAAACCATGGTGTGACAGTAAATAACGCTAGTTAATTATGGAATTATTGATGATAAATGAAAAATTGGCGAAAATTTTATTATGCACTCTGCAGTAATAACAGTTATGCGAATGAAGATAGAAACTTATGCTTTGGTATGTGTAGTACTTAAGGATGGCAAATAAATCATAACAATATATTTGCTTTAGCTTTATATTTGCTTTAGCTTTATATTTGCTTTAACTTTACAGTAAAAATATACTATATTGCAGTGAAACACGTCTTGATCGGGTCCAATAAAATTGTAGAGAATAAATTTGTTCTTTTTCTCTATGAATGTAAAATACGCGAACAAATAAATTCCGGACACTGCGAATATAATTTGCATGGTAACCTTAAGTTTTGTTGTTAAATGAATGGATCCTCCTCGGTCCGCCAGAGATTAAGAAAGTCTGAGTTATATAATCTTGGCGCAGGAAAGTGGAAGACAACACCACTTAAGTTAAAACGAGTCACTTATTTTTCCGTATATCCGTAACTCTTTTATAGCACTTGGCCGGCGACGGGTGAAAGGTGGATATGCTACCCCCCAAGTGGCTCATGGCCAGGGGCAGCAATTTTGCTTCATTTCAAGTCTTGGGCCGTTGTGACCTGCCGGATGTAGGACGAAATCCACTCTTCCCTTGGCACCCTATCCGGGATTTCATTCAGGTGCCCTCCTTCCCTCCTCTACGACCCTTCTGATGCTGTTGTTGGCGCCCAATATTTCACCCTTCCGTCTTCCTATAACTATGAAGAAGAGCCGTTTACCTAGTTGATTCAATAAGATGTAGTCCTCTTCCAGGTTCTGTGGACCTAAATTACTTATGGTAGTGATATTCAGTGTAATCGTGACAGTAAACGCTGCCAAGATTCTTTTTTAGTCTTAAACGAGGATTTGTCCATTTTTGATCGGGGATAAATGCGCAACAATTTTCTCGATCGTTTAAAAGCAAATCATTTCATTGTATCGCATGTCGGATTTCATTTAAGTTTAATCATGTTTCGCGTGGATTATTTCCGTAGATCCATGATAAAATTAAATAACATATACTTATTTAAGTTATAAACTGCTTTATGCATCAAATGGCGACACGAAAATTAAGATGAGGCGAAAAAAACAAAATTTTAATGTATTAATTTAGGCAAATTCCAAAGAAACTGCGGGAGATGCCGACGTAACATCTAGTTCCTTTAAAAGCCCCAAAATTTCAGAGTTTAAGAACGGCATCTCCCGCAGTTTCTTTGGAATTTGTCAAAGGGAAAACACCATAAGTGTTTAAAGTTGGCTTTAACCTCGTGGACAGTGGCGCCTCGCGCACGACTACGAATGCATGTGACATTGTATGTACGGTATTTCGTCATAACATCTAGTTCCTTTAAAAGCCCCAAAATTTCAGAGTTTAAGAGGACGCCTCGGTAGCTTAAGTGGCTAAAGCACTCGACCGGATATTGAGGGATCTGGGTTCGAGTCCCAGTCAAGGCGAATGATTTTTACGCTCTGAAATTGTTGCATATTAATTTAGGGTTAACTTTGGTACCATGAAGTACGGAAAATTACGCCCTTGACAGAATAGAGTGATAGAATATTTCTTTTGGCATTAAAGAATCATTTTCACAAACACAATTTCAGGATAAATAGATCATCCTATCCTAAAATAATTATGGTATTGCATCATGCCCTATATAAACTAACTTTGATCACAACACATCTAGCGTTATTGCGCCATATTGACTCTTAAACTCAATATTATGTACATCGATTGACTTCTTTAGTTGTGATTGCAATTGTACACGCGTAGGTTTTCGGTTACGTCAACAGCGGAGGATAGCGCATACCAGTAACTCAACCAATGGAAAAGAAAGCAGAAGGTCATCATTTTAAAATCGTCGTGAAATAACAATTCACGTTATTAGAACATACATAAAATCATACTATTAATGAATTGAACCCGCCCAAACTCGTATTCTTAGACCATGGTGGTTTAAAATCAAATTATTTCCTTCTGAGACGAAAACTCGTATATCTTCGTCATCTTTAAAAACTTTAAAAACATCTTTTTATCCGATAAATTGGTAACCTTTGTTTAAAAATCGTAATAGTTCATTATAATTTTATACACGCAATCATTTAGATGGTATGCATAAAATATTTTCACTGTGTTCTATATGTAGCTCAAGAATTAGTTTAAATATAATTTAATATAATTTTATATTTTGAGAGTTTTATTTTAAAGAATATTAGATTCATTTACGATATTTTTTGGCGTAAATTTAGGACACCTTAGTAAGGTAACATTTAACTAATTTTTAATGTTTTAAATTAGTAACTGCGTACTCTCATTGCTTCTCATAGGGCTAGAATTTTGCAAATAACTCGGTCGTCGAGGCACCAAAAAATTTAATTACTCATTGAATTTGAGGAGCTTAGCGCTAAATGTGTATTTCCCCATTGTATTTTTCTCCTTTGGGATTTAGTCAAAATAGATGAAATGGAAAAGGGAACTCGTCGGTTTCAATTTCACTCGCAATAAAGACATTCAATCCTTCTGAGATCAGAGGCTTGGTGAATTAATGGTGACTTGAGATAAAGGTGGGGAGATTAATAACAAATTTTTGAGATCTTCCTCTTCCTGGAAAGGCAATACTATTTTTTATATTGTGACTTTACGAACTATCCTATTCTTTCGCATCCACTTTATTCTATAGAAATATCTGCCTTTGAAATCTACCATACTTTTTTCTCACGATCCCTTCCCAACTTTTCTTTTAGATTTTTCTATTTTTTCTTCTATTTAATGAGCGCCGTATTGGTCCCTTCCATGACAGCCATCGTATAAAATGTACTGAGTCAAAATATTCTCTCAAAATATTCCTCTTCTTTATGTCGGTCGAGTTACACTTATTAGTTTCTATTCTCTCACTCACTGAAGACTCACGCTCTTTATTTTCATCATTTTTATTTAGTATCCAATTCACATCGCATCCATTTCACCATTAAAGGCATAGAACCATGGCACATAATATTGGGCAGTTAAATCTCACACACTTGCGATTTTTATGAACTGTATCCCGATGTTCAGTCTAGGGTTTTTACCAGTAGACAAATCTTCTAGCATAGAACCTTAAAAATGGGCAAGGGAAGAGTCACGAATTCATTTGCAATTTGCGATATTAATACAACAGAGAATTTTTAAACTTTCTTGCCACAAATTTTTCTTATATTACAAAAAATATCACGTTCTTTATGAGTTGGTTGACGTACTTGAGTTAATATTTCGTTTCATTTCGATTTAAGCTTCTTGGATCGTCGTAAAAATGTCTAATCTGAGTATAATTCTCATTCTCCTACAGAAAAGTTTAGTTTAATTTCAGGTTGTTGTTTGATTTCATGAGTTATCAAAGTTCCACTAGTGCAGTGATCGACTCGAATATTAAAAGAATATTACTCATTAAATTCGAAACCGAAGTGGATTGATGCTTTTTGCCAATTATCAAGTAATTGCGTCCAAATTCGTCGAATCTTTTTTGACCTAATTAATGAAGTTCAAATTACGTGAGGTACTATTTTAACCTTATCACCATCATCCATAATGTGTGGTTATTGATGGAAAAAAGGAAAAGAAACATCTAATTAAGGCTGTATGCCGGTGATAACCATATCAATTATCTAGGAGCTGATGGAAGTAGAATTACTAATTATATGGGAATGCGTGAGTCGATAAAAATTTCGAATCATATTACTGTTGATGAATTTTGCTGCAAGGGAAGACCATCGTTAAACAATCAATATATCACAATGGAAAATAAAATACGGCCTTTTGGATTTTTAAAATGAAGGATAATGGTTGCTTTAAGCCGCGTTCTGCTGCGTGCACGCGATAGCTATTAAAGAAGCACGCACGAGTCGTTGCTTACTATACATACATATCATTTAAAATAAATTTCCGAAGAATTTATTTGCTGAAAAAAAACAATTTGCAAAAACTACTTTTATAAAGTTTTAGGAAGGCCTCAATGGAAACCTGGAAGCCTAAAAATAATTATAAAATTTTAATAGATTTTCTTATGAAACAGTCGATAAATGTACACAAGAATACATTAAAAATATCTACATTCCCATTTTAAATACAAATATGGCTTGAAATTCCTCTGTTTACATAAGGTTTCGGTGGACTATTATGCCCCCAAGCGTATGATATCACTTCGCTTGTTGCGGCCGCTCCACATAATGTGAAAAAAGGTTATGTTTACATATGCTATCAGCTGTAACGTTCAGCGGAGTGAATGGCGAAGCAGAAAAACCGAGATTCAAGTGTACACACATGCGGCTTTGTGATGTATGATTCAAAAACATGCTATATTCGTATCACGAAGATTTGTGGGTTTGTGAATCTGGAAAAAGATTAATGAAATACATGAAGCCGTCTTAACCGTTCAAACTGAATATATTCCTTTTTTTTCGAATTTGTGTTAAAACGAGGTATTGCCATAGATTCTGAAATTTTTGTCAAATGTTATAAATCTTTTATAAATAATAGGTATTAAATGATCGCGTAGAGGGGCGCGAGTCACTGACATTAAGACTGTTATGTGCACGAGTCACTTCCTGAAGAAACACGACGAGATTAGGTTACAGAACGAAAGCAAAAATCAAGTACCTTCAGCTACATAGATTCACATTTAAACCCATGCACGTGCTCTTCATGTGTTTTTATCTTTCAGGAAGACGTTTCTTTACTTTGTAACTATGAACTTCACCATTTCGGTCCTCTAATGCCTTAGGCGTTCACCCTGTAACTTCCTAACTAATGTGCCCATTTGAAGCCTACCTGCATGGTAGACGATCAAATAACAATCATAATAATAATGAGCATATTTTATATCGGAATAGATATTCAGCACTTTGAGAAATAAAAGAAATGCTAAATTTGTAATTCTGCTCTTAAAATAAGATTGTTCAAGTGATAATATGATAGATTACTAGTTCAAGAAGAGCTGGCTGCTAATTGAAAGCAGTTGCTGCGAAGTCGGGGCAAAGCATCGCTCAATACTCTTCATTTTGCGCGAGAATAACTTGACAAGTTGCGTGTAAGTGGCAGCATGAGGTGGAGTGATAAATAGGATAATTTAAGTGATATATTTTATATAAGTGATTTTTTTTTTATTTTATTTAAGTGATTTATTTTATATTTTATTTAAGTGATATATGATCAAGTAAATGCTAAGTATTCTTCCAGACAGACTATAAGAATGTGATTTTGAAGATTGTGTATGTTTTCATTTATGACGATTACAAGGCGATTCTTTAAGCATAAAATTAGAATTCTTTTTAAGTGATAAAACTACAAAAACCAAGATATGCGGTGAATTTTTTATTGGGAAAGAAAATAAAAATCAAACTCACTTCCGATATTTCTGATGTCCGGAAATTTTCATTTTAAAGGGAACAGTCCCTTAGGGAAAAAATCGATGGATGGATCAAGCATGCATTTGGCAGTAGAACTTTTACCATCGCTTCTATGTGGTAGAAAATGAATTTTGAATTTTTACACGGTACCTTCATAATTGAACAATCTAGTAAGAGGTTTTCTCTTTCACTCAGGCAACAGTATTTGGTGTAATTACAGTTCACGTGGAATGAAGAATGCCCAATGATAGAAGGGAGACAAAAATAAAGGAATAAAAATTCTAACTTAAAAAAAAAATTCTCTGTGAAAATCGCCCAAAAAATTGTGTTGCGCATTTAAAATATTTTATGGCCAGGGAACATAATATTGTGAAAAACATTGAGGTACTGAGCATTTAATCGTGCATATTTAGACAATCTCTGTCTTGTTGCTATGAGAAAGTCTAAAAAAATCCAAACTTGGGATTTAAAGTTGTGATTTCTCTCCGAGTCCCTTCCTTTATTTTCTGAGTTTCACACTGTAAAATAAATTCAAGGGTTTTTATGAATAACTTTCTAGGGCAACTCAAAAGCCACGACATCAATTTCATTTTTCAACTTTTCTCCACTTAAGCCTCCAACGCCCTTGGAGGCGAGAATATTATTTGAAAAATCTTCACCTTCTCTCACGTACTCCTCGCCACATCAGTCAGGTTTTTTTTACCACCCGCCTTTTGATTCCTGCCATATTTTTTAAAGGAGTTAAGTCTCCTCGCTGGGGTAAAGGGAAGCTACCCCGTCCTGGAGATGCATCCAGCGGGAATCTCAGCCTCTGGGGGCCGCCCGCGGCAAAAGATTTTCAGTGAGAATATCCTGGGGAGGATGATGGTACCCACCTAAGAAGGGCCATCTGTCGAGCTGTCTCCTTGTCTCGTGTTATATATGCAGATATATACATAACTGGGGAGCGTGCCAGGATAGTGTTCATGGCTGCACAGGGTAAGATGGGCGAGGTGGTCGAGAGAGGGAAAGAAGGAAGAGAAGGAATTGCGGGAATGAGCGAGGAAGAGAGGTGGGGGGGGGGTTAGTGTGGGCATTCTAAAGGATGTCTTTGATGTCTTCTTTGGTTTGGGGTCAATTTCCTCGAACTACACGCGGAGGTGGAATGACTCCACGCTCTCACCGTCTTGTTTCCGAAGTGCTCAGGGATAGCCAACTGTGGCAATTGTTTAATTTTTCAATTAACATTCATATTTAAACAGGTGCTGCCTAAATGAGTTCCTTTCGCACTCTTATCGGCCGTATGTTAGGGTAACACTAGTAATTGTGTTCTTGTTTTTCGGAGGGGAAATCATGTCGATCTGGTGAGTCAGAAAATGAGAACTCACAAAAAAAGAGCAAAGTGTGGTTTTTTGTAAATATTTCTCATCGATAGCGAAACGGAACTTTTCCAATAGTGCAAGTAATTGCACAATTACACGATATTTTTCACTACAATGGTATAATTATTGGATTTTTCCGATTATGCTACACTATAGTGCCGGTGTCTTGCTTTTGCTAAAGTGAAGTGAAACGAGTCCTGCCGATGTCTTACAAAATCATGGAAAATACTTAGTTCAATTGTAGTATAGGTGAGTTAACTCAGAAAATTCGTTCGGAACACAGCCCCAATGCGCGTGGAGGGACATGAGACACTGGCATTCGAGTTAGCATGCCGATGCTTCACTTACTGAAACGACCCACGCGGTCAGACCAGGCAGTCAGGTAAGCGAACGAAAGCAAAAATCAAAACATCGTAAATTCTCGTTCTGACTCATACAGGTGCTTGCCATGTGAACTTGTATTTATCGTTAAGAAGGGAGTTACTTTAGGCTACAAAATCTGTATGCAGTCTCTACAGGAGTTTATCCTGTTACTTCTTATCGTGAGATCAAAATGCTTTGAGTTTTTAATGAAGTAATTTGCTTAGTATTTCTTTCTGCTTTCCTCCACATTTTGGTTTAAATCCATTGGAGTATTTTCTCCTTCCTTTATATTTGAGTTATTCGCTATTAGTTTAGGCTAAGTTGTTGAGTGCGGGATGTTTCTTTATTTATTCAGGGTCAGTTTTACTTCTATCTAATACCTATTTGAATCATTAATATCATATTTGACCTTGCTGTGTATAGACCTGTCCCGTCCATTAGAGCTCGATTCAAGGCTGGATGAGGCGGATGTTGACAGTGGTTTTGCTGGCTGGAGGTACTACACGGCAGTTTAAAGGAGTACGTCCTGAGCAGTCAAATGGCCAGAGGGTATAAACATATAGTATATGCGCTCGCTTTCGGTGTGAGGCAGTCTTCGGCTCCTGGTCGTGATCCGAGGCAGTTGGATATTGGTGCCCGCCCTAGCCGTCGCGTCAACCGTCACTCCTACTCGCGACGTAAGTTTGTTTCCTCTCTTTTTCGGTCCCCAATGTTTAATAATACCACTATTTTAAAGTCCTCTGTGTAAGCCGAGCCGATTGTTTTGTGTATGAGGAAAGTGTTAATAGAATTTGGATAATTTGAGTATAAACTCATCAACTAATGGATTCTTTCCTTCCTACCGCGACCATCCTCCCACCATTCACGTTTGATATGAATGTATGGATTATATGGCGTACTATTCCTACAACGAAATATGATTTTTAACGCTTCATGCATGTGTGCTATGAAATAATCATAGTGCCATGTTTTTAGATTCCAAGCCGGACTCTTAAAATTTAAAATTTATAAAGGGATTTTTTAAAGTTTTGATTCGGCTCTATTATAGTTCTTGATGTTGCTTCCATTTAAGCCAAGATAGTCCAATGATCGCAAATCCCATATGCATCACAGTATCAGGGTTATTGCTAGTTAAAATATCTAAAGAGGTGACGACTCAATGCAGTGAGTTCCTAAGAACATGGGAAGGCACAATAGAACACAAATAGAATAGCAACATTTAAAAGGACACTCACACGGTAAATTGGTCGAGCTTTCGGCCATCTCAGAGGTCTTCTTCAAGTGATGTATATATATATATATATATATATATATATATATATATATGTATGTATATATATCCCAGATAAGTGATTGTGACTTCTCGCAGAGAATGTGTATAGATCTAATCTCATAACGATCTGTTGATGAAGAAAACTTCTATTTTTTTCCTGAATTTTGATTCACCCAACACTTAATGGACTTAAGTGTACAGAAATATTTTGCAAAGCTATTACATGAGACTTCCATTCAGCTAAAAACCGTGTCATCAGTTCTGCTTTGGGAAGGACCTGGCGCTTTCTGAGATGAATGAGGGAAAATCACATGCTTCGTAAGCTTAGGCCCACATTCAGAAACACCTCTACCACCACATACATAGGATGTATTGCAGCAGACTCTGCTCTTGGCATTCTCCCATACTTTGTAGTGGTAGTTTTGCTGGTCCCGCAGCCTACATGCCCGCATGCGTGTACGTATGTAGTTGTGTGGCGTACTTGCATGGTGCCTGACTTTGTCTGCTCGTGTGCTGTGCATACCTCTTGTACATACACCCCCTGCCACATATCTTCCAGGTGTTATTATGTGGATTACGACTCTTATGTTTAAAGTGAAGATTATCATTTTGTTTATTGACCGATAGATGTGCTTTCAGTATTCACTATTTTATCACACGAACAATATTTTTGAAGCCTTAAGATTAACATTTTTGAATCTCATTTACTATGATTTACAACTAGTTATGGCAATGATACGTAGAGGGGAGGTCAAATTTTCAAATACTTTATGATTAAATTTTCAGAATACGGGTTCGCCTATCAGTATGTTCAATTTTGGTGTAAGATATCATTTCGTAGTCACGCAATTGGCAGAAATGGATGAATTGATCTGGATGTGAATTGGTACTTTTCATAGGCTCATACTATTTACCATCACATCGCTTAGGCATGCTTTTCAAAAGCCTGGTGGAAAATTGAATAACGTCTTAATGGTTCTCCAATCAAAATGTAGCTCATTGTCTCTAAAACAATGATTTGAGACCAAATTTGACTTAATTGAGACGACGCCATTTCAGTTGCTTGCTAATAGGTTTTAATACTCAGTTCTTTTTTTTCCTTCTTTCCACCGAGAGAAAATGGATATTGGATAGTTCAGTCATGTAATTTCGCATGGATTATACACTTTTACTGAGGCATTGTTGGTTCTTGCAGTTATACAGATAAAGTCAGTGCTTAAAGGAGCCGCAATAAAACTATGCTATTTTACACTTCTTTCTTAATCTAAGTAAAAGGGTAGTTTCAATCTTATGCTTTTGACCGTATGCTTTAATGATTAATTTTTTTCTTGTCGTTTGTGTTATTAATATGAATGAGTAGTCCTCGTTCAGTGGTGAAGATTTTGGAATACCTTCTTATTTTGTTACCCTGTGGTATTTTGCTTGAAAATAATCATTGTATTTGTTAGTTATCTTTAAGTATAATAGCTCAAAAAATAAACTATGGGAATTGTGGGTACGCCTGGACAAAAAAATCGGTTATGAAGCGGTCACGTCAGCCAATTTTCGACGAGGCTTTGCAGTTTGCCCATATTCTCGTCCGATTAACCATTCCTCAGAATTAATCCTTTCAATTTTACTGGAGGAAATGCAACTTGGGCGTTATCCGATTGCAATATAAATGATCGATAGAGTTGTCTTTCTGTTATTAATGGGTTTAGTTCCTGAATAAGAGTGGAAAATTGACCATCAATTCGCGATAGTATTGTTTAGGGCAATATTGGTCTCACGTAGAAAACGAAGCTTAACTATTTGTATCATTTGGTAGACACAGGATGTTGCTTTGGAAACTTTAATATTCAGCATTAGATATTCTCAAGGAACTGTCATTATACTCCTGCCTTTCACTCTCTAGAGGTGGCATTTATTTTCTCTCAATGAAATAGTAAAAGTTTAATGGCTATTTATAATATTCATAATTTTCAAATTTTACACTAATTTTATCGAAAATTGACTCTTTTACATTGTAACTTCCGGCCCACAGCCCAAAGAGTTGGTGAGTGTTCAAAATTTTTATAATGAAATTATTAAAGTTCTTCAAGTTTCCACTATTTTGGCTCAAAAGTTTGCATTTTGCTACCACATGCACATCTGAAAGTATCGTGCTTACCATCGTAACCGGGCTAATTGAGCCAAAGCTCCGGATGTACAGCTCACAGATGACCCTTGTTGCATTGTCTGGAAAAAAGTAAATGGATATCAGATGCAGAATAAATTTAGTACAATCAAAGGTGAAGTGACATTTGAAAATACCTAATTACCAAATAATCTAATTTTCTGATGAATAAAATAATGAGAGATTACCGCCTCTTGAGATTTCCGCCTCGGTGAAGTATGTTATTAAGTTCATAGTTAAGATCATTATAAATGTTCTTTATGATGAAGATTTATCGATCCCTTCATGCGTATATTTGAACCCTATATACATACAGGTAAATTTGTATCAGTGCAGTGGTGGGAGTGTCTCCTCGTCATATAACTCTGGATTAGACTATATGCAAAGCGGTCTTTGACTTAAAGGCAAAGAATTTTCAAAGTATCCGAAAAACAAAGCTTTATATTTTGTAGGTAAGAAACTTTCTCGAACTATCGTAGAGTTTGACATCAAATAAATCCTTTCTTCTGGAGTTGTTCATATGTTGTTGCACTTTCTTCAATTATTATTGATTTGGGGCTAAATGGTTACATCTATTTCTTAAAGGGGTCTATGTCGCCGGTAATCGTAATCTTTTTCAGAGGGACATCAATCTTGGTAATCACCTTACTCCAGATCCAATTTGACGAGATCAAAATACGATTAAGTGTAGGCTGCTTTTTTCAAGACTGACTCCCCCTCAGACGCTCTCCCACCGCCATTTGTCGTTTTTCATTGGGGTGACGCCACTACAAATTAGCTTTCAGATAATTTAAATAAGAAAATTACAAATAATTTCTTACTCATTAAACTGTTTTAACTTTTGATGCTGTAATAAAGCTACATATTTTGCATTTGCTCGCTAGTGCAAAAATATTGTAAGTTCGGAGTTCTAGTTCACGAATGACGATAGCTGAGTGAAGAGAATTTTTTTTATCTCCATGGAAATATTCTTTAAATAATAAATTTGAGCCAAAATTACATAAGATGTGATGAGGGACTGCAGTTTCGGGTGATATCCCACGGGGAGGAGACCAATTCAAGAGCGAGGAGAAGCGAAGGGAATAAGAGCGGAGAGTGAAATGGAAGTCAAAAACATAGTAAGGATTTAAGAGATCTTCAAATCTAGTAGTAATTAATAAACGGGGAGAATTGTTATTACCAATGGATTTTTAAAGCCCAGATATTATCATATTTACAAAGCCATGGCTAAGCGGAAAAATGTTTACCCCGAGGCTTTTCCGAACAATTAAGTGGTCATAAAAGGGATCGGAATGCTGGAGGAGGGGTAATTATTATGTGAGTTAGTAATGTATTCTTAAGCGTACGAGATGATTGCGATATGATGGGCGTCAGAGTTGAATGTCTGATGAGGAAACTGTCACTAGCAATTAACGAAATCTATAGGCAACCAAGGAGGGTTTGAACTTGGAAGAGATTTTGATATGATTTCAGAAAAGGCCTGCCACTTAATTTGTCTGAAAGGAGGAGACCTAAACCTTCCAAATGTAAGGTGGGGTGGGAATCAGCGTTAGGGGGAATTACTAAGGCATGGGTTGACTCATTTTTCACGAAATTATCCACGTTTTCAAGTAGTAGTGAACCTACAAGGGAGAGAACCTTCATGGCGTTTTTCATCTCAGACTAGCTAACATTCTAGCAAACGTTGGAATTATTTCATGAACCAGTGATCATAGTGCGCTGGGGCTTAACACAGAGAAAATATATGAAATCATACGTAAGTATGACAGTGCAGAAAGACAGATGGCATGCTGGATTTCCAAACTACTTAAAAAAATTCGGTCATTAGACTGGCCTTGGTGAACATTATATTGTAAAAATGTTAACTCTATAATTAAAACAGAAGCTGAAATATTTATTCCATGAAAAGTAATAAAGCCTTACTCAGATCAATATTATTACAATAGGAAGGTAAAGTAATTAAATAGGAGGACTAGGGCCGTATGTACAAAGGGAATAATGCACAAGAACGAATCAAATAGCATTACATTTCCAATTTGCATCCCACTTTGAATTGAATTTTTAATGTCAACTAGTTTCGCTATGCTGTAGCATCATCTAGACTGAAGGAATTCTACAAAATATCGGCCTTAACTTTCTCTCAAACATAAAAAGAGAATATCGGCATCACACAAACAGAAAAATGTAATTGTCTTAGAGTTGAACTGTGCCGAGTAAAGAGAAAAGCAAATGATTAGCATCTTGTAAATATATTACGAAAGGGAAACACAAATATTTTTCCCAAATATTTAAGAAGGTGAAAATGAATTAAAGAATAATAAATGAAATTACGAATGAAGGCGGGTTGTTCTTTTGGCAGACAGAGAGAGAGCGAGGAGACTTGGCTCTTGACTCCCAGAGATGTACGAAGCAAAATGAAGCTATATGCTCTGAGTTGAAAATGGAGATAAGAATACAAGAATACCCTTAATATATGGATCAGTAATATTATATATAAGATAAGGAAACTACGTAAAAATAAGTCTAAAGGTCCGGACAATATGCCAGAGGTGGTTCTAAAACTTGGAACAGATGCGGTCGTCCCATATCTTGAGTAGAATTTAACGTGACGCTACTTATTACGATTATACGTACTTGTACTACCGGATAATTCATGCATTTCCCGGCAAATGGATTTTGACCATGGTTATACCGATTGATAAAATTTGGAATAAGTATCACTTGGATAACGACATGATAGTTTGTCTAAAGTCAGCGGTATGTTGATCTTGAAAAAATATCATTGTAGACTATATAAGTGACTATTAGAAGGATGGAAATCGGTCGTCCCAAAATCAATACGGTTTCAGAGCAGGGTGTTGTTGTGCGACAGCTGCTGTCTTCGGCCAAGATACGTTGGAAGCAATGGATGAATGGGAAGCAGTTGATGCAAGTACGTATATTAGACTTTGCGAAAGCGTTTTATAACGTTTCCCATGACTTATAAATATAAAAGATTGACATTATGAATCTTGATCAACGGGACAGGCTGTCGGATTGATAACTTTCTGGATGGAAGAAAGCATACCTTAAAAGTAGGAAATAAATCTCATGAGAAGTTTGCGGTAACCTCCGGAGTTCCTCAGAGGAGTGTAATAGAGCCATATTTATTTTTAAGTCTTATTAACAACTTACCCAAAGTGATTCGATCTCAGAACAAGTTGTTTTCAGATTATAGTATAGTCGAGAGTAAGCTCATCATTGAAAACGATGTGAAGGCACTGTAGGGAGACTCAGAAAAGGTACATGAATGGATAATGATAAATAAAATTAAACTGTAACTTTAGCAAAAGCTGCCATGTAACATTAAGAAGAAGTATATACCGGAAATATAGAAGATATGCTTTTCAGAGGTATCTCGATCCCTACTTGAGGTGCTTAGTGGAGGCCACTTTGAGTGAGTACGCCGTCCGTCGGATGGGACGTTAAACTGCGGACCCCTTGGCGCCTTTCGTAAAGAGTAGGCTAATGCCGACGCCGGGTTTCTCTCCACCCTTCATCCTTTCCTATCCATCCCCTATGGCGCAAATGACGTTAGCTGTCGGTCGCCTCCCCTAAAAACTACTACTACTACTAGAAGATATGCCCGAAATGGGCAATTGATGCCTTAGACGGACAGCTGTATATAATTGGGGGTAACGATTTTAAAGTATTTTAAATGATGATTATACGTGGAAAGGTAATCTCGAAGGTATATAAAAATCTGCATAGCGTATTGAGATATTTAAAGAATTGTACAAGGTCTGGTAGATATTTAGCGTTGGGACACCCAATACTGGAATATGCCACAAGTGAGTGAATCATTCAGAAAAAGTGCAAATTGATAAGGTGGAAAATGTCCAAAGAAAGGCAACTTGCAGTGTAAATTGTAACTTTAAAAGGAAGGAAATGGTGAATAAAATGCATGAACAGCTGTGATGGGAATCTTTATAAAGTAGAAGGGGATTAACTCAATTATATGGCATACAGAAATACAAAAAGTCTGCCATAAAACCGAGCATGAAGGAATTTAGGTGAAACAATGGTAAAGGCAAGATTTCACCGAGAACAATGACAACGGAAGGAGATAAATTTTGTTTTTAAACCACGGCATCGGGACGAAGAATGTACTTCCGGATAAACTCTCCGGCCCCTTCTCTAAAAGTATAAACATTATTGAAAGGAAATTTAAAGGGGTTATTTTAAAGGGATGTAAATGATAGTTTAATATTGTAATATCCCTTGCCATCTGGCCCTTAAATATAATAACAATGAATATTAAAAGAATAAATCAACGCTGTACTTTCATAGATTAGAAATTTAGGTCATAAAAACTACAAAAGATTTATCTATCTTTGAATTTTTGCCGTTGTCCATGAAACGAAATCATTCTCTTCATATCCTCACAGATTCTTTGTTGTCATATTTTACTCGTGACTTTCTATAATCCTCTTTATATTCCCCTTAACGATTTTATTTTATTCCTTCATTTATTTTAAACCCTGAAAGCCACCGCTAGGGTGTGTGGCAGGGGGTGAATACACAACAGACTAATTTTGATTCGAATATGACCCTACCGTGGTCTAACAATGTTATTCTGATCCCTTATCATTCGTGGAAAAAATGAAATCTTTAATCTATCTGTTCCACACTTGATATCTCTTATTTTATTGACATGATTTCATCCCACCGTAGTACGATGGGGGTAATAATACATTTTCATCATCACAGCTAAAGAGATATCCTTCCAATTTATGCAAGAGATTTAATCTGTACTTTAACCTTCGCTTCGTGAGTGATTCCCAGCATAGCACCTTCAATATTTTGGATACCCTACTGAGTTTATCATATCAAAGTTTTACAAATTAACTCCTCTACGCTGGACGGGATTCAATTCGGTAATCAATCCAACTTCGTGAGGATCCCATATACTTTCGGCATAATCCAAATGAGGCCTGATCAGCAAAAGATCGTATTTCTCTTGGACCTTTTCATTGGGTGCTAAAAAAGTGGGTTTAGTGATACGCACAAGACTCGGAATCCATGGTAGGCTCCAGGGAAATATATGCATTCACGATATATAGGTAATATTAATATGTGTTTGGGTGTATGCACCCACGTGGTTGCTCATGTCATAAAAAAAATCTGTCCCGATCTATCTCATTTGCGTCACCAACTTTTGCATGATACCACGTCAAGCGTCACTTGGTGAAAATTTCTAATATGCGTGACGATAAAACATAAAACTTACTGAAATTTTCGCACTGAATAATGACGCAGGTTGAGAAATAAGATCAACGCATTAAAATTTACAAGACATAATTAACACGATACTACATGTAGTACCGTGTTAATTACCTTTTTGTGGATTATACAAATTTTATCTTATTCCTATAGATGATTGTTTACAGGATTGGGCCGGATACCATTGAAATGACTCGGCTATCGAAACCATGTCCGGTTGAATCAAGTACGAAGTGAACCGACGGTAATGCCAAGGATGGAGAGTGAAATGTTGGGAGGAAAAAGACGTTTGAACCTAAGGGAATTCGATATGAAACCGCCAGCATTCCCTGGCCGCAAAAATAGTCCGTTAAATGGCATGCAGACTTTAGCCTCGGCGAGAGTGGACTCGGTAGTGCCTAGGATCTCCGGAAGAGGAACGCGCTTGCTGCCCGTGTGCATAATTTTACTCGATCCTGGATGAAGGAAAAAAGGTAATAGAATGTTTGGTCCAACTCTCTCGCGTCCTCTCGTCCATCGAGGTTCATTCTTTCTCCAGTCCTCTGCTCGTTAAGTGTCATCCGGTCTTCAGCTACGGATCCTCGCCGGAGAGGGTCGGGGTTCCCCGACTTCACAGGGCCTCTTCTTCCCCCCCCCTCCACCGCTCCGTCTCTCCCCCTCGGGGGCCTTCTCATATATTGGGGACCGGATCCCTTCCCAAAGCTTCGCAATCTTTGCCCCGGGCCCCCTTGCGGACCTCTTCACCTCGCCGGAGACCGGGTTCCCCAACGTTTCCTCTGGGGAGGGGTGCGAGATGGCGGCATAATGAGAAAACTTAGGAACAAGGTGTACGACGTATAACCGCGTCTAACCCCATTTCCATCCCCGTCCTCGTAGGTACTTCCAGTCCGGAGCCCTCCCCTCGGCAAGATGACATCTCTCTCTCTCTATATATATCTCTCCCGCTCTATCTCAAAATGGGCGCAGTTGGCTTTCCGTGACGATTGAGCCGTAGGTGCTGTTTTTTTTTGTTTCACCCTGTTTGAAATCCTCGCGGGTAGTTTTATTTCGCAATTTGATGTTCTCTTTTTTGCCTCTAATGACGACTCTCTTCGCTATATTGCTCACGGGGTTCTCATTAAAATTTTTTTTGATATTCACCAGGAGATAATGAATATTGACAAAAGTTCATTTTCGTCCCGTCCATCCACGCAAATTTTTGATATCTGGTTTCAATAAATTTGGCAGGTTAAAAAAGTTTGGTGTAGCCTTTATAAAGGAATTTAATTGGAAAATGAGTCCTGGAAAATAAAAAAAATGGCTTTGATACAGAAAAATTAATGCTTGCAATACCGTAGATGGCAAAACAAAAAGTTTTTTAAACGTTTTTGCTGGTCATATTACTTGGATTAAGGGTGAAGATTTTATTCACTTATTCACTTTTTGTTGATATCATATTACTTTTAAAAAATGTTTCGCCATTTAGTTATTACCCATTATGTGATTTATAGCCACGAATACATTTCAGTGTAAAATTTGATGCAAGTAATATTTTTGCATTTTAATTCCTTCTCGTGTGTTTACTCGCATTAAAGTCGCTATTTTTTCAAATTCAGCTTAACCCAAAGAATATGCATAGATGAGTAAGAAATTCAGTCTTTTTACCAATGGTCAAATTATGCTAATCTGCTTGAATCTTGTTAATAGGTAAATAGTTTTATGGGCAAGTTAAATGTGATGGATCATGCCATTGTTTTTATTGATATATATTTGCAAGATGAACTTAATTAGGCACTTCTTACTGATTAATACTTTTAATCGCTGTCATTGTTTCATGAAAAACGGATATATCGCGGGACGAATTGGGGTAAGACAACGGAAAATGAATTCCAAAACGAATGGCGGTGGTGAAATTTTACTCCAGGGTGTAATATGGCAGATCCAGAAATATGAAATCCGTCTTCTGTCTTGCGTGATTCTCTAATTTACGAGCGCTAGACATCTTGCGTATGAAAGTTTTGTTTTGGTGTTGTGAGAAATTAGTGGTAAGTTAATAACGGGTTATTTTGTTTCTCACAGGTTGGCTCATATTTCCCCTTACCATCAGTTCCTCAGCCAACTCATTTGCTAGCAATCTTCCTTCTCATTCACCTCCTCCAGTTCTTTTTGCTTACATCGTCTTCATTAAATTGTAACAATCTACGCACTGCCGTGCAAAACTTGCTATTAACTAGGTGCTTTATTAGATACGACACGTTTATGTCGTTTTAAATTTTTCTCGTTTTTCATATCTAAAGAACGATGCCCGTCATACGTGTGTCACTTGGGAGGTCATGCCGTAAATAATTATATTTGGGTTGTGTCTTGCAAAGAACTTGAAAATAGAAAGCTAAACACTCAGTAATAACAATGGCATATATTTAAAATTCGGTTGAAACTATCTAAGAGTTTTTATTTTGCGATGACAAACTATGGTTACAAAGCGTGGCGGATAGCATCTATACGTGACAAGTACTAACGAGAGTATCTTGCCATTTGTGATTTCCCACGGGGTTGCTTCTTGCGCATGAGGCCAAAATATAATCAATTCTATAATACAATGATATATTTGGTATGATTTATGGTGATATGATGTGTAATAATAAAGTAGAGATGAGGTCAGATCATAACTGTTTTTTTAGAAAACATCATTTGTGTCAGTCACTCCATTTTGATCTGAGTGCTTTCGTGATTTTTATAGAGATTAATTTAATGTTACATAAAGTAATCTTCTTTGGGAAAGAAAAACGTGCTTTCGTTCATGCTATTTCAAGATTATAGTATCGTTTCGTGCATCGTTTTTCTTATCCTCCATGTTATATTGCAGTACTTAAGTAAAACATATCTCAGTTCTCGATTTCAGTCTATTACAGAAACTTGAAATATCCATCCCTATTAATGAAATAATTCGTGGTGCTTTATCATCCATATGTAACAAATTGATGGATGTTATTATACGCTTGCCTTCATTAATATATGAGATTTCATATAATATGCGCTGAATTTACCTGATATCGGCCGCTGTGATAAATCAGCGCTGTGGCCTCTTTTTTTAAACAAATTCAACTGTCTAGCTTTAGGCATAATGTTTACCATTTTTATGAATTGGTTGGTATATTGACGAGGGCTTTTTTAAGATTTGAACTGATGTTCAGCCTGAGAGGGAACATGATCACAGGTTATCTGTTTCCCGTCACTCACTTGAAAATCAGACGACTATATCTTCTGTATCGACTATCAGCACCTGGGGACTGGGTAAAAGTCGATATATTTTGCTGTATAGCTGTATAATTTTGTATAATGGTTACTTATGTATACTAATCATTCTTCAAGTGTATATAATAAAGAGATAACACCTTACTTAGCATAATAAATCATACTGCGCATTTTTCATGCTTATTATCTAAATCATCTGATAGGAATCTACGAGTATGTCAAACGTTACCTGATTGATAGGTCGCGGACTCGTTTTTCAATCACAACATGGATTTTGCCTTGTAGCGGCGGATGACTTTTCAGAATTTTTTTAAAGTTTTAATGGGCAGAAGCAATCATTGACCAAGTGACTAAATAAGTGAAATTCTACTTTCTATTTCTATTTCTAAATTCTATTAATGTAATTTAATAATATTTCGTACTATAAAATTCGGAGTGTAATGTTTGTTTGAAATTAAATAAGGCAACTAAAATTAAATCCTGGGTGGTCTAGATATTTAATTATCCAAGAGAACAACCCGGTAAAAACATTATCCAAATCTAATTTAAAAGCAGAATAATGTAAAACGCACACGCACTTGCAGACGATTTTAAAGTCTGATGCGGAAACATTTAATACATTTAGAACTTATTTATCGTCACGGATGATAGATGGTTGCTTTTTATATTTCGACCCTAATAATGAAAAGACATTAATTTACGAGGTCTGTATAAGAGGTATCGCGAATTTTGAATTTTCGCGGGTTACGTTTATTTGATTTTAGATTCTTTTGTGGCTTTATGTTGGTACTTATGTCTCTCACTTATGCCGAAAAGTTCGGCCACTTTGAAAGTTCAGTTTATTGTTGACAGCTGTTTTTCTTGGACGTGTTTTGGCTTGTCTTCGATTTTTGCCTGTTCCGAAAAATGGATCCAAGAATCTGTATCAAATTCAAATTTTGCGTGAAAAACGAAATTAAGTGCGCAGACGCATTCCGAATGTTGACCGTAGCCTATGGCGAAGCTACCTTGGATCGAAGCAACGTGAATCGGTGGTAGAAAATGTTCTCAGAGGGCCGAGAAGATGTCAACGACGAAGAGCGTGCCGGAAGCCAGAGCACGTCAACAATAGACGAAGACATTGATGAAGTCAAGAAAATAGTATTCACCGATCACCGTTTGAGAAGTTGCTGAGGACCTAAAAATATCGATTGGCTCGTGCCATTCGATTTTTACCAATGATTTGGGCATGACACTGGTCGCCGCGAAATTTTTACCAAAATTGCTCAATTACGGCCAAAAATGGCAACGGATTAACATTGCTAATGAGGAGTTGGACTCTGTCTGCAACGACCCAAATTTGCTCCAGAGGGTCATAACTGGTGAGGAATCGTGGGGTTATGGTTATGGCGTGGAAACTAAAGCTCAATCATCCCAATGGAAGCTGTAGCACGAGCAAAGACCGAAAAAAAGGTGCCAAGTTCGGTCGAATGTGAAAGCTTGCTTAGGATTTTCTTCGATTGCAGGGGCGTGGTGTATCATGAGTTGAGCTTCGAGAATTGGAAAGAAATGTTGGCACAAGTGGATAACATCTAATGGGGATTACTTTGAAGGGGACAAAATAGATATTCATGAATAAATAAATAATTTTTGAAAAAACACAAAAGTCGTGATACTTTTTGAACGGACTTCATATTGCTGAAAATGAATATATCAGTTTTAGAAATATTCTCCCTGATAATCAATAAACTTTTGCATGCGATCGAACCAATTTCTTATCACTTTTTTCATTCCGATTGAGGTACCTCCAAAACATGGCTTTTGAATGTATCAACGGCCTCTTCAGGCACCGAAAAACGTTGGCCACGCAATTTTTCCTTTATAAACGGGAATAAAAATAAGTCATTTGGTGCTAAACCAGGGCTTTATGGAGGATGAACCATCAATTCGACGTTTTGGCCAGTCAAATAGGTAGTTGCTTTAGCCGATCTGCGAGAGCTTCCATTGTCATGACGAAGAATGATCCTTCGTTGCCGCTTCTTTTTCCGTATTTCACCAAGCACTTCTGGGAAACAAATGCTCGCATACGAACCATTCAGAATTCACGATTTTACGTTGCTCTAACGCTACGGTTGCCACATGTCCAGTTTTTCCAAAGAAACAGGCGATCACTTCCTTCGATGTGCTTCGTGGACGAATCACTTTTGTCGTATTTGGCTCGTCTTGGAAGGCCCATACAGTGGATTGCTCTTTTGTTTCGGGCTAATACGCATAGATCCAAGATTCGTAACCCGTTTATATGTTATACACAGATTTGATGCCCCACGATTGAACGTGTCTGTTGAGCATTTATCTGCACCAATTGACACGAGCATCTTTTTGCGTTTTTGTCAAATTATTCGGAATACAACGCGAGCAAATTTTTTTCGCAGCTAAATGTTCATGCAATATCTTATTGATGCTCATCAATCTAAACCCCAAGGTTGCCTCAATCTCACGATAATTACATTTCGATCTTCCTTTACTAGTTCTTGCACAACATCAATACTTTCTGGCACAACAACTGATTTTGGACGACCTTGACGACTTTCGTCACTGAGTGAACGGCGGCCATGATGGAATGCGTTATGCCAGCGTTTAACAGTGGCAAAGGACGGGGCTTCATCGCCAAAAGTGGAAGTAAGTTGATCAATGAACTCTTATATTGATAATCCACGACGAAAGTCGTAAAAAACCATCCCACGAAAGTGCTCACGAGTGAACTCCATTTTTTCGCTGAAAGGCATTTTCGCTGAAAGACATTTTCGCTGACAAAATTTTCGAGTCACTGTAAAAAACACAAGCTATGATCAAATGACAAAATGTTCTTAAAAAGTTAGCGTTAAAAGACTCAAACGTTTAGTTGGAAATGTCAGATGGCTCCTAAAGCACCTAAAATGTTGTCAGGGCGCAAAATATAAATAGTAATCGTCGTATAAAGAATTTTATAAAGAGAATGAAGCATCATTTAAGTGCATTAACCAGGATTAAGGATTCAGATTAAGATTCACAATTTACATTTGTGAGGAGTCCTCCGTCGATAATCGTGGTTCTCTTGAGTATCTCTTTTTAGGAATAATTATTATTAATTAATTAATTAATGACAAGCAGTATTAATTTGAATAGCACCATTAGAAAAGTTATGGTGAAGAGGTAATTTAAATACGTCAGTGTTTTTGCCTTCATCTTTTCTAAAATGCGAATTTAGCCTCTCATGCAGGGCTAATACGAGTATATTTTATTGCTTCTCTAGGTTTTTGAGTTTAGAACTTTTGATTCTTTTTTCGTGGGTTTAGGGACTGTTTGAAAATTTGATATATTAAGTACAAATGCAGGGTCTGTCCCAAAAATAAGTATTGCATGTCAGTGTACAAATTACTAAAATTCTTCAAAAAAGCGCAAAACTTGAATATATGAGTTGATGCATGAATTGATGTGGGATAAGTTGAATCCAGTTGAATCCGTATTGTTTGCCCGGGAGTCCATCGACAATCTTATATGCATTGATGCAATAGTTTATCCGATTAAAGATCAGAAACTTCCCGTCAAATGAGGTGTGAACTTTTGTTTTTTTTTTACAGTGATGGTTTTGTGATTTACGAGTTACATGACGCAGGAAAGCGCGCATAGGCAAAGCATGCCGTGCAAGTTTACCTTAATCTGCATCTCCTCCTCCAGTAGCAAAAAAGTTGCGCTCATGTAGTAAAAAACATTATTATGTGGTATACATGATACGACTTATTTCGAAAAATTAATTTATCGTATTACGACGATCAATGGGTAAAATACGTTTGGCTCAGCTGCTGGGTCCTAGGGTGTCGTCCCCAAAGACTGGGATTTGAATTAATTAAAATTTTCCTCTAATTACGAGAATGTTCCTTTTATGTGAGATTTTATCATGTTCAACGCTTGTCTTTTTTAAATTTTTTTAATGACGGATGACGTATTACAAAATATTTTGTGGCCATTATGCTGTAGGATAACATTGAAATTTTTTTAACTTGATTTAATGCGTTTCTAAATTTAATTCAATTCCATTTTACAACTCTTATTCGCTGGGGTGATAACTGCTTCGAAAATACGCCGTCATGGTTATTACATCAGCTGTGCCAGCTAATACGATGATGGGTGAGCCATGGAGCATTTCTTTTGGCAGGTGATACATTTCGTTTCTCGTCTTCGGAATGGAATGGTATCATTAAGCAAAGCTCTTGGTATCACCGACTGGTTGAATATGATAAACTACCATGCGTTTACCCAGAATAAATTATCCCTGGCCCTAGTCGGACCAGTAATTTACCACGCCAGGTTTACTTCAAGGATATTTAAGATTGTTATTTTATGCCAGCAAACTGTTTTTCGGCGTGAACAATGAAGAATATCCGATTCATGTATTTACTATAAAAAGATCAAAAATGATATAAAAGACTCAGTCTTACCGGACCGCTCCAATTGGCAAAGGAGTTTGCTATCCTATTGCCGCATATTCGCACAGAAAGTATAAGAAAGATATTGAAAGTGAGCAAGACCAAAAAAAACAAAATCAAATTAAATGGCATATATTTTGTGACTATAATAATCATTTATCACTGCCTTGCTTACGAAAAACATAAATATTTCCTTTTTTTGTTTTTATGCCACGCCAGTGGGTTAGCCAATGTCCTTGGGTACTTACTCATGCCATGAAATCATCAAGTATCATACAATTTAAGCATACCTCCAAAGGTATCTGCATGCTCTCGCTAAGTTTAGATTTTTGTCCGCCTTACAGTCAATCTATTTGCTCGATTTTTATTTTGCTTTTGTACCACCTGGTGTGTAAATTTCGAGCCGGACACATTCAAGTTTAATTGACTTCTAATGAATAGGTTTATTTGAAATTTAATGGGATGAAATCGAATCGATTAGAACTAGATCGAATCGAATTGCTAATTGATGAAGATAATTGATCTCCAAGAGGATCACACCAGAAGTCCATAACTCCAGTTTTATGCTATTATCACACTCGGTAGAATCTCAGTTCTTTTACAAGGAACCTCTTTCACTTCTGTTGTAAGAGACTCAATCGTAGGCTGACTATTCAGCGAAGAAAGCTCGGGGAGAACAGTTCATTCCAATGTTCTCTTCGCGTATAAAAAACGTTCGCAAAAACGATCCCTTCCACCAAACACGATGCTCATTCCAGAGAAGGAGTCCTCGGAGAGATGATTCGCATTTCTCAAATTCCGCATTATCGATGCTCTCCCTTCTTTCCCGAACATTGAAATATCCCTCAATGAATACTAGCTCGGGATAGTGTAAGTCGCAGGGCAATGGTGAGGATTTCATAGGATTGGGAATGAAATGCATTCGTCAGGGTCGTCAGTGGAGAGAGTGAATGGGAGTAAATAGAGGGAGAGAGTGTTAAAAAAATATATCTGATGCGTCAAGCGTATTACCTTCCCAGTAGACATTTGTGATGACCCTAATTTAAAGATAAACGCTGGTAGACTCATTGTAAGAACTTACATCTGATGCAATGACGTAGCCCTATGTTAGTAATCTCTTGCGGTTAGCGGTTAAATGACAGTTCTGAAGATGTATACTTGATAAAAAAGGAATGAATGAATGAATGAGCAATTTCGATTCTATAATACCCTCATATGGCGTTAATATCATGAAGAACTATCACCATTTCGATAAGATGAACCCTCAATGTTGTTTAATTGCAGTTGAACTCTCAACACAAAGTTTTCACTTTACAGAAAAAAATACAATGACACACGCGCAGGCATGTCCTCCAGTCAAACTGAAATGCGTTAAATTTTAATGACGATCTTAGACACCCCCCCCATCTGGATTCAAGTGACAGTCGTGTTATTTTTCATTTTTTTGGTCGCTTTCTCTGGATGCATTTGGGATTAACTCCACCACGCATAAGGTTTGCGTATTGATTTAAAAAATGTAGGGATTTCAAAAAGTTAACTATTTAATCTATGATCGATAAACAACATCGCCGCCCAAGACAGGAGGAAGAGAGAGCGGAGGGGAAATAGAGTGAAATTGAACGTGAATTTGCCCAAGAGGAAAATACGGTGAATAAAAAATAAATTGTCGCAGGGAGAGAGAGCACCTAGAGGGCGCCCAAAGGAAAGAGAGGACCTCCTGGCGTCCTTTTCCTCCGAAATTCTCGGAAGGTTCAACCGGCACATTCTTGCATATTATAGACTGGGGAGGGGATTGGGGGAATGAGAGAGGCGTGTTTGTGGCGCGCGGGGAAGAATAGAGGACTCAGGGGACGGCGGTCGTAGTCGATGGAAAATCTTAAAGAAGGGTCGGTTTCCGGAGAGGAAAGAATTCGGATTCGGGAGATAAAGCGGTGGGTTGGACCCGAGAGATGGGATGAGGAGTGGGATGGAGGAAGGAGAGATTACGCTTGCGGGAATCCCGTGGGTGGGTGTGGGGGGAGGAGGAGGGGTGGCGCAGGCGATGAAGATATCGCCATCGAAGGATTTAGACCACGGGGGGGGAGGGAGGTTGAAGAGCCGCAGTCGGGGAAAGGCGAGGGGGATGGGGGTCGATCGATTCGCGTGATAATCAAGCTAATGATAATAATAAAGGGAGTTTGGATGGGATTCGCTCGTGCTGGGCCAAAATTTTGTAATTAAACCCTGAGCGATCGAATGGCTATTTTTTTCAATCCTATCGAATGGGTTAGGAGGAATAAATCGGGGTCAGAAATTGGGGGAAGGTTAAGCATTAGTTTGTAGCCTTAAAAATCCTGTGCTCTCCAAGAGGGGATGAAAATTCGGGATCGGTGAAGCTGTTTGTAGCCTGATTTCCAAAAAGACTAAAGGTTAAGCGGTGAAAACCCATTAGGAGTGGAATATGTTATTCATAGATGTTCGTTTTTATTGTATGTTGCCTGTTTACTCGCCAAAGACTTCACGCATCGATTCAGATAGAATTATAAACATTAGGCTTAGCTAATACGTTTCTAATGGCGGTATCATTTTAAAATGTTCAACTTAAATCGTATTTTCTAATGAATTACCACTGCTCATAGATTTTTGCTACTAGATTTTTCCTATGAAAACTCATTTTATTTAAAAGATTAGGGATAGAATTTTTTTTGAAAATTACTACCTTTACCAATCTAAGTTTAAATTATTAAATCTGTAAATAAAAACTCAGAGTGTTAAACTATTATTTGGAGGTACTTACTTTTTTATAACTATCCTTTCATGTTCACGTAAATAAAAAATTATAATCTAAGTTTGAGATCAAAAGTCACATAAAAATTGCTCTGTTTAAGCTAAAATTCTACTCTTTGAAATTTCAGAAAAAGTTTACGTTGTGAATTACTGTCCTAAGTGTGAAAATAAATGGCTTTGAGGATATGTTCACGTCTCATAAGTGAGTCAAAGAATAACTAAGGGGGAAAATATCAAAAAACCTCACCAATCATACTCGTACTTTTAAAAATATTCTGCCATCGTACAGTACTTACGTACGTATGATCTTTGTGCGGCTAGATCATGAGAAATTGAACCATTTTAGTTATTACCAACAGTAATCAATGTTTTAAAGTAGATCTTATCATTCTCCTGACTGGGATTTTAGCTCTTCTCGTGCCGCCATTTATCGAAACCGCCAATAATACAATTTATTATCCATTCCTTAGTTTTTCTTGCGAGTCAATCCGATTGTTGGTGAAAGTAATGCAGTTTAAGAAACAAAATTGGACATTTTTCATAAAAAATCATGTTTTAAAGTATTTAACTGCTTATTTGTATACAGCGTTGAAATTAGCGAAATGTTTCATAATAAGACTGGGTTTTATGCTTCTAAAATTGTTTGTAATTCCACAATTTGTAATGTCCCTCATAATTGAGATCTGACATGAAAGTATTGATGATTTAATGTTGGAATTTGCGAAATTGTTTTCTACAAAAAAGAGATACATTTTGGTTGCGGTATGCAGTATAGCATGTGGCAGAGTAATGATTCTTTTGAAGGAGTGATCGTTAAATATTATGAATGAAATGATAATAATTAGACGTTAGTTTGATTTAATGAAGGGATCATATCAAAGCTTACGTTACTAAAATTGCCTGTATAATCAATTGGTAGCCGTATTTTTCAAGTTATCTTAATTATGGTAGGTTTTCGTGAATGACAGCACAACGTCCTCTGAGACAGTCCATTTATGATTTATCTTTTTACTGGTACGGAGAAACCAAAGACTGCAAACCACCGGATGACATTTAAAAATATGAAGTAAGATTTGGTGCTTTCCCGGCGTATCTGCTTGATGAAGTTTTCTCGGGTCTTCCACCGGGTCAGGGGTTCCATGTTGGCCGACGTTTCGATGCCCGATTCGTGCATCGTCTTCAGGGATGATGATTGCCACTCGGTTGACCGAGTGGCAATCATCATCCGTGACCCGGTGGAAGACCCGAGAAAACTTCATCAAATTTAAAAATATGCTTCGAAATTGTCTTTGTATGATCCTTCGTTTCACCTTATTCTAATCCGAAAAAAATTGAACCGTTAAAAAAACATCTTGTGAACGTTAATTAGGCTATGTAAAGATTTAAACAATCCAAAAAGAAGAAAATGATTCCATCCAAAAATAGGGCGCTGGATTCTGGGTGGCATTATTTCGTTCCAGGGAGTAAAGAAAAATTGGCGAATAGGATGACGATGGTCTTCTCTTTTTCTTGAGGTTTTTGTCTTGCCATCGACGTTTCTGCGGATATTTAAGGGAATCGCTCGACCGTGAAATTCTCTGATCTTCATGACGTGGTGGGCGTTGACGTTTTCGGCGTTGGTCCCAAGGAGGGGGTTTTATATTTGGAAGATGATATTTCGGGACAGGATCAGATGGGATGAGAGATAATCGGGGGTAGAGGAAATTGGCTTGGGAGAGGGAAAGAGCTAGATGAAAAAGTGAACTAGGAATCCAGTGTATGGCAAGACGGATTTAGGGCGGGAACGGTGTGGGTTATCCAATGGAATCAGTCTTAGCCTTTTCGTCCGGTGTCTCCTCTCACTAATGGAGAGATTTTTATTCCCTTCTTTCCGCCTCCACGTCTTCCCAATGAATTGACTCTGGTTAATGTACCTCCCTCTACGCTCCCTGGCTCGACGCTGAGTTATTTTTGTGAATTATTCCTCTCCGGCGAGTCCTTTAATTGCCGCCGACATAAAAGTGCGCTTTCGGTGGGAAGAGAGAGAGAGAGTGGATTTCACGTTGGACGTCATTTTGCGGAAGATTTTTGTTCTCTCGACAAAAAAAAATCCTTCATTAACGCGACCGCAAATCTTTGGGCGGAGTATTAAGCATTGGGTATCCCCTTTCGAATTCTGCTTGGCAGACTTTCTTAATTTTTTTTTCTCTCTCATTTCACGGTGTCTTTTTGGAAAGCAATCCGTATTCATTTTGCTCATTACTGATAACTTTAAAATTAGTTTTCTGAGTATTGAATAGTTCCTAAGGAAACGACAAATAAGTTACGGTTTCCTCTTTATTTATTTGAGTCAAAGTACTTTATCAAGATGCGAGTGTGATTGGTTATATTTCATGTAACTTCGACCGGTTTGAAGAAGTGTCTGAAATATATTAAATCAACTAGCATTTACCTCTAGATAAAAAAATACGTCATTCAAATGTTTTATTTTACATTTATTTTTATTCGCTTGAAATTGTTATAAAATGGTTTTAGGTTAAATTAGATTTACAAAGAGAATAATCCCATAGACAAGAATTGAATTTCCAAAGCTTACTGGGTGTGTGATTTACGTCACTACTTGCAATCACGTACAGCTTGTCCAACCGTTGGATATCCTATCATCTCACCTCATCGCTCTGTTTCCTCCAATAAGGATTTGTATACATAAATACAACCAGCCTGAATTATTATGTATTATCTCTTGACTCATCGATGGCTAATAAATTTGCGTGCCTCAAGGTAGACTTCATAAATATCACGAAATGGCTAAACCATGAAAGCCAACCATATGACGAATTTTGCTAATTTTGCGAGATTTCACCCGCATGGGTAATACCAGAGATTTGATGTGCACGGCTAATTTAGAAATCTTTCCTCTGCTGACTTTTAGGAATTCATTTTGAAGTTTGAAAAGGAAACGGTTTTATTCTTCACTATACTACCTTGATCAAAAATTTCCCGGAATTTATTCAGAAAATTAAAAATACAAGTTTATTCATCTAAATCTATATTGTCCCCTTCAAAGTAATCCCCATCGACTGCAACACACTTATGCCAGCGCTTGATCCAATCCTCGAAACATTTTTTATATTCGGTTTTCGGTATGTCCATCAGTGCTTCCTGCGATTTTTCCATTACTTCCTCTCGGCTGCTAAAACGCGTTCCCCGTAATGGTTTTTTAACTCGATTGAACAGAAAGAAGTCACAGGGAGCCAAATCAGGTGAATTCGGTGGCTGTTGGATGGTATTTGTTGCATTTTTCGTCAAAAAATTACGAATAATGATAGCACTGTGCGACGGTGCGTTATCATGGTGCAAAATCCACGAGTTTGCTGCCCACATTTCTGGTCTCTTTCGGCGAATTGCTTCACGCAAACGTCTCATAACGCCCAAATAATACTGTCTGGCCTTCTGGCAAAAATTCATGATGCACTACACCGTTGTAATCCATGAAAACCGTCAGCATTGCCTTCTTTTTTGACTGAAAACGACGTGGTTTTTTTGGTCTCGGCTCATTTGGTGAACGCCATTCACTTGCCTGATGTCTGGATTGCGTGTCGTACTCATAAACCCACGTCTCGTCTCCAGTAATGATCCTTTTGATGAATGTGGGATCGGATTCAGCCTCGCAAATCATGTCTTTTGCGACGTCAACACGGTCTCTTTTTTGCATGAAATTGAGGTCTTTTGGCTCTGCTACACGACGGAAACCCAAATCATTAACCACAATGTCTTGGGCGGATCCATAGGCAATGTTCAAGTCCTCCGCTATTTCTCTGATGGTTAATTTGCGGTTATTGACCAACATTTCTTTTACTTTATCAATTTTTTCACCGACTTTCGATGTCGATGGTCTGCCACTGCGTTCATCATCTTCGGTTGACTCACGACCACTTCTGAACCGCTCGTGCCACTGGTAAACGACCGTTTTTTTTAGAGAATCGTTGCCGAAACACTTTTCCAACATTTCCAACGTCCGTGCGCCACTAAATCCGTTTTTTACGCAAAATTTAATACAAGTTCGTTGTTGCAAATTTAAATCCATTTCTGCAATTGTAAAAAATCGCCAACACGGGATTATTCATATAACAAGTAATTGAAGCTTCAAGTCTTTTAGGTACCCAATCGTAAACAAGAACGTGTGTTTAATTTCGTCAATCACGTAGGATTGTGAATGAAACTCCAGCACCACGAGTGACAGTACACAATATATTTATACAAAAATGATAAAGCACAGGGGTTATTCAAAATGGGGCAAAATTAATTGAAACCGTGAAGGAAAAACCATCTCTTTAAAATAATTTAATCAATAAACATAAATTAATGGAAATCTGTATCAACTCTTTGGCGTCCATTTTTACGCATAAATTTGTATCTTATTACTCCTATTAAGGCTTGAGTAGACCTCCCTGAGCGAGTTTTTCCCATTAGTAAACTTAGAAAAGACAACTTAATGTTATGAATGGATGAAGGACTCATCGATATCTTTATGTTTGAAGGCATTGTTGAGTGCTTAAGTTCAATGCGAACCGCCTTTAAAGAGGAAATTATGACAATGACATAAAAAAACTTTTATCGTGATTTTTTCGGTCTTTTTCCCCGCAGTGGGGACGAAACGTCCAAAGAAACGCAGAAGGCGTGTTCCTTTCTGTTAACGTCGCAGGTCGAAGAGAGCCGAGTCAGCGGATATCCGCCATCTCTCCCACCGCCCCTCGGGATCACGACTTTCTCCCAAAACTTCGTTTTTCTGTCGCCGTAATACTTTTTATCTCCCTCCCATTAGCTGCTCGCACCGTTCTCGAGACAAGCACTCTCCCATCGGTTTAGCAATGACCCTTGTCTTATCGCACTGGGGTGACTTAAGTCCCAGGATAACATCAATTCCCCTGCATCCGCATGGTCTTAATGCGCAGACTTCTCCACACATCTGCATTCACAATTATCGGAGAAGCAGATTAAAAATTCCTTTTTTTCTCTTCCTCCATCCGTGTAATATCTCATCTAATATGCTTTATATGCAATCTGCGGCATCAATTCTCGAATGCTACTTTTCAATTTGTTTGTTTCAAACCCTTGCCTTTGATTCATGAAGTGCCAAATTAAACCAAAATGTTTCACCTATGAAATTGGTGCAGTGGTATTTTTTTTATTGTTTGCGACTGTGGCAATTTTCTTCCTTGATGATATTGAAGTACATATGTATACAATTAATTGGTTATGCAAGACAATAGATTTTGAGAAGCACTTAATATATAGTATCTTGAAAATTTGACCGGACGGATGGATAGACGTCGGACAAGCCGTCTGCCATTCCGGATATCGCGATTTCAAATCCTTCCGATGAGAGTTCTATATCCACGCTATTACCTCCAAGCCTCCACGCTATTACCTCCTTGGGGTGTGTAGCAGGAGTTGTTAGATCTCCAGCCTTCAATGACTAAACGGATAAGATGAATAAGTGTTCGAGGTCGGTTGCCCGCAATTAGATTCTTCGAGCGTGTGTAGTTTTTTTGCCTTTTTACCTTTATTTTTGTTGTAAACACGAATCGTACGAGGAAAGAAAGTTCCATTGAGACTATTAATGGTGCATTCCATCTCTTTTATGTTACACAAATTTTCCAATTGTCCGGTAAAATGAGAGGTCCTGATGATTTTCCCATCATTTTAAGTAAAATCGAGTGTCATGAATATTTCTAATAGCCTTAATCTCGTGTACTGCCTTTGTACTTGAAGGCATTTCCATCCTAGTTCTTTTTTTTGTCACATCACGCTCGCTTTCTCGTCGTAAAACTCCTTCACAAATCTAGCGGACCTTCTTCGCATCTATTATACCACATAATCAACTCTACGACAGGTCTCGAACACTATCCGCGCATTCCAAGTGTGTCTCACTTGTGTAAAGTAACGCATCTACATACCTTACTTTCTCGTTACATTATCTTACAACTGGTTGTGTGAGTTCAAGTTTTTTCAACAATTGCATAGGCATTGGAGGTGACGAATGATATGATTGATAGGAAAGAAATAACAGTCTCAGGTGCAATTAAAGCCACTGTTCACCACGTGGAAGTCTCTTTGATAAAATGGTCGCCAAGAGAAGCTTATGGCAGATCAATAGGCAGAAAGCTTATCGTGAAAACTTAAGTAAATTTTTAATTTTTGCGAATCCATTTGTTCATCTGAAAATCGTACTAATACCCAAGTCTTTCCACGAACCAAATTATTTTTGGGCGCTCACTGAAATTTCCTTAAACATTCTTAGCTAAGAAGGGAGCTTTTTGTAAGTTCGGGGGTTGGAGTCGAGAGAAAATATTTTTTTACAAAAACAAAAAATATATGATTTACGCGACTACGCCGGTGGGGATTTTATTCGTAGAATTTTTTTCTCCATTACATCACAGTTTCATAGAACGCGGTTGGATCTAAATGAAATCGATATCTAAGTTCGAAATAACGCACCAAAGTAAAGCACACCTAATTTTATTTGGAATGAAACGAATGAAAATCACTGAAGTATAACTATTTCTACCTATCCCTACTTATGCCCTTTGTAACTGATTTTTTAAAAACTGAACGAGGTGCTTAAATCGTTTGATAAGCTATCGATTGAGACTCGAGGAAATACCGACTCATGGACTCCAACTTCGCAAATCTTGCTCTAACCAAGTATTATCTACTTTTTCTACAAAACACATAGGGCTTGATTTTACCAACAAAAACTACTGCCTGCTTGCAAATCATCGATTAGTTTAACTTAAGAAAATAAACAGCAATCCATGGTAAATAAATTATCATAAAATTAATTATCTATCACTGCAAAATTTAAGAAACATTTGTGACAGCGTGTTTTTGGATACATTGTAAAATATTACTTAATGAAAGGCCATAATCATTGATTAGGTAATTAAGGATCAAAAGAACCAGATTAACGAGGAAGTCATTATCCACCTGACCACTACACCAGTGAATGATTGAAACAGCGTTTATTAAAGTTGCAAGGCGTATCCGTCTAACCGTTTTCTATCCCACGATTTAATTCTTTGTCCCTTCCGTCTTCTACAATCCTCTGTCTTGCTTTCTCTCTCATCTGCTCTCCTCTGCCCTTAGATCCAGGGCGTTCTCTTCCTCGGCATCTCCACTTCCCTAACCCCGCTTCCCTCCCTCCTCCCAAAAGCCCACTGCGAACTGCTCTCTCCTCACCCTGGATCCATTTCCCCTCGCTCCTGCCCTGCTCTCCCCATCTTCCCATCCTCGGTGCCTCCGCTCCATTATCTACTCACGTGAAGATCTCATCCTTTCTCCTCCTCCTCTCACTCCCTTCATCCCCCACGTACCTTCCGAGTTTCCTCTCGGGGCGGGACTCTTGAGAGAGTGCTCACGTGCTCTTGACGGGGCGCTGATGAGCGTGAAAGCACCTTAACTCTCGGGTAATCGTCCGAAAGGAAGAAGAACTGGGTGTGGAGCTAAACTCGTCTTCACGTGATGGTATCTTTAATGAGAAATACGTAAATGGGAAACAGTGTGAACGGAGGAAGTTTTACTGCATAATTTCGGTCAGTCGGTTACCGATTGTCTTCTTGACGGGGGGTCTCAAAGTTCAGGAACTTGTGTAAGAAATACCGATGTGTAATATTGTCAATATTGTTATATGACCATATCAATATTATTGATATGGCCATATGACTGAATAGATGATCTTCCTTAATGGTAGCTACCCTCATTTCGAAATATTGGGTAAAAGAAAGTGGCGTTCGATTGTTGACCGAAGGATCAAATCTTGGGAGATGTCATCGAAGATCATCCTGGGGAGAAATCCAAACATTGCGATTTTCTGGTCCGTAGAACTTCGTAGAAAACTGTTTGGTAGCACAGAGAAAGGATATGGCCCGCTATCTTGAATGTATGAATCATTCAAGATAGCGGGCTAACATGGCTGAAGGATTGAACGGGGTGAACTCGACGTTCGCCTATCAGAAACCAACAGACAATACTTTGGTTTGATTACTATACCGAATGTGATGATGATGAAGGGAAGAAAGATGCAGTCGGGGCAGTTTCCTTTTGAGATATTTTCCATTCGACTCATCCGCGTGCTATTCCTTTCAAACATCCCTCCCTCAATTGCGGCGCACCGTGTGATGACTTCCGAAGCATTTTGACGAAGGTATTAATGTAATCTGCCCATGCAATTGGACGGCATGTGTTATACTAATAATTCCATGCTTGCAAAATCAAACATAATTGGATTGTGTAATAGGATTCAGGCTAATTGTTGCCTTATTCAGCATTAAATTAGTCAGGGTAATGCACTATCTGATGTACAAGGAAGCATCATTGCATGAAGCTAACATTATTCTTTTTGAGTTTTGAAGTTTTGAAGTTCGATGTGGCCAGGTGTAAGTGACTAAGGGAGCCAAACGCTCGCCTGAACTGTGAAGTAAATATGTTGGCTGAGACGGAAAATTCTGAAGCTATGGAAAGAAAAGTTTGGAAGAAGTTTTGGAAAATGTACGGAAGAAGAGTTGTGGGTGGCCTTAAGGACTGTGACAAGGGTGATTAAATTATGAACTCGGAATGGCACACAGCTTTCATTAAATGTATAATATCTCACATTAATGAATTTAAATTTTCCTCTAACTTTCTAAATAGTTTTTAATCCGTTCAAATACTTGAGGTTACTGCCAATAAAAAAATAGTTTTGCACCCCTGGGAGCACGGAGTCTGTCGAATAGGGAATTTATGATTATTAGTTGATGAAGTATCTCTTCCTTTATTCCCGATGTGTGTGGGTTTACTCCGTTCTAAATAATTCACAATTTAGGTCTCGGGGAATCCAAATACGTATGGGTAGCTAGTATTTTCATTCACCTTTTGCAATTGAATCGTTTTACAAAATTTATTTTTTACAAAATATACATACATGTACCAAAAAATTCAAAGAATACAACTTTACTCTCTCGGGTAAGTTACAATGCCAAGTTTAACAATATAAACAAAATTTCGAATTGTTAGGTGCCAATGTAAGTGAAAACTAGCTACGTTGACATCGCTGGTCAGAATTTCATTGTAGGTATATATTGGTGTATTTATCATTTGTTGCCATGGTATACGGAACTGAAAAAACACGGAAAGGAGGTCCTTGACACATTCCTAAGGATTCAAAGAAAAAATGTGAAAAGTAAACGCAAATAAGTCACCAGAATAAAACTGAATGGTTCTAGGATGGAAGGGTGGAAAAAATGGAATTGGGAAAATATATGCTTGAAATTAAACTAGCAACGTTAGCATTAGGCGTTGTTTCAAGTGGGATTGGGATGGTCGAGATGTGCGTGAAATTGAACGAGCAATGAGAACGTTCCTAGTCGGAGGGAGTGGGCTGAAATAATTTGAAGACGACATTTGCTCATGATGAGGGAGGAGGGGGAGAATGGAGAAAGGATGGGGATTAGAATAGTATTCACCAATTTATAAATGGAGGCCAAGCAATCCAAAAATCGAGGATACTCTACCTGCAAACTATTAAGCATGTCGAAAATACATTGAAACCACAGTCGTTGTATACAGTAATTGCATGGGAAATTGTTGTTTCATTATTTGTTTCAGTGACTATTTGTACCTGAAACGATGGATAACGTTTGTATTCAATTTATGATGTTGCTCGGGAGGTGGAGTGAAAAAGTGGAAATATTTTAACATTCGTCCATTTTCAGTTGAGATCAATACATTAACTGCGGCAGAATACATGCACAATACACGATAATTATTGCCGTATAAAATGCAAAAGTGATATAAATGGTATAGTGGGGCTGTAAGAGAGGTGTATTTGCCCAAAGAAATTGGCGCACACCCAAGTAATTTGGGTAAAATATAAATGAAAGGGGGTTAGGAGGTCAATCATTTAGCGTCAAATGGTACTACAATGAATGCACCGAAATTATGCATTCTGCAGATAAACGAATTCTGTTGGACAACTTGTACCGGTTTGCTATTTACTTTGCCAATATAATGCAGTTTGAAATTTATTCAATGAGCAGGAAAATTATATCGATGAGGTACAATGAACAGCAATTTCTAGTCCGGTGGCGTTCATATTAAAGCAGATGTGCGTAAAGAAACGCGAAAAGACAAAATATACCTGTTGAAAACGGTTTTTTAAATTTATCTCCTCCTCTCCCGCTTCACTTGGTTAGCCACATAATTTGAACATCTGCTAAGCGAGACTATGAACACGTGCTAAGTCGTTGAAGGATTAAGCATAGTGTCCTAAAAACACGCCGCGGATGCGGTAGCCCCGTGGATAGAGGATACAGCTACAGATTGGGGGAGCCAGATTTTCAACAGTGTCACAACGCCTAACCGTTCTGACCAAAACCGAACCATAATATTTTTAATAAAGCAATGAGAGAACTCTCTTGGAAACCACTGGCGGAATAGAAGTAGGAAGTGGGACCCCTACCTTTCAAAACAATAGTGCATAACTCTCAGATCTTTCGTACTTTTCATAGTCCTGAGACGGCTACTCTTGGAGATCTTCAATTAAACGATATTCGTAATATTATCTTATAATTTCTTTTACACATTGAATTAATAAAATATCTAATTTTTAAAAATAAATACAAAATAGTTCTTATCTAATTTTAGAAAGCAGCTAATAATGTAGAAAACAAATTCAAATGCAGAAAATAATTTATATATTTGCCTTAATTTTATTTCCGCAAGCCCTGAAAATATCTCTAGATAGGCTAAAGTAGAGCGTTATTGATCCAGAATTTCACATGTTATACGTAGTTCTTGGGAAATTAGGCACAATCTACCCTCACCTATCAAACTCGTCTTCAGTGGTTACAATGGTGATAACTGCTTGGAATTTGATGGTAATTAGGTGTCCTTTTCGTAAAGATCTGTATTTATTCTTAAGATACATGCTATATTTGACACGGGTATGGGTCGCGCATTTACAAAATTATCGCTGAAGTAATCGCACTCGATAAACGAAGAGTAGTGACGTGTATTCGAGGGATAACAAAAAAAATGAATACGAGGAGAGGATGGTGTATTTTAATTCAACTTATCGTTGTCAGAAATCGCCACAACATGAAGCTTAGAAGTAAGCCATAGATGAAATGAATAGGCTCATGAATGGTCTAGTAGTAAGTAGGCTAACAATGATGTGGGGTACGTGAATGATTGTTCTTCATTCCAAAATGATGCCGAGGCAACAATTGGGCATAAGGACGCGCGAGATATTCTTGCTACAGAATTCTCATGTGAAAGTATTTTTCACCGATAAATGTCATCTTCCCCTCCCCATGAACAAAAATATGGACGTAATGGAAGAGTTTATGCCTTCTGATGAGCTGGAGGGAGCAATGATAATTGTTCCTGACAGCGTCACCCAGGCCAGATTGATCGAAAGGTCGGAGCCAGATGAAAGGTAGTCCGCGCGGCGTCTGTTCCTTTCTGAGGCGGCTGCAAGGGCGTCCAATCCCGGTTGGGCGGCCATTTGAGTGACGGTGTCACGTAAATGACACTATTTAGGAGTGTAACGGGAAACCGTTTCAATTAAATATCCCATGTTGCTTTGATGGGCATAGATCAGAATATGAGTGCTCGCACCTGGGGATTCGCTCACACTGGGCCGATATTGCGCCCAGCACATAGGAAGCTAAAGTTTTTGCAGTCGTCACCTCATAAAGTCCTTGCTAAGCAAAACTGATTGAAGCAGAAACAGTTAAGAATAGAATTTGAAATACTAGGGCGATGTTGAGGATAGGGAAAATGAAAGATCTACATCTACATCAATACCCTGCAAGCCACCAAAAAGGTGTGTTGCAGGGGGTGCAGCACCAGGAGGAAATGGTAAGGGATGAGGGGATTAGGGTTTTTCAAATGGATGGGGAAAGGTAAGGGGAACCTGCAAAAAATATATTTATAAAAAATATAAATATAAGCGTATAACCCTGCGCAGTCGCTACCTTGTAGGTTAATACTTATTATGTCGAGCCGGATCCTGGGCGATTTCGATTAAAAGAATTCTGGTCTCTTATTGTTCTCGAAAAAAATGACCATTTAAATCTGTCTGTCCTGCAGTCAATCTCTCTAATCTTACATTCGTGATCCCTCCGCCCGTAATACGTTGGGGTTCGTATTATGTTCTTGATGTCATCGGAAAAGGACCCATCTTTAAATGTTTTTAATAAGTTTAATCTATATTGTAAACGCCGCTGTGTAAGGGAATCCCAGCCTAAATTTTCTAGCAAAGTAGTTACGCCACTGCGTTGGTCATAGCAATTTTTGACAAATCTAGCCTTCTCCGCTGAACTCGTTCCAATTCCGAAATTAAATTTCTCTCTTGCGGATCCCATATACTGGCTGCATACAGGCTGCATACAGGCTGCCTGTACTCTAGGTGGGGCCTGACTAGGGCAAGAAATCATCGTTCCTTCACTTTTTCGTCACATTTACCCAGCACTCTTTTTAAAAATCCCAATTTTTTATAAGCACGACCGCATATATGCCGTTTGTGCTTTCCCCAGGACAGATCGTGAGTAACTGTTACACCCAATTATTTAAAGGAATCTACCTTCGCGATTTCTGTTTGCTTCACTTTGTAACTAAATGGTGGGGTGTTACTCTTTTCCCAAAAATGTATTACTACGCATTTCTTCAAATTTAATTCCAATTGCCATGTATCGCACCAAGTCTGGATTGCATTTAGGTCGTTAGCTAACGTGACTCTGTCATCGCGACTTCGAATGTCCCCATAAATCACCGCATCGTCAGGAAAAAGACGGAGCCTGCTATTAACCACGGTGCTGAGGTCATTTATGTAAATAAGAAACAAAAGGGGGCCTATGACACTTCCCTGTGGTACACCCGCGTGACCTTAACAGTATCGGATGATACACCGTCCAGAACGACTGTTTGAACACGATTTTTTAAAAATTGTCTTATCCAGCATATAACACTCCCGTGTATTCCATAACTTTCCAACTTAGCGAGTAACTTGCAATGAGGGACTTTATTAAAAGCTTTTTTAAAATCTAGAAATATTGCATCAACTGGAATATTACTTTCACCGGAATGCATTATATCATGAACAAATAGTGCGAGTTGAGTTTCGCAGGATCTACCTTTACGGAACCCGTGTTGGTTATTTATCAATAAATCTTGGCTATCGAGGTACCTCATTATGGAACTAACAATAATGTGCTCAAAAATCTTACAGGAGATGGAGGTGAGCGATATTGGCCTATAATTACTGGGGTCCTCCCGGTCTCCATTTTTAAATATGGGCGTCACAGAAGCTATCTTCCAGCCACTTGGCACGCTTTCTTCTGCTAATGATTTCTTAAATATTATATTAAGATAAGGAGCAAGATATAAGGCGGAATGTGAATAGAGGAAATGAAAATATTTTGGGGCTGTGCGAGCTGAGATGAAAGGATAGCGGGGGTTACTGGAGTTATAGTTGTAGAGTAATATACAGCAGAGAAGAAGAGATCCAGCGAGGGGTGGCGATAATGGAAAGTTGAGAAGAAGCGTACTGAACATTGAGCAAGCAAGTGATAGTGTTTCTAACCGAAGTAAAAGTGGAACCAATGAACTTGGTCATTGTTCAAGTTTTCAAGGAATGATTTTTTCGCACGCAGCTAAAGTGGTACCCAAGTAACTAGGATGAAAAGATGATTATTGATTATATAGGGGATGATCAATGGGAGTTGAGGGAGGGAAGAAGAACGCGTGATGTATTAGAAGTAATTATGCCAGTAAATTAGATGATTATACAATACAATCAGAATGTATTTTTATGGTCCGTAGATTTTGAGAAGGTGTTAGGCAGAGTTGAGTGGATAGCATTAATGAATGCATTGCAGAAAGTAGTGGTAGATAAGAGGGATAGGAGAATAATGCGCTATATGTACATGTCTCAGACTGCTCCGGTGCAAGTGGTGGATCAAAGGTCTGGATGGGCAGTGTTAGGAAGAAGGGTATGATAGGGATGTCCATTATCACCTCTGCCTTTCAACGTACATGTGGAGGAAATGGTTAACAAGACATGAGGAGTACTGGAGATGGGAAGGGAATTCGGTGGATTATTTTCAAAATCAGTTGGGTTTGAGGATGATCAAGCTTTGCAATAGCTTGCAATCAGCCAACGGATTGCAAGCATTGCTAAGCGCATTGAAAAGCCAGTGCGATAGGCAACCAAACAAAACTTATGCATTTTTCGAGAAATAAAAAGGCTGAGTTAAATATTAAGTTACTGTTGCGGCATCTCCCGCAGTTTCTTTGGAATTAAAATAGGTGTTCATAAACTAGAGCAGGTGGAAGTTTAGCTATATCAGAAGTGTTTTGGACGAAAATGGGCGAAGGACTAGGGAAATAAGTAGAAGAATTGCATTAGGCAAATAAGTGTCCTCAAAGAGGAGGGAATTCATGACAGGGATGTTGGGAAATGGTTCGTCAAAACTTTGATGTGAATCGTGACTTTGTGTGTCGTGGAAACATGGTCATTTTGGAAAATTGATAGACGTAGATGGGAGGCTTTTGAAACATGGGCGTGGAGAAGGATGGACAATGTGAAATGGAAAGAAGGAAGACGAATGAGTAAATGCTACGTAGGCATGGCGTGGAAGGAGATAGAATTTTGAGAGAAATAAAAAAAGAGGCAGAAAATGCAGAGCATTTTGATTGGCATTGGTATTGAATTTCGAGGAATGCGGTAGAGAGGAGAACGTTCGGCAAATGAGGAAGAGGAAGGAATAGTATAAGCATGTTGAGCGGAATGAAATGAGGAATGAAGTATGCGGATTTGAAGAAAGGTTTATTGTAGTGTCAGATGTTAGGTTGTGTTTTGTTAGGATAGGTCATGAAATGTATCGTTGCGCTGTTTTATAGGCTATGTCCATCTAAAACCCATCTTAAACGGTTGAATACCAATAATAATAAAAATGTCACATTCAAAAATCGGGGAAGGAGCCAGCTCCAGTAGAATGAAAATGGAATGGATAACTACTCTGGGCCGGAATTCCTGATTTTTAATTATTTTCCATTTTAACGCACGTGGTTGCTACATATAAATATCGGCGGGAATTATGTAATACGATCTTTCTGGACCGAGATTTTAAGAAAGGTATAGCGAGCATAGCGTTCTTTTCTATGTCATAAGTAATATGTGCTAATAATATTATCACTTACCATATATACGATCGTATATATATATGTATGTATATGTACGAGGGTCATCCGGAAAGTAGTACCCGTTCGTGAAATAAAGACACAAAAGTAAATATTAACAAACATAAAAAATTTTATTTGAAAGAGGATACTTTAAACTACTTCTCAACATAATCTCCAAGCAAATTAAGGCATTTGTCATAACGTGTGACAAGTTTCTGTATTCCTGCTGCATAGTCCTTCGCCGCCAGCTCATTGAGATACGCGAGGGACCCATCTTGCACAAATTTTTGCATAATGCAGATGGTGTTTAACAATTTCATGAACAATTGTTCGAGAAACATTGGGAAAATGCTCACAGATGTCATCAATTGTGACGCGCCGATCGTTCCTCACGAATTCGTCAACTGAGCTCACCAGTTGGTCTGTAATGACAGACGGTCTCCCCGAACGCTCATCGTCGTGTGTGTTCCCCCTCCCCATGTTGAAGTTGCGACACCACCGCCGAACAGACGACTCGTCCATTACATTGTCTCCATACACCTCCTTTAATTGGCGATGAATATCACATGGGCGAACGTTTCTTGCATTGAGGAATTTAATCACTGCCCTCACTTCACAACTGGCGGCGTTCTCAATTTTTTTAAACATTGTAAACAATCACAGAAACAACACAGGCAATGCTAGCGTCACGCAACTTGGCTCAGAGAAGGCAGACAAGCCACTGAAGCTATCTGACCTCGTCCAGCGGCTACTCGCGTCGTCAGCACTTCATGCGGCACGAACGGGTACTACTTTCCGGATGACCCTCGTGTGTATATATATATGTATAATGTATATGTATAATGTATATGTATATGTATATGTATATGTATATGTATATGTATATGTATATGTATATGTATATGTATATGTATATGTATATGTATATGTATATGTATATGTATATGTATATGTATATGTATATGTATATGTATATGTATATGTATATGTATATGTATATGTATATGTATATGTATATGTATATGTATATGTATATGTATATGTATATGTATATGTATATGTATATGTATATGTATATGTATATGTATATGTATATGTATATGTATATGTATATGTATATGTATATGTATATGTATATGTATATGTATATGTATATGTATATGTATATGTATATGTATATGTATATGTATATGTATATGTATATGTATATGTATATGTATATGTATATGTATATGTATATGTATATGTATATGTATATGTATATGTATATGTATATGTATATGTATATGTATATGTATATGTATATGTATATGTATATGTATATGTATATGTATATGTATATGTATATGTATATGTATATGTATATGTATATGTATATGTATATGTATATGTATATGTATATGTATATGTATATGTATATGTATATGTATATGTATATGTATATGTATATGTATATGTATATGTACGAGGGTCATCCGGAAAGTAGTACCCGTTCGTGCCGCATGAAGTGCTGACGACGCGAGTAGCCGCTGGACGAGGTCAGATAGCTTCAGTGGCTTGTCTGCCTTCTCTGAGCCAAGTTGCGTGACGCTAGCATTGCCTGTGTTGTTTCTGTGATTGTTTACAATGTTTAAAAAAATTGAGAACGCCGCCAGTTGTGAAGTGAGGGCAGTGATTAAATTCCTCAATGCAAGAAACGTTCGCCCATGTGATATTCATCGCCAATTAAAGGAGGTGTATGGAGACAATGTAATGGACGAGTCGTCTGTTCGGCGGTGGTGTCGCAACTTCAACATGGGGAGGGGGAACACACACGACGATGAGCGTTCGGAGAGACCGTCTGTCATTACAGACCAACTGGTGAGCTCAGTTGACGAATTCGTGAGGAACGATCGGCGCGTCACAATTGATGACACCTGTGAGCATTTTCCCAATGTTTCTCGAACAATTGTTCATGAATTTGTTAAACACCATCTGCATTATGCAAAAATTTGTGCAAGATGGGTCCCTCGCGTATCTCAATGAGCTGGCGGCGAAGGACTATGCAGCAGGAATACAGAAACTTGTCACACGTTATGACAAATGCCTTAATTTGCTTGGAGATTATGTTGAGAAGTAGTTTAAAGTATCCTCTTTCAAATAAAATTTTTTATGTTTGTTAATATTTACTTTTGTGTCTTTATTTCACGAACGGGTACTACTTTCCGGATGACCCTCGTATATGTATATGTATATGTATATGTATATGTATATGTATATGCATATGTATATGTATATGTATATGTATGTATATATATATATATATGTATATATATATATGTATGTATATGTATATATTCCTATATGTATATATATATGTATTTATATTGTGTAATACATATTAGTCTATATGTTTGTGGTGTGGTATATTAGGCTATTTTAATTGATATAATGAAAAATTTCTACCCTAGTTTTTCAATGTAGACAACAGGCATAATGACTACATATTGACAAAAGGCTCTATTAGATAAAAATATTTTTTTTAGTGTTTCACTGAATAAATGATACATGGCACTAACATAGCTATATTATTATCTGCTTCAATGCAAGGTCCTTCGTTTAGAAATTTTACCTTTATATCCAAAACGATGACAGGAATGAGGGAGAGGGAGGAGTAGGAAAAAAGAGTTGCTTCAGTGAATGGCAGATGGACAAAATGGATTTTCCCAATGGAAAACCGCTCTATTAACTCCCATTTGACAATCATTTCTTTTCGTTTGACCACATTTATAAACGGATTATCATCAATTTTACCTTATTGTGATGCATATTATCATCAAACACTCAATACCTGAAAAATGCTACAAATGAGTACCTTATTCTTACTGGTATACTGAATTTCCAAATGTAATATAGAGAATAACATTTTAAAACTCTGAAACTTGATAGTTGGGGAAAGAGGAAAACCATTGATTGGAAGATTTTTAGGTGTGGATGTGGAGAAGAATGGAAAAAATAAATCGAAAATTCAACGTAGAGTTTAGAAAAAAATTGAGATTTTGAAAAGAGCTATGGGAGATTAAACGTCTGCAGAGATAAAAACGAAGTATATCGGTATTTGATGACAGGATCGTATTATTCAGGATTCAGAAGTAAAATACTATGTACTGCCTCTGTGCGTCGAAAGCCTACTCTACCCGGTTGACTATACTGGTAATAATGGCTGACTTTCTCGTAAAGGTATTAGAGCCGGCAATATTAAGGCACTAAGATATACACACCTTAAAGCAATAGACTACTGTTTGCTTTTCCTACTCTCCACCTCTCTCCCTAGAAACCGATTTATTGGATGATTTTTTCCCATTGAATCTCTCCACTACGTTTGCAGTAATTTGTTCATTCCCCCGACGGGACCCTACTAGTTGTAGCCGCTCCTCCCCCGGGTCAAGAGACTCCCGCTTTCATCGGTTCCCTTTCCTCATTTATTACCTCGTTGATTGGAGCAGCCGCTCGAAGAGAGAGAGAGAGAGTGAGCTCAAGGACGGTGGAAAAGCAGAAGTGAGAGGGTTGGGTGGAGTCAAGGTGAGGCACTGTCGACGGAGGAAAGTGGAAGGCTGGGATTGGGGTTATTAATGCAATTTCCGTCCTTCCGCCAGAAATTCCTCCGCGCCAGGCATTTCCCTTTCATCTGACTAGGGTGGAAAAGTTGGGAATAAGTTTCCTTATGTTGAGAAGAGTTTAGAAAAAAGATCCCTTGCTTTCCATCTCCCCTCCTCACAGCTCCTTTCCGACAAGGTCGGAAAATGATACGTCGTTTCCATGATCGGAAAATGATAAAGAATGAGAATAAGTTTTGGTTCTCGTAAATTTTATTCTCTGGCACTAATCCAGGATTGCCTACGAAATTTTTTACGACGCCTTCAGAAAATGATTGTTGTCGTTCGGGTTGAGAAAAAGAACCTATCCTCACATTGGGACTGTTTCTGCGAAATTCTTTGGAACACCGAGAGCGTTTATAGAGCTGGATGAGGTGAGTTTACCGGGAAACTCTGGAGTGCATTTGTGTACCTTGAAAATCTTGAATTTTTCTGTGTAAATGCCTGTAGTAAAAAAATCATGTCTCTTGTCAAATCGATTGCATTCGAAGTGATTCCTGCCATTAATTTCCATAAGCACCTTACGTTCCGACTGCATTTAGCAACTTTAACATATACATTTTCGTGAAATATTGCTATTTTTTGTGTTTCTTATCAGACATTGGTTCTTTCTTTTCTCGCTGTTCAACATAACCTATCACTGTTGTATGCTTTATTTGGAAAAGTCAACATCAATTCTGGATATTGATTCAGTAAATATTATCCGCATGCATAACCATGACCTGGTTAGAGTTCCATTGAAATATCATATTTATCATCAGCAAGGCAATATCAATGGTATGTTGGACGTTGAATCTTAGAGAGAGAGAACCGGCTGGAAGACATTTTTTTAAATCAATTTACCTGCTATTCTTACATTCTCCTCTCTTTAAATTATGTCTTATAACACCGCTGTTTTCCTCGAGAATTGTGCGGCTTTGTGTAAAATTCTGCTTTAAAAGAATGTCAAATGCTACCTGGAATGATAATCGTTAAAAGGATAACATTATATTTCATTGTCAATGGGTCAATGGACGAAATATAAAATGTTTTCCATCTTTGGAGTCAACCGTAAAAAAATATTACTATCGAATGTAAAGAACGGAATGTTTAGCCGTCAAAGACGAAAATTCTTGTGTGTATAAAGTTTAAAGGCCTTTTTCGTTTATTTCCCCCTACATGCAGTGCCACAGTAGAGAACACCGCACATGATTCAGAAAGTCCTCCTTTTCTCCGAATTCCCGATCGACGCACATGCCCCCCTGGGGGGATCTGGAAGCCATCTCCACGTACGTCAATTCCCAGGTCACGTCTCCTCACGCCCTCGCTTCTCCTCACGCCCTCGCTACTGCGTGATCCCCCCACCCCCTCTTCATTCTCTCCCCCCCGTACCCTCAACTCTGGCGTGGTATCGCCTCCTCCGCCCTCTGCCTCTTCTTCCTCTCCAGCCGCCCATCCTCACCCTCTTATCTCTCCCCTTCCTCCCCATGACGAACGGCTATGGGTGGGCAACACATATCGATGTGTCGCAATAACCGGTGGCAGTGTTTGAGTTGCCTTTTCAATTCTCTAAGATCTGGGACAAGGCCTAATGCGAGAGCAGTCTCTATGTTCCTTTTGTTGACATTCGTTGTCGGTTTAATCGGGTTTAAATTGTACCAAAATGCGATCTTATCAATTTCTGTTGTGCTTTGCTTTGTGGTTAAAATTAGGGGATGAAATTATAATAAAATTATGTGAAATGGCCCCCGTAATCCATTTCTCAATAGACTTAAGGCGGTGCTTGTCCATTTATATCGGCGACTGTATTTCACATTTAATCCACTCAATATTCGGGATTTTTCTACGAATTTCTCTTAGTGAACTGTTCTTCTCTGTGTCGAGAATTTCGTTTTTCTATTCTTATCACAAATGTGAAATCCTACCTGTTTGTAATACGTCTTTTGCAGTACCTGAAATGTCCATTAATTTCTTCTGGTAAAGCCCGACTTTTTTAAAGATGTGAATTTGCTGACATTTACACTTTAAAATGAGTTTATCGTTATTCGAAATTTTGCTAAGAAAGGTTAATTCTCTTGGTAAATTCTTATTTTTCGAGAAAACTAGGGTATATACGTTCGATTACCACTACCTATTTTAATTGCGACCTGTAAAAAAAAGGAAGACAGAAAAAATCAAATATTTCAAGGCAACGCATATAGTTGTGTTTATTGAAATCTGCGATTTAAATTGAACACCAAATGCTTACAGGGATTTTAAGCAAATTATGCCTTGAATAAGAATATTTAACAAGCATTGGCATAAAATATTCGAGGAAGTTTATGATAATTCATATAGTGCGTAATTTAATCTCTAGATTTCCTGAGGTATTCAAAAAACGATTCCGGTAATTTGTAATCAACATCTGTTAAATGTAATAAATTTTAATCAGGAAGCGTTTGCTCTAAAATAAAATTGTAGAGATGAATCTTAAACAGGAAAAATTATTATGTGAAAGATAGGTCTATTTATTAATGAC